>NC_138858.1:82023557-82481050 GCF_965183815.1 Platalea leucorodia
AGCCAGGAGGGCAGGGAGGCAGGGCGTTGGCTTCTGCCGGAGTCTTTTCCCCAAAGCCTCGCTCTCCGTGCCCCCTCTGCCCTCCAGGTCCCGAATTGTGCGGGGAATGGCGGTTTCGGGAAGGGGACTTAGGACCGCACCCCTGGCGTTCCTCTTTCCGCGACAAAATTAGTATGTCGTGGTTTAGTCGTTGGCCCTGGGGGTAGCTGTCCTCTTCTATCAGGGAACGGATGCAGGCTGGCACGGTTCAGAGGTGGTTTTACCCTCCACAAACTCTTGTCTTGCAGGTGTACGTCCAAGCCCCGTGCTTTGCTGTGTGCTCTGCTTCAGCTGCCCGACTTAAAATCCTTTCCTGAACATCCAGATAGGGAACCTACATGAAATGTAAATGTCCGTTCTTCCACCTCCTTCCCCAGGTACCTGCCCGTTACTGAAAGGAAATCAAAGCAAAAATGCAAGATGTGGTGAAATTTCAGAAGTAGTCTGAGGTGGAGGATGGGAAGGTCCCATATCAGACCACTACTCACGATTTTTTTTTTTTCCTACTTGCATATGTAGAGCTACAAGAGTGAAATAAGTACTAATTGCCCAATGGGAGTCAAAAGGCTCTTCAGATATTTTATATCTGTAATTTGCATCCCCTCTACATGACCTCGTAGTAAAATAGCCCATATTAATATTATATTAAACGTTAATGCAATTGCTGAGTGAGAAGAATGCACTTAACAGCATTAGGCTGTTGAGAAGCATTTCTATAGATACAGCTTGAGTGTCCGGGCTGGTTGCATGACAACATGGAGAGACATCATGAAATTAAGAGTGGAAACGAGCCATTAAGTCGTCTACTCTGTTGGCTACTTTGGCTAGCATCTGACAATAGTTTCCAGCGTTTCATTTTACAAGCCCTTTTTCTACCATTAAATGCCTCTAAGTGGCAGGGTGACAGCCCTTCGCTAAAGCTCTAGTTTTACATCTGAGCTTGCGATTAATCGCATTTTTCTCTGACACTGGAAGTATTTCAGTTTCAATATATTGCATTGTCAGGGAAGAATTAAAAGGATCAAGCTTTTTGCATTGGTTAAGCTATGAAATTACCAGAAATAACACACCTTGATAAAGAGCATGTCACACCCAGAGTCCCAGAGCATTTTCTGTTTGCATACAGGGCACTGGTGCACACACCAAGCATGCACTTCACCCATCACGGAGATGCAAGCCTCTCTGGTGGCACTCAGCTCTGGTGGCACTCAGCCACCAGTAGTGGGGCACTGCAAAATTATCCAGCAAGTTAGGACAGATAAAGAAAAAAAAAAATCTCCCCTATGCTAATGAAGCCCCCACTAGCAGAGAAGATATGTTAGCGTGGGATTTAGTCCAGCATATCTCGCTGGACATGCAGTAGCTGGTAGCATTCACAAAACCTTCACTGCCTTCACTATTATATGTGCTCGTGTAATTCACCTGGCAGTACTCACATGGGCTACAGTCATGCCTTCATTTTGCTGCACACACATACTTTGCAATTGCATCACTACTTCTACAGCAACTTGGACTTTGCATGTCACTTTCCATGCCAGAGATCTCCCTGAAGAAATACTGTCTGGAAAGAAAATACTTCTGTTTCTCCTCGAGGGTTACTTTACTATCAATATAGAGATAGTGGAAATTTAGGAAGCCTTAACAAAGGCTGATATTAATGCATGCTGATATTAATGCATCATTTCTCCACAACGGTGCTAATTTTACTGCTTATCTCTGTTTTACAACCAAGAATCCAGCTGTCATAATTACAAGGCAAGCTGCACTTTAACTGCTGTGGCAGCCCAGCATGCCTGCACCCCCAAGTGGCAGGCTTGCCTTTTTTTTTTATTTTTCTTGAGGGAATAATCCCATAATGCAGCCCCTTTATTTCCCCAATTAGGATAAATCTAAAGGGCCTAACTACATTTGGTACTGGGATGCCTTTTTCCACTGAGGTCCTGGGACTAGCAGCTGATTAAAATGACACAGAAATAGCTTCTTCTAAGCCAGGCATTGTTTATTCAGCCAAAAGGGATGAAACAACAAAAGGCTTTTATGTTTGGTTCTTACCTAAAGTGCAATGCCTTTTTGTCTTCCGATTTTGAATAAGTTTCATTCAACAAGATCTATCTCCCCTCCTCAGAGTAATCAGGCTGTTCCTGCAGCTTTCTTGCTGCCCCTCTCTGCTGAGCTCCTCTTCAGGTGCTGCTTCCACCTGCTTGTTCCCCGTGTTTCGGGACTGACCCTGACTTGCAGATGCTGCAGAAGCTCCCCTTCATCCAGCCCCTTCCTTCTAGCGCAATAGTTTTTCTTAGCACAGAGCAATGCAATACCCTGCTCCAGCTTGGTGCTGTGAGAATCGCTCCAGGGTACAGACTGTTCCTTCCTCCCAACTAAAATATGGTAATTATTTGCGTCTAGGTTTTCTTAATATGGATTTTCTGATATGTATAAGCCAAACCTATTTACTGTGCTAGCCTGAGTTTTACCAAAGACTCCCCATGCTACTGTGCTATGGACCTGCAATTCTTCAGTGCTACATCACCAGCATTCTCATTGGGGTTGTTGTGGTTGCAGCATGTCAGAGCGCTCTCCGCCTACAGTGACTGATCCCTGACCTGACCTGCTTGGTGAAGAGGCTGACCTGGTGTCCTTTGTTGTCCTCTAAAGTTCAGAAATGGTGGATTTTTGCAATTTGTTATATACACCTTTCTTGAAGCAACTGCCTCACTTGACGGTGGGAAAAAGTGCCTACTGACTCTGCTACCATTTATGAGTACTACAGGTATGTAAACATCATTTTTATAGTGGAAACCCCAGGACTCAAGACATCTTGAAGGTTCTCTTTCCCTTATTTGCTTACATGTCTGCAAATCCTTAATGACTTCCCAATGGTGAAGCCACTTGACTGAAATATGGACGAGATGGGACTGGAATGGCACAAGCCATTGCAGCTCAAGCTGACATTCTCACCTTTTCTATTTATTTTAATATTTATGTACTACATATAAATATTACATTTTTATATTTGTATTTTGTTTTTTATCTGTAATGCAAAATTCTTCCTTCTGTCATGTGAATTCATTATGTGCTTCGTGTTCTGGAATTTAGTACCAAAATGAGCTCAAGAGCTGCTGGATATTATTCCTATCTTCCTTTTTCTGCCATCCTTTGCAGGAGCATAGGACACAAAGACAACTTTGCATTTTCCAAATTGTTTCCACACTTCAGGATAATTTCTGCTGAATTTTAATTAGCTGCACTCTAATATCCAACTATTTATTTCTTTTGTTTACAAATCATTTAGGGTCAAGAACTCCTTTGCATACAGTTTTTTTCATTTCTTCCATCTAAATGATCAGCATTGTTTACCAGGAATTTCTGCCTAACAGGATTACCAGATAGGGACTGTGGAAACTGTCTAAATCTGCAATACCCCATGCTTAAACTAAGGATCCCTATTGATCTTCTGGAATGGAAGGGGTAGAGCAGAGAGACAGATCAACTGCTGCCTTTCAAAGGGAAAACACAACATTGTCAGCTTCTTTGAGGCTGGGCAAGAGCTATTCCACAACTGGTAATGTCCCCATTTTTTCCTTCATCTTCCTTTCATTAGTACCTTATTTTTCCTCTTCTTTTGTCTGCATTATTTCCTGTCCTATGCCAAATGCTCAAATTAACCCTTTGAAGTCCTGGACTACATCAAACAGAAAAAAATTATAGATATTAGAAAAGTAGGCAGCCACATCATTTGCCACACTGCCCTTAGATAAAAAGCCGTCAGTAAAGCAAAAACAACAACAACAAATCTTAATGCACAAAATGAACAGATTTTTAGCATAAGAAATAGAATAATGCTTAATGTTTAATAGTAGTGACATAAGGTCTAATACTTGTTACACAAAAGGTGAACTGAGTAACTCCCATCTGTGCTGCAGTACTAAAAAAGAGCTTATCCTTGCTATTCGCCAACCTCTTGCCAATTTTAGAAGTCATCTAGTAAACATAAATGTAACCTGTCAATTACCCTATAACACCTTTAGGGTATCTTGGATACCAGCTTTGCTTAGGAGATTAGCTTTATCACTGGCTTCCATCAAAGCACTGGCCAGATTTGAGCCTTCTTAAAGTGAGAGATCAGGACAAGCTCAGAGCCCAGGGTGTACAGGCGGAGATTATATTGCCACCTCAATTATAATTAGGGCTATAAAAAGCCACTGCTGCACACAAGCAGTAGAACTTCCCGTAATGTTTTCTAATAATTTGTACTTTGTTCGTCAGGCATTTGTCGTACACCATTCACCATAACTGACTACTCTGATTCTGCAAGTCATCGGCATATATTTGTCATGGAAAAAAGAACAGATACTACATCTGTCTATCACCACCACCACAACGCTGCCAGAATTATTCTTTTGGTTGACACTGCCTCTGAAAAAGGAAACAATACATTCTTTTATCTCTTCCCAGACAGAGATCCCCCACTTCTTGAACATTCAAGGTTTCCAGTTAAGTCAACGTGAGTTTTTGTTGCGTAAAGCATGGAAGATCCTGCTTCCGTCAAACCTTTCTGGTTCAAAAGAAGTGTCATGTAATGCTGCATTGCAGGAAGGGGAGAAAAGTGGCTGTGCAACACAGGGAAACACTCAAACTCCATGTAAAAAAAAAAAAAGTACTTTTTCTTTCCCTCCTCTGTAGCATGGATTTTTTTCTTACTATTTACAGAAAGGAGGCAACAAAATCAGTGCCATAATTGGTTTTGATTCCCTTTCTTTTATCTCGGAAATAAGCCTTTACTGTCTACAGAGGACGGATATTTAAGAATCCCATGCAATGGCTGAATGTCTGAGTACCTTTTAAAATGAATCCTTTGCTACCCATAATATGAATGTGTAATATGCACGAGAACATAAAAGAGAAGAAGGGTGCACAGGCTTTTTTTTTTTTTTTTTTTACCCCCCCTCTGCTGTCCTATTAAACTGTCTTTATCTCAGCCCACGGGTTTTACTTTTTTTTTCCCCAGTTCTCTGCCCCATCCCACTGGGGGTGGAGGCGGGGAGGGTAAGCGAGCAGCTGTGTGGTGCTTAGTTGCTGACGGGGGTTAAACCACGACAGTCCAAAATATTGGCAGCAGTAAGACATGTAGAAGCTGAGTGCTAATGCACATGTGTCTGTTCACTGCCTCTACAGACATTTTCTCACAAACACCACGTGGTTCCTCTACTTTCTACATAGAAAGGTCTGAGTTAAACATTAATGTCACTCTGTGTTGCTGATGTTAAAGCAACAAGGCAAAGATGCACCCCTATAAAGTGTCACTTACAGCAAGCTGCACATAGTGGGTCTTCTGATATGGATACGAATTGGTTTCTGCTCAAGATCTTGTGCCAACAGCTGGTGATGCTGTGAGATTGCTCTTCTCAGGTGAGCGCAAGTCCCTCTGACAGAGGACTATGCGATACCCACACTTCTTGAGACGATGATGAGCACCCAGAGGGTCCATGACACTGCTTAACCCCATACTTTGCCACTTACATCAGTTTATAAAATGCTTTTGCCCTCAATAGTGAGGAGGAGTCTGACTGGCATCTTGGATATTATGTTTCCATGTCCTCCATGGCCTGTATCCTGCTTCCCAATGCAAATGTGTACTTAAAGGAATCAGTCAGTAGAAGAGAGACTATGACTGAACAGGCCTGAGTTCCTTACGAAACCAAGTTAACACACACCTCTCTCCTTTTAGAGTTTGCCTCTCTCTCTGCTGGTGCATGATTCCTGTTTTCTCCACTTGCACGCTGGCTGCCTTGCACTAGTAAAGATTGTTCTGCCGTGCTTGTTTGTACTCCCTTTTACGGCAAAGCTAAATCATGATTGTTAGTGTGAGCATTAAGTCACTAGCAAACACATATACCATTCTAAACAGCTGTTTGGAGAAAAGAGGGCAACAGTTCTTTAAAATCTGTAGCAAATTTTGCCTTGCCTCTCATCCCTCAGTATTGGGTTCTATTAGCACCCTGAATCATTGCAGGAACATCTCTAAAGTGCAACCCAGTGAGACAGGTTTGTTGAAGCTGGAAGGATCAAGTGAGGGAGAGGCTCCCCTGCCCTCATGCCATCAGGCAGAGGGAGGGGACCCAAGAGAAGGAGAAGGATGGATGTGGATCCCAGCTCAGCGCAACAGGCAAATCCTCTCCCGGCCAACCTCACCCCCCCAGGTGTCCTTACACAATAGGTATGAGGCTCTGGAACTTGAGGGCCAGGAGGATGAAGATACAGACAGGGATCCATCCAAAAGGTTGACTGGGGGGAAGCAGTCAGCCCCATGCATTACAATGGCCATTGGTAAGAAAAAAAGAAGGGTAATTGTTGTAAGTGACTCTCTTCTGAGGGGAACCAAGGCCCTGATATGCCGACCGGACCCATCCCATAGGGAAGTCTGCTGCCTCCCTGGGGCAAGGATAAGAAACGTTACCAGGAAGCTCCCCAGGCTGGTAAAAGCTTCTGATTATTATCCACTAGTGGTTGTTCAAGTCGGCAGTGATGAGGTAGCTGATAGTGGCATCAAGACAATCAAAAGGGACTTCAGAGAACTAGGGCGATTGCTTGAAGGATCAGGAGCACAGGTGGTGTTTTCCTCCATCCCATCAGTAGCCGGGAGGCATATGGAAAGGGACAGGAAGACCCACCTCATCAACACGTGGCTCAGAGGCTGGTGCCAGTGGTGGAATTTTGGGTTTTTCGACCATGGGGCAGTTTACATGGCACCAGGCCTGCTGGAGACAGATGGGGTTCACCTGTCGCAAAGCGGGAAAAGGATCCTGGCCCAGGAGTTAGCTGGCCTTTTTGAGAGAGCTTTAAACTAGTTGCAAAGGGGGAAGGGGATAAAACCAGGCTTGCTAGAGATGAGCCTAGGGGTAGCATGCCTGTGTTGGAGATGAGATCAGTAGCCCAACTGAAGTGCATTTACACCAATGCACGCAGCATGGGCAATAAGCAGGAGGAGCTGGAAGCCACTGTGTGGCAGGAAAACTATGATGTGGTCGCCATCACGGAAACATGGTGAGATGACTCACAAAACTGGAGTGCTGCAGTGGATGGCTACAAGCTCTTTACAAGGGACAGGCAAGGAAGGAGATGTGGTGGGGTAGCCTTGTACGTTAGAGAGTGTTTTGACTATCTACAACTCAACGACGGTAATGATAAGGTTGAATGCTTATGGGTAAAGATCAGAGGGAAGGCTAACAAGGCAGATATCCTGGTGGGAGTCTGTTACAGACCACCCAACCAGGACGAGGAAACAGATGAAGTATTCTACAAGCAGTTGGCTGAAGTCTCACAGTCTCTAGCCCTTGTTCTCGTGGGAGACTTCAATTTACCAAATATCTGCTGGAAATACAACACAGCAGAAAGAAAGCAGCCTCGGAGGTTCCTGGAGTGTGTGGGAGATATAACTTCCTGATGGAGCTGGTAAGCGAGCCAACCGGGGGAGGTGCCCCACTGGACCTGCTGGTTACGAACAGAGAAGGCCTGGTGGGTGATGTGGTGGTTGGAGGCTGTCTTGGGCTCAGCGACCATGACATGATAGAGTTTTCAATGCTTGGAGAAGTAAGCAAGGTGGTCAGCAAAACTGCTACCCTGAACTTTAGAAGGGCAGACTTTGGATTGTTCAGGAGTCTGGTTAACAGAGTCCCTTGGGAGGCAGTCCTGAAGGGCAAAGGAGTCTAGGAAGGCTGGATATTATTCAAGAAGGAGGTCTCAAAGGTGCAGGAGCAGGCCGTCCCCATGTGCCGCAAGTTGAGCAGGCGGGGGAGAAGACTGGCCTGGCTGAACAGAGAGCTTTGGCTGGTACTCAAGTAAAAAAGGAGAGCTTACCACCTTTGGAAGAAGGAGCAGGTGACTCAGGAGGATTACAAGGATGTTGTGAGGATATGCAGGGAGAAGATCCGAAAGGCAAAGGCCCAGCTGGAACTTAAACGGCCACCGCTGTTAAAGACGACAAAAAAAGTTTTTATAAATATATCAGCGACAAAAGGAGGGTCAGGGAGACTCTCCCTCCTTTGTTGGATGCAGGAGGTAACCTTGCCACGAAGGGTGAGGAGAAGGCTGAGGTACTTAATGCCTTCTTTGCCTCAGTCTTTAATAGTCAGACTGGTCATCCTCAGAGTTTTCAGGCCCCTGAGCTGGGAGATGGAGAAAGGATGCAGAGTGAAGTCCCGGTTGTTGAAGAGGTGGCACTCACTGACTTGCTCCTCCACCTGGATGCACACAAGTCCATGGGGCCAGACGGGATCCACCCGAGGATACTGAGGGAGCTGGCAGAGGAGCTGGCCAAGCCACTCTCCATCATTTATCAGCAGTCCTGGTCAACCAGGGAGGTCCCGGATGACTGGAAGCTAGCAAATGTGATGCCCCTCTACAAGAAGGGTCGGAAGGAGGATCCGGGGAACTACAGGCCTGTCAGCCTGACCTCGGTGCCGGGAAAGGTCATGGAACAAATTATCTTGAGTGTCATTATGCAGCACGTGCGGGACAACCGAGGGATCAGGCCCAGCCAGCGCGGGTTTATGAAAGGCAGGTCCTGCTTCACTAACCTGGTCTCCTTCTATGACAAGGTGACCCGCTTAGTGGATGAGGGGAAGGCTGTGGATGTTGTCTACTTGGACTTTAGTAAGGCCTTTGAGACTGTCTCCCACAGCATTCTCCTAGAGAAGCTGGCTGCTCACGGCTTGGATAAGTGCACTCTGCGCTGGGTTAAAAATTGGCTGGACGGCCGAGCCCGGAGAGTGGTGGTGAATGGAGTCAAATCCAGTTGGCGGCCGGTCACGAGTGGTGTTCCCCAGGGCTCAGTGTTGGAGCCGGTCCTGTTCAACATCTTCATTGATGATCTGGATGAGGGGATTGAGTGCACCCTCAGTAAGTCTGCAGATGACACCAAGCTGGGTGGAAGTGTTGACCTGATGGAGGATAGGAAGGCCGTACAGAGGGACCTGGATGGGCTGGATCATTGGGCCAGGGCCAACTGCATGAGATTCAACAAGGCTAAGTGCCGGGTCCTGCACTTCGGTCACAACAACCCCATGCAACGCTCCAGGCTTGGGGAAGAGTGGCTGGAGAGCTGCCTGGAGGAAAAGGACCTGGGGGTGTTGGTTGACAGCCGGCTGAACATGAGCCAGCAGTGTGCTCAGGTGGCCAAGAAGGCCAATGGCATCCTGGCTTATATCAGGAATAGTGTGGCCAGCAGGACCAGGGGGGTGATAGTGCCCCTGTATTTGGCACTGGTGAGGCTGCACCTTGAGTACTGTGTTCAGTTTTGGGTCCCTCACTGCAAGAAGGACATTGAGGTGCTGGAGCGTGTCCAGAGAAGGGCAACGAAGCTGGTGAAGGGTCTAGAGCACAAGTCTTATGAGGAGTGGCTGAGGGAGCTGGGGTTGTTTAGTCTGAAGAAGAGGAGGCTGAGGGGAGACCTTATTGCCCTCTACAACTACCTGAAAGGAGGTTGTAGCGAGGTGGCGGTTGGTCTCTTCTCCCTGGTAACAAGTGATAGGATGAGAGGAAATGGCCTCAAGCTGCGCCAGGGGAAGTTAAGGTTAGATATTAGGAAAAACTTCCTCACTGAAAGGGTGGTCAAGCATTGGAACAGGCTGCCCAGGGAAGTGGTTGAGTCTCCATCCCTGGAAGTATTTAAAGGATGGATGGAAGTGGTGCTTGAGGACATGGTTTAATGGTGGACTTGGCAGTGCTAGGTTAATGGTTGGACTCGATGATCTTAAGGGTCTTTTCCAACCTTAATTATTCTATGATTCTGTGATTCTGTGATTCATTCTCATGCAATATATGTTGCAGGTTTTGAAATCGGTGTTTCGTGGTGTTGCTATCAGTTGATCAAATGAGGATGAAGCTGAATTTCTACAAAGGCTGTGGTAGAAGAAAGCTGATAGCATTCCAAATATGGCTTTTTAGAGGCAAATCTGAAGTTCCTACCTTAAAGTCTCCAATGACCAATGTATTGTGTTGTTTGTTTTTTTGTTTGTTTGTTTTTTGATTCAGTGATACATAAATGCTGGAGTTGCAATTTTGCAAAGTTAAATGTGTTACACCAAGGTCTGCATCCTACTGTTATTTATATTAGAATTCCAAGGACAGAACCATGAATGAACTTGGTGAAAGTGTTTATTTCAGATACCCACAAAAGATATTTTCATCTTAGCAAGAATGTGCTTTAACCATTTAAACTTTAAGCAGCTCTTAGAGTGTGTGAGGCTGCTTTTCCCTAAATGTGCTGTTGCAGATCATTCCAATAAATAAGAAGAATTTATTTGTTTTTCTTTTTTTTTTCTTTTGTTGTTGTTGTTGTTAATTTTTTATTCTGAGAGAGAAAAAGAGATTTGGAACATAATTTTTAAAATTCTTTTGTCTTACTTTCAGCACTTATATTGCACAGTTAGTTTTAACAGCTCATTCACACTGAATTTCAGAACCCAGGGGAGGAACCATTAAATCACAATAAAGTATTTAATGGAGTTGTACCATCTGCGTTTCAGAGAGTTAACTGCAAACTGAGCCAAAGATCTTGTGATTTCAAAGTAAGAGAATATTAGAGCCAGGAGACTTTTGACACCTGGTCTCTCATGGTGGAATACATTTCAAATTAACATTACATACACTTAATAGTTTTCAGTTATTGGTTTTGTGTGAAACAGGAAGAGAACTAACCAAAACTTTTTCTTTCATCTTCCGATGAGCTGGCAACTTATCACGACATTTTTAAATCATTCAGGTTGGAATTTGACAATGTGAAAGATTTTAGGAATGATTTTATACCACTGTGGTGAACTGACAGCCATCCTGTCTCAATGTATGACAACTTTTCCTTGTCATATAAAATTATTTATAAGTGTTCTTGGGTTTATGTTTTTTTTTTTCTTTTTTTATAGTTTTTGTTTGTTTGATGGATTTTTTTTTCTTGAGGTAAGACCTAGAGATGTGTGTTAGAAATTGATGTTCATTACAGAAAAAAAAAAAAAAAAAAGTGAGGAAAGGAGATGTGCTACTTCCAGTTAAATTTCTGAAAGGTAATATTTTTCTTGACTGGTAGAACATTTTTGTGCAAGATGGAAAAGAGCATACTTATCTAAAGAAGACACAAGAGCCTCTTTTCTTTTCAGATTGTTAGTGGTACAGCATCCAGAAAACTTGCCTGACACAAGATGCTGAGACTCCTACCCATACTCTGATTCAGGCAATACAGCTGCTTCATCTGGCTTTCTGGTATATCAATTAAATATCTTGACTATTTCCTTCCCCTCAGGGACTCCACTTTTCCAGGGAGTACTCTGGTTCTCATGATAATTTTGAGAAATCTTCATTTTGTCTCATTTGATTTTATCTCTATTGACAGTCAGAACATATTTTCCAGAGAGCTGTTGTAGAGGCTACGAGTTGAGGCTGCACCATATTAGAGGCTGTGCGAAGGTGCAGCAGCAACAGCCCCTTCCCTGCAGGATTCCCAGCTTAAGATTACAGCCAAAAACGCAAAGCACAGGAAAGAAACAAAGTGAATGGGCAAAACAATAACTAAAGAAATAAAATGTTTTATGACAAAATAAGATCTATCCATGCAATTCTTTTTCTATTTGTAGTATTAATTGTATCAGATATGGGTCTCAGGAAAGAAATAATTTGAAGATGACTTGGGTTATCTGAGTTAAAATATCCTTCAGCCCTCAGTGTGACTTCTGTATCCCCACAGAAACCTCTTAAAGATCATGGAAGACCCAGAGCACCAGCAATGTCATCTCTTTCGAGTTCAAAATCAGGACATCTTTCCCTGGAGCCGGAGGTCGCTCCAGTACTGTTTTACCCCACTAGCAGTCAATTTTAATAATAGTAATAGTAATAGTAATAGTAATAGCAATAGCAATAGCAATAGCAATAGCAATAGCAATAGCAATAGCAATAGTAATAATTCCTCTAATGAAAATAAAGAGAAACTCAGAAAGCTAAAGTATATTTAAGTATAGGCACCTAGAACAAACAATGTTTATGTTTATCACTGGATGGTCACGTTGACCATATTATTCAAAAGAATTATAATGCATTAGGCTAAGTGTTTCTAATACTATGGATAAATCTTAATAACGTTAAAATATATAAATATTTCGCATAAATGTTTTCTTTCTTCCAAGGCTTTTATATATGGCCCTCTGCTTACTCCTTTTAGATATTCTGAAGTGCTACCTGAGTGGTGTTTTTGTCACATCAAAAACTTTGTTTAATGTTTATAATTGGGAGGTTTGTATCTTAAGCAAGAACACTTTAAAGGGCAATTTCCTTCTTCCATTTTTCTCAATCTCGAAAAGCTTCCCATTTAAGAGATTTCCTTACACAAGAACATGAAAGCAAAGAGTATGATAAAGGATGTTTCTTTATGTATTCATTTTTAAATGTGGTACTCAAGAATTAGAATTTTCAGAAAGGTAGTTTTCGTTCAAGTCCTTTGGGTCCAGTTGGCTAAATAGGATAGATTAATTACCGCTATAAAATTCTATTATAAAATATGTATGGATATAATATGGAAGCATATTATTTATCAAGTTATTTTTTAATATTAGCAGTCAGATATTTTAGTATCTTACAAATTAGGGTGGCTCTTACAAATCTTGTATTTTCACTCACTAGAGATGTAATGGTGTCTAAACACCATTAAACAGAAAGGTTTTGTAGCTTTAGTAATCAAATAACCAATATTGGAGCACTGCATCCGTAGAGAAGAAGAATATTAAATTTCAAAATCCCTCTTTTCATGATGGGGGGAGGAGAGAAAAAAAAGGCAGAAGTTGATAAGACTAGCCAAAGATACACTTTACAAAAGCATTTTGATCATTAACCTTTGATAAATTGATTATTAAAATCCAGCTTTTCAACCATATATATGCATGCAGGTAAGAATGACCCGCTTACACTCAGATTTTTTTTGCTGGGCCAAAACAACTTCTTCAGCCTAGGCAAAGTTTAAATTCACTTTTACAGTCCTCAGATTAATACAAGAATATTGTATCTAAAGTATAAAAGTATTATGACCTTCGAGCCTGAAGAAAAGTCACATTCTATTAGAGGGACAGAGAAGAGTTGTACTTCAATGCCAAATGTTATTTGTTGATTCACACATCATTACTGCTTCTGGCAACTAAAGACCCTAGAGATAAAAGGAGTGGCCCAACCTACCAATCCTTTAGAGATGTTTGGGGATTTTTTTTTTTCGTCCTGTTCATTTGGATCTGCAGATGCTGGTTTTTTGTTATAACATTGAAAAATAAATGCTTTACACTGAGGTGCAATGAACCAAATACTCTGATATCAGAGATAATAAAAATTACACCTGCACTTGATCCACTGTAGCCTCCGAAAGCTGAACTGCCACACTGTGAACTGCACAAGAGAAATTTGCTGCGTCTGCCTAGTTCACATTATTTAGAAGCAATGATGATCTGAATAAGAAATTCCTTTAATTTCTTGATAAAAAAATCCACATGATTTAGCATGTTCAGTTTGGATTTATACCATAGAATTTCTTTGTTAAGTTTTAGAAAATCTGGAGCTTAATGGCTTCAAGTCCTACCCAGAAGTCTTCCCTGTCATCCAAAGCTTTAGTCTTTTAATCTAGGTTAGTTCCTCCAAAATTCCTCTGTCCTTTAGGTTTGTGGTTTTTTTTTTTTTTTTTTTTTTTTTTTTTCTTTTTTGGGAGCAAGACCAGGTGTTTGATATTCCTTTGACCTGTATTTCTCAGCCCATTTTCCTGTTGGATATGAGACTTCTGGAAGACCATGCTTCCACAGTAACTCCAGGATTTTTCTTTTCAACCATTTAAAATAACTTTGAGAGTATAGCTGTTTGAAAGATAGATGGATGTCCCAAAACATTGGGAAGATCGGTTGCCAAATAAAGACATTTTTGTCTCTCCATGGGCAGAAAGGCACACACATAATTTAGACAGCAGTTGCTCACACTGAAGAGAAGATGCAGAATAATGAGAGTACAGGGGTGAGGAGGTCTTTGTCCATGAAAAAAAATTAAGGAGCTACTAGAACGAGAAGCCGAAGATGGATCAGAGGTTCCTTTTAATTGGAGGACCACATAAAGTAACTAGAAATATCATCAAAGACTGAGAAAATAAAAGGGAGGAGATAAACTCATTTAAAAGAGACTGAACTACTGTGGTGGGGAGAAGAAATATCAACAAATTTTTAGAAGGGAGTGGCCTGATGGTACTTTAGTGTGGCTTTATAGTGGAGGACAGAGATTACCATGATTGCACTTTCATGCAGATATTGCGGTAGATTTTGACAAAACAAACAGACAAAAAGACCCCACAATACATGTAGAAAACTAAGCTTAACTAGTTCTGTTGCTTACAGAGGAACTCTTTTTTATTGCTTTTTAATATAGATGCTTTGGAAATTTAAATTAAATACATTTTGTAAATGTATTTATTGGTTGTAGAAAAACGCAAGATAAATATTTCTCTCTGCCTTCATCTACAGTAACAGAAGAGGTGCTATCCATTAACAAATGTTGACATTAACACTTTGATCACTCTTAAGAAATATACATTTAGCCAGCAATTTTAAAGATTAAAACTATTACACATAAAGTTGGTGATATAATCTCTAATACAAATAATACATACTATTGAAACAATACAGAAGACCAGCATTTACTAGAGTCCATAGTTAGTATTCTGGCTGAACTTTAAATACTTTTTGTATTCAGTTTGCAGCTTGTTTTTTGACTTAATCACCTCTCATTTCCATCCACTTAAAAAAGTTACTCATTGAGCTCATTATTTTAAGATCATATCTCCTCTTTATTTGCTTTTGTTTGATTTCAGGGTTGCTTTTCTAAAACGGAAAAAGGGAAGCTACAGTATGAACTACTTTCTTATGAACGACGGAACAGTTCTGTAACTCGTTTTCACTTTAGTAATCAGATTAATTCACAAAATCCGAAACTTCATAAATAAGAACACAAGGGCATCATTCCTCAGGAATTTCACTTACATCGATCACTATTACACAGAAAACGTCAGTACAAGGAGCAGTGTGATTTACAATGCATTTCTAATGCTTAGTAATATTTAATGGCAGAGCCCAAGTAAACAAACCAAGACAAGAATTCACTTAGCAACACCATTTAGTGAGTTGGAGTCATATGGACATTCATGACTAAGGTTTTGAAGAAACATCTTTCAAAGCATACAATATCATACATAGTAACAATTATTGTGTTTGTTTGCTGTCTGAAAAAACAGTTTTCTCCTATCTCTGATATCTTTGATATATTTGACAGTCTTTTCAGTATACACTGATTAAAAAATTAAATTGTTGTTTGTTTTTTTTTTAAACTGAAAGGATGTTTACAACATCTTTTATCTTTTTCCCAGTACTGAAATTTAAAAATACTTTCACAGTTGGTTGCAAGAAAGAGATATGTGTTATTACAAATAATCAAGCAAACCAAACCTCAAAATGAGAGATGGATATTTGAGTAGCAAAATGTCAAAATTCTTTCTTGGGCTTCAAATACAGGTGATTATTTTTGATTCAACACCACGGAAGTTAGCTGGAATAACGGAGAACAAATACCTGATTTTACCTAAGTAATATACACTAATTTAGTAACTCAGGGGACCAGTTTTTCCTACTGTCCTGCACTAAGGTAAAGAATACTCTGATTAGAGAGTGGGTATTTGCTAACACCTGTGATTTGCCAGCGTTTTATCTCTGTTGCTCTTTGAAAGATAGACTGATTTACTGATTGATTGATCAATAGTTGATCAATAGCCTCCCTTAACATGCCTGTATCTTGTCATCTCTTAATCCACACACAAATGATCATAACACATGGTGTTAATATATGTGTGCAGAGCACTCAAGCAAATTAAAACCCAATACAAGCAAACTTAATGTAAGAAACCACAGTTCGTTTTCACTAGACAATATTGAGGATGCTTATGACATCATACATACAATATATTAATAAAAGACATTCTTCAACATCTGTATAAAACCACATAGCATTATGAAATCTTATGTCTTATTTGTTTTAAAACCTAAAAACCCAATTGGCACTTGCAAAACAATGCTCATATGTTCACATTTATTCTCCTTTATTTTGTGTGGTCAATATCTTCCCTTTTTTCCATGAAACCATCATAGACAGGAACTAAGTGTACAGAAAAACAAGATTAAGAATAATTGTTCAATAAAAACTGAATTATTCAGAAGAGGGAGGGGCACTGTGTGATACATTGATCAACAGATAAAGCTTTCAACATCAAATATATACTTCCTACAACTCTAACTTGTTAAACTCTCGGTTCTCCTGCATTCCAATATATCAACAACTCCCAATTCCTACACAAGAATTATTTGTCCTTTTAAATATTCTGTTTGTCTTCAAAAATAATTAGAAATAAAAGGTGTTTCCACAATAATCTACAAAAATCCAGCAAAGCTTCATCAGGAACACCTCCAACTCAATCAAACCTAATTACTGATGCAACAATTTTTGTGGTCAACGTCAAGGATACTTTACTACAGCTGAAGCAGCAAAGGCCATGAATTTCTGATAGTTTCTTAAAAAAAAAAAGATAAAAAAGAAGAAAAAGCACAATTTAACATAACAGCAATTCTTGTGTACTTACAATTTAGGATATTTTTGTTTCTTAAAGGTGAATCAGCCATTCTTAAAATACTTTCTAATGTTTATTTAAAATTACTTGGCCTTTGCTGTAATTTTTTCTACTTTTTTTCATTTTATGTAAACTGAGTTGGTTATCTATGGGCAACCTAGGTTAATTATCTTTAGATTTTCTCAGTTTCTTGCAGATAAAGAGAGAAATCACAATGGCATCTCGTGAAGCAGAATTAAGACCTAATTGTTCCTCATTTGCTGTGGCTATTCTACTCATGAGTGAAAACATAAGTGAGACATGCAGGTCATTCTTCCCAGAAGCATGAAGCATCACAAGCACTGTAATTTGTATATGCTGTGTAATTCTCATAAAAAATACTAAGAGGAGATAATTGTTCAAAAAATATCATTGCTATTTTTTAGCTCTTATGTGTATGAAAAGTCATCCTGAATAGGAAGAAAATAAGTAGCTGTAAAGTGCTTGGAAATTATCTGAGTTCTCCATCTACCCAGCAAAACCTTTTCCATGTATCTAATATTATGTGTTGGGAACTGTTATACTCAAGTATAACAGACTCCTATAATACCCAAAATACCTGAAAAGCTGAGGCACACAGGTTCCTGTGTTGGAAGCTGTTGCAGAAAGGATAATAAAGGGATTTCAGTCTGCAGGACCCTTTTGCATTCCCATGCTCAAGTATAGCTCTGAATTAAAACCAACAGGAAGTAAAATTTTAGATAGGTTTTCTCCCAGTTCTACCATTTAAAAAAAAAAAAGTCTCTTAAATGGATATCATTTAGGTAGTGCTAATAAGTTAGTGTCATATTTTGATAGGTTACCAAACTAGTCGTTTGTTGGGTGTTTTGGACGGTTTGGGTTTTTTGGTTTGTTTGGTTTTTTTTTCAAGGCAGGATTCCCTCTTCATAGACATCTTACAGAAGAGAAGATCTTGGGAACCTAGTTTCCTGGCTCAGTCTTTTCTTATTATGTTTCCAGGACAGCATCATCCAACTTCCTCTATTATTCACTTGATTACAGACCTTCCTTCAAGGACCATAGAGCACTTTCAGATAACAACACAACTGACCCCATTTAAATGCACATATTTTAGGTAGCATTTTATGTAGCCAGGTAAATATTTTATCCTTAAAAATTTCAGTTCCCTTCCAGTTCTCTTTTTTTTTAGGCTTGAAATATACTGTAATATCTTTCCAGAGCTAATTTGCGCCTGATTCACTTGCTTTGCTTGTACCAGGCCCCAAAAGTGGAAATATTTAAGCTATGTTAAAAGCAGACTGCCCATACCTTATTCCTCTGCCTCTTCCGTCTGTCTACCCGACACTCTGACAGTCTCTTCCATGATGCAAATTAAGAGACTGCTCCTTCCTCATACCTGACAAACTGTCATGGCTGGATACACGGGAAAAAATATACTAATGGTGCATTTCTTGCATGACTATACATGCATCATCCTCTGATCCCTCAGGAGGTCTGGAAATGCTGCACTTCAAAGTAGTCTGTATACAGTTTTTCTATCATCTAGCTGCTTATCATGAGAATCTGTCTCTAATACAGGTGATTTACAAGAAGAGAACTGTAATTCCAGAAGATGAGTTGGTTCAGTGTTCAGGAAATAAGCTGAAGACTAATGTTAATGGTGCTGAGTTTCTATGTGATATTTTATGGCTCATCAGGCATATAATGGGATGGCCAGCACTGCTTGCATGCATGCTAAGGTGCATTCATGAACTACTTGGGCTACCGCATGGTTGGAAAAAGAAGCAACATTCGAAGCCATGTTACTCCTGAGCACAGAGGCCAATACATGCCCTCCTGATACACAGATAGTGCAATCAGATGTGACATATCCCACAGGGCTTTCTAGGAGCATCACTTAACCACATGGGATGGACAAAGCAGTCACCTCCACATGCTGCTTGTCACACTGCAGTAACTGGAGGCTGTTACGATGGAAATGTCCACATTACAGTAAAGTGCAGAATTATAAAATAAAGGCCAGAAAGACCAGTGTGCTGTAGCACGTTCTCAAATGACCCTGCTCTGGACAAAATAAATGCATCCTCTCTGTGCCTGTTCTTTCATGTAAATGGAGATGGTATTGATTCCTGACCAGGCAGAGATCTTTGTGGTGTAACAGATACATAGGAGACTCTCAGAAGCTACATTAAATGAAACACATAAGTACCTTCTCATAGATATTTATTGCAAAAATATTAGGAGGACTGGGGCAATGCAGAAAGAGGAAGAACATTGTAAGTATTGTCAAATACTGAACTGAAAGTATCATCTAGGAAGTCACATTAAAAGGACCTATATTTCTATATAAGGAGAAATTAAGTAACATCAATCCTTAGTTAGTAGCTTCTTTGAAATACACTTAACATGTTAGGTTGAATTTAGGATGAAACTCATGAATCTTTTGCTATTGCTAGCACATAGATGCTACTAGTCAGGACCATACTTTGAAATATGAAAGAAGCTTATTGCTAAAAAGTTGTCTGTACTCTTTGAGAGACTTTTCTTTTTGCAGAAGAAAATGTTGACAGATTCATGCATTAATATCAATATCTTTCTGTCCAACTGTCTTATATGCATGATTAATGTATTTTCATTTAATGATTTGTAAGATTCTTTGTTATGTCTTGTCAGACAGTAAGCAGACAGCATACTAAACAGAGTCTCAGAAATGTATAAACAAATAATTAAGGATTTTGTACATTATTTGTTGAACATATGGCAGAAGAGAATGCAACAATTCTTCATTAACTGAATACTGTTGATAATATGATGTAAAGTATGAAATGTACAATTTTTTCTATTACTTTTAAAAAAAGTTTTTAGAACAAGGAAATTATTAAATGGTTAACATAGAAAAGTGGCTTAAAACATGAGTTTCTTTGCTTTTTTTTTTGGATGGCCCTCTTCCAAGACAAAAGAATAATGGAGATCAAAAATTTTGTACTGAGCTATGAAATAGATGGCACTGCTGGCACTAAAATTTTTTCTGTGTCATATCTGGTCTGTTTGTCTGAGAATAGGATGCTGAGGCTTTTGCTTAGATCCTCAGAGTTGTTATGAAATGGAGGAAAGTACTTCTGGTAAATACGTTTCGGCACTTCCAGGCTATTCACCATGATATTGTCTACACTAGAATTGGGCTGATAGTTCTTCAGTAGGTTCACTTATTCTGAACGGTTTTGTTGCCTCTGGCAAACATACATGAAAGTAGACAAGCAAAAGGTAAAATCTTATACATAGCTTTAAGTTGGCAAACTACACTGGGCTGTGATTATTAAACTTTATCATTGGTCATGAAGTCAAGTAACAGAGAAACATAGAAACACCTTATTAGTGTGGATAAGACAAGATACTACCTGTACATTTTTCTTTCAGGCATTCAGTAATTATTATTTGGTAATCTACTATACGAATGCAAACTATGGATTCTCCTAGTTTTCTTTATGTCCAACTTCAAGCCTTCCTTTTGTGTTTTTCCTGTTAAACTTTTTTTTTTTCCTTAAAAAAACCCAAAACCAAACCCAAAATGATTTCATAGATAAAGGACTTATTTTTTCTGTGGGCTGAAGCAGAGCTACTTGGATTTCTGCTGTTGCATTAAAAATTTAGCAACCTGAAGTACAAGTATTTGAAGACAGAGTTGGGGTATGTACAGTCAGGGATACTGAAGAAGCCATCACACTTTGTCTCTTCATCTTCTAGACACACACTTTTGCAAAGATTCACCATGTTCTACTACAAAAAGAACAGGACACTTCAGTCTCTCTGGTTTTATGTTTGGAGTTGCCCTTTTCCCTTCCCCTTCCCTTTCCCCTTCCCCTTCCCTTTCCCCTTTCTCTTCCCTTCCCCCCTCAGTTGCACCTTCTAACTTCACATGCGCCCATGGACCATATAAACCACTGAAATGTATGGCATGAAACTTTTAGTACAGAAATCTGTTTCACACCATCTATTTTCATTAGTTTTATGATGCCATTTTTTCTGATTTTGCAGGTTTCCTCTGGATGATAGAGAAATGGATTCCTTTAAGGAAAGTTAAAACTTTTAACTTGTTTTTTTCTTATACTGGACCTATGCTTGCCACAAAAGCTAAGAAAAACAGTCATTACTTTTTATAAGGATATTGCTTAATCAAAAGTGAATATCTGGAAAATATAAGGATATTCACACCATATGACAAATTCAGCCTAAGTAACCCTGCATCCCCAAAAAAGTCTCAAAAAGCACATAAAAACATCTCCCCCTGCAGCTGAATAAAGATAAAAGTCTAAGTCCTTTCAGTAAAAGGAGAAATACTGGCTCTGTAGAAGACATTAAAAGATTATGGAAGCTTTTAATAGAAATTAATTAATGCAACCTGGAAGCCATTGATAAGAAAAAAAAAAAAAAGAGAACTTTTCTTAAACTTATCTGTAGAAAAACTTATCTGCTCTTTCCTATCATTGAATAATTCTTTGACAATCACACATATTTTCTAAAACCTATGGTTCCATCAGTCAGGTTAGAAAACAATTCCCAGGCCTCTAAAAATTGAGTGTGCTTAGATAAGGAAATGTCTTCAGTGACGTCAGAGTCTAATGAAGCATTACTTTTGCTGTATAAGAAAATATAGACAGCAGCCAGTATTTATGCATGCAGGAAAAGAGCCTGATCTCTAGCTGTAAACCTATCAATATTGCTTAGATATCTTTAAGAGAATTAATCTTTTGAGTAAAGCTTTGAGGATCAGGCTCTGATGAATGCACTCTGTATGTGAAGGACTTGTTATTAATGAATTTTGTTTCAGGTTAGCTGTAAACACCTAATGTTATGAAGTCAAATGTCAAATATGTTAAAGACTGCTCTTATTCAAGCACATGAAAGAATTGCTCATTAATTTGAGAGTTCAAAATGCAATTTGGGGTTGTTACTGAGGTTTGGGAAAGTAGCAGTATACGCATTAGTATTTCTAGTGCTAAACATAGTATTTTATCCTCCTGTTACCCTGTGGAGGATGACTTTGGAACAACAGATGCTCCTTGCTCTTTGAGGCTAGAGCAGTCTCTACAGAGCATTTTTATATGTATTTACTGTTTAAGGTGTTTTTCCCCCTCTAGGATACTTAGCTGAGTCACTTGAATAGACATTATAAAAGATTTATGTCTGTATTTTCAGTGGTGCAGGATACAATAGAAAAGAATCTTAGTGACAAAACACTATTATTACTTACTTTAAGTGTTTTACAGAGGTACCATAAGTTGTTTTTCTGTTTGTTGTTGAACAGAGAGAACATATGGAAGTCTCTTCCAGCTTTAATTTACTATTTGTTCCTATTTGGATAATAACATTTTGATAATTAGAAGTAAATTATTGGAGTAGGTCCTTTTTAATTAAAAAAAAAAAATCCTCCCTCTTTTTCCCTCTCAAATAATCTTTAGAAATTAGCCATATGATATCCCAGAGTCCTAGGCTCTTTTATATACTATCATACAGCTTCTGCAATAGGTGCTTCTTAACATCTTGACAAATCAGGTCTTGTAGAAAGTTCCGATGTAGAGATGCACTTCTCCAGGTACTACTGTCCTGGCTTCTGCTTGGGGTAAGAATTTTAATGCTGTGAAAAGCACAAGAGCATTTTGCTTTTTACACAGTATATCCCACTGTGCCCAAGCCAGAAAGAGACCATTCTAGGTCCCAAACTGAAAGCAATACAATGGCACTAGCACACTGCCATGCTACAGGTTCTACAATACAATGTTCAAGCTAATAAAATAACTAACATTAATTCGGGCTAATGAACACTTCAGAAGAATGCATTTGTTCAAACACAGTGATACGCTGATGTTTTTATACTGATCTTGGGATCTTCATAGTAAGGGATAGAAATAAGTAGTAAAAGCCATAATGTGAGATTTTTCGAAGCAGAAAATCTGGTATGGGTCAGATACCTTTTATACCATCATTATGACTGCAGAAATTGAGAACCCTCCAATATCCTGTGAATGGCTTTGGAGAACAGTGAGACTTTAATTACTTTCCATGGGAAATGTTAATTAACCAACTGAGTTCATAGTGTGCTAAAATGCAGTAAAAAGAGTAAGAGCTATATTTAAAGCAGAATTTTATTAAAATGCTCTCTCTTTCCTTTGACAGTCAGAGCCAGATCCAAACTCTCTAGCTCATAATTATGGATAAATGCAAAGAAAAAGATAATCTTGAATATCTAGGCTACAGAGTTCATGCTAGACACCTGACCTGGTTCCATGTCTGAAATACCACAGTTCACTTGGCTTCTTGAGCCAAGAAAAGGTTGAAGTCTTTCCTATGTGTGACGGGTTGACACCAGCCAGCAGCTAAGTCCACACAGCTGCTCACTCACTGCCCCTGCAGTGGGACAGAGGAGAAAATAAGGAAAGGAAAAGTGAGAAAGCTCATGGATTACAATAAAGACAGTTTAATAGAAGAAGGAAGGAGAACAAATCAACCTATACCAGTGATGCAAAGGCAATCACTCACTGCCTCCCAAAAGCAGAATGATGCCCAGCCAGTCTCTGAGCAATCACTCTCTCCCCACCAAACCCTTCTTCCTCATTTTTTATTGCTGGGCACAACATTATACAGATGGAAGTCATCTATCTGGGCTGTGTCCCCTCCCAGTCTCTTGCCCACCCCCAGCCTGCTCGTTGGAGGAGTGAGTGGCAAACAGAGAAAGCCTGAATGTTGTGCAAGTACAGCTCTCAGTGAGAGCCAAAACACTGGTGTGTTATCAACACTGTTTTAATCACAAAGCCAAAACTCAGCAACATACGGGCTGCTGTGAAGAGTTAACTCCATCCCAGCCAGACCCATCCCAGTATCCTGCTTTAGTTATAGATACTTCCTGTCAAGGACCTTTAAAGTAATTTTGGAAATGTGTGTTAGAAAGAACATACATAATGACACTGTGGGATATCAAGCTCCTCTTAGGAAAATGACCTATTAGCGGAAGTGTTTATCTTTGGCCTCCTGCTGCTGATTGCCTGTGTAACTGCAGACACACAAGTTAACACCAAAAATGAAAACATGTTTAAAAGTATGGATAGATATATAGAGTCTCATGTCTCAGTCCAGGTAAATATAAGCCAGATGCAGGACAGAAGATGCTGATTGTCCTCTAGGATGTCTTGTTTCTTGGCGCAACCTTTTAGGTCACGCTCAGTGCAACGTCAGTTTAGTGACCAAAGCAGGACTGCATCCAGTTTAGGAATCAGGCACAATTGTCGTGTTTGTGATGCATCAGCCCACTTGAGCATGGTCGTCTAGGAACCTGTCTGACCTGCTGGACATAATTGTTCTTTAAGACAGATCTGAAGTTCCTCTGGCTGGCCAGCACTGAACTTCCTGTGACACAGTAAGTCTTAGTAGGATAGACGTTGATTGAATTATGAGACTTTCAGGCACATGGGTTGTTGTCCAGTAAGCTTTCATTTGCTCACACCAGATGATTTCCTAGTTTTCTTTTTCTCCCTCCTGCCCCCCGATTCCTTTCCTTCCCTCCCCTCCCCTTGAGAAAAACTTACTCAGCTAACATAGCTGTTAACACATATGTTGGTATAACTTTAAATAAAAATATACTGCATTCAGTATAGCATATGATCTAGAAATTGTAATCCAATATCTTAGTTCAGCTTTCAGTGATGCTAATGAAGGTTTTGTGGCTTATTGTATGGATTAGACCATATGTCGAGATCCTGAGGAGTCCACTGCCACTGCTAGTCTAATAAATGAAAAACTTTGGGAGGAAGTGCTTATGCCAGTTAAAAATATCACTAGAAAATCAAACTCTAATTAAGATCACTTTTTTCTTTCATGTGTGTCTGAGGTATATGCTGAAGCTGTAGGGATAGAGGATTTAATGCCAAATGAGTTTAATTAAGTAACACAAGCAGTTCTGCTACAGCAATGCAGATTTGCCTACAGTGTGCATGATAAACACATCCTCATTTATGCACAGTCAGGAATCTTTATGACAGAAAATCTTTCATGCTTATTTCTTCACTGTTCTGTCTACATTTTTCCTCTTAACATTTTTATTGACTTAATAATCAAGAATACTTTCTGTATGATATACTTCATAATGTTAAAGAGTCTGTTAACAGGATCAAACATCTTATTCTCTATTAAATTAACCTTACCTAAGTAAATGACTTTTTTTTCAGTTAGTTACATTATTTAATTATTGCAAATCAATATTTCCAACACTTTTTCTTCTGTAGTCTTTATAGGAACCTTAAGTTTCTTTCTTGCTCTCTTTCTTCCATGTATTCCTGTCTCTGTCTTCTTTGAGATAAATTTGACCAGTGCTGATCCCTTTCAGTGGGCTTTTGTTTAGGATTGTAAAAGTTGTTTGGCTGTTAAATTTTGAATTATTCAAAACATTGGTCCTTTTCATTTTATGAGTTGGCTCAGAAAAGTGAATATATCTCATTCCACTTGTTGGAAAAACTTATAATGGCCTACAAAATATATAGGTTTTGGAAGCAAAACTCAATCATCAAACATTGACTGCTTGTCTTTTAGGACACAGGATGTGTCACAGTGGAGCTATATTTTCACTCATTTGTCAGTTAGAAGTCAACCCATAAAGGTTGGTACCAGAAGCCTCAGCAATTTTCAAACACACGAACAAATATTCTTACTACAGAACGAGGTCTTGGCGGTGATATCAAATACGTCAGAGGAGATTTAAGAGAAAAACGTAAACCAGACAGTGATGGGCAGAGCTTGGAACATCCCATGCTGTGGAAGAAAATCTCCCCTGGCCTCTGCAACTCTTCATATGGACTTGGGCTTTGACTTAGGAAGTCAGAAAGCTCTGGTAATTTTATCCTAACTTGTATAATTGTTGATAGTGTTCTTGAGTGTAATCATTTAACATTGTTAATTGAGATGCAACAAATGAAAGATAGATAGTAAATTTATTAATAAAATTTAGAGGAGATTATTGTCCTACAAGCATGTGTCCCCCCTACAAAAGTTTCTCCAGGGAGGAAAAGAAGCCTAAAATAATCCAAAAGAAAATCTACGCTACTTGTTCAGAAAAGATAATAAATAATTAGCAACTTACTATGTTGAAACCACTAAATCAGAAGGATTTTTATCTAAGAGGAAACATTCTTTTTTCCTCTCAGAATACACTAATGGTTCTTAAAAAAAAAAAAAGAAAAAAAAAAAGGTTGGGTAAAAGCAGGTTTTGCCATAAATAATCTTTATAAACAGTTGTGTGTTTGTGCATGTGCATGCGTGTATGTGTGTGTCTGTGCGTGCATGCACATATGGGAATTACTGCTTACCAAACCAGAAATACAAAAAATATGAAAAAATGTAAGGTCACTGAGAGAAAAAGGCAATAGGTCACATAATTTTTATCAGCTTTAAAATGTTTTTAGCAATAAAATGATTTAGAAAAAACATAGATCATTCTTCCACACTTCACGATCCCTGGCACATCCATAACTTTATAAGCCTGCAGTGTTAGAAACTGGCATTTCCTTTTTTAGCCAAGGAAGAGAAATTGTCACTTGCAGAACAGTCATCTAAATCATATAATCTACTTTAGTTTAAATGAGCTTTTAGATTAGGGATGAGATTAATTGTTCCCTTTTTCTTACCATCTACAGTAAAAGAAATCCTGATGGCCAGCTCATCAGCTGAATTCCAGCAAAATTCACAAGATAGTGCTGATCTGTCAGGTGTTTTCAGATTATTAGCTGCTAAATATATGATGAGAGCTGAAATTAAATATCTGTGCGTATAGACAGAGAATAGGAAGGTTTTAAAGCTCCTGTAGCCCAAGTTAGTGCTTTTACTCTTAGGAGATTTGACTGATGGGAAGGACACTTTACACTCAAGAGAGAGAATAAGGTTATCACCCTATCTGTGAGTCCCGGTGCACAGAATTTTAATTTAAAGCATCCCCAATATGTTTGCTTTTGAATGTCGTTCTTCAAACTGCAACAGATCCAGAGAACCCTAGGATGAAATAGAGGAAGGGAGCTTGCTGCAGTATACCTACAACCAAAACAAACATGAACAAATAAATGGATGAAAAGTTCATTAAAAACAATTTAAAAGCAAAGATGTAATATCACCTTTGCCTCAGAAAAACCCTAAACTTTGTCCTGCTAAAATCTGGGCAAGCCCTTTGTATGCCTGTCCTGACTTTGCTTTTCTCTGAAGCAACACTAACAGGCTGCTATCAGAGACAGGATCTTTTTATAGCTTATCCTTGGCTTTATTCCTTATATTCAATGTGATCCAGTAAGGCCATAGTTAAGTTCTTATGTACCCTTTCTTCCTTTCTTATTGACAAGTCAAAGGAGATCCTTGCTAATTCCCACGAATCCATTTCCAGGGCACCTGTATCTATGTTACAGAGTGTATTCTCCTCATTGGCAAAGTCCCTAAATGCTTACTGTTGCAATATTAATCTCAGTAATGCATGCCAAAGGCACTTTGTAAGGAAAATCTTCAGTTCATTTTTTTTAGAATCTGTTTTAGCGGTCTCAGGCAAAATGACTATTCAAAGCCCATTATTGGCAGGGAGATTTTGTTATTCAATTTATGGGGCTTTGATGGGATCAAGCCCTGTGCAATAATCTATAAAAGAAACCAT
Organism: Platalea leucorodia; assembly: GCF_965183815.1. Classification (NCBI taxonomy): domain Eukaryota; kingdom Metazoa; phylum Chordata; class Aves; order Pelecaniformes; family Threskiornithidae; genus Platalea; species Platalea leucorodia. Next base: position 82,050,944 of record NC_138858.1, read on the forward strand.
GGTCCAGCTCTGCAGTCTCTGGGAATCAAGGGAGTTTATGAGTTCCTCAGAAATGTTCAATATCTCAAAAAAAATCAGACCCAAAATATTCTCCCTGACTGTAACTTTGGGATACACTCTCTGAAAGGAAAGCATCAGTCATTGGGAACTGATAGGACTCAACAGATGTTTAATACATCTTCCTTTGAAATCTTTGGACAGTATCCTAAAACAAAAAACCCATCCCTTTAACTTTATATGTTTATCAAAATTTGTATGTGAAGAAGCAAAAGCAAAGGCAAAAGGAAAAATTAAACAAACAAACAAACAAACAAAGCCCACCAGAAAAACAACCATGCTAGAGAGGGAAAGGAAAGATGAATGCTGAAAGATTTTTAAATAGGCCATTATATCATTACTAAATTATTGCTGCTTTTCTAATTGATCAGACAATCAAAACCTTGAAGATAAAATCTAGAAAATCCTTCTTAAATTCCCTTTCTCTGGCCTCATCTGCTGGTCTGAGACTCTTTTCTTTGTTTCTGAGATGGAATTAATGACTCCAGCACATTTCGCATTTTAGGTTTTGTTGATTGTTTTAGAATATCAAACCTGAACTTTGGAGATATGTTACTTATTGTCAGAACAACATTTGCGAAACTTAACATCTATCACATTTACTTGAAAGTGTTTTCAGTAATATTTCTTTCTCTTGACGTCTTTGCTGAATTAAAACAAATTGGCTTTAGGACTTCTAACATTTTATTTTTTCTTTTGCAAGATATTCTTCCATGAGAAAGAGCTTATTTTAAATGAATCCATGATGGCTTGGAACGAAATTAAAAATTAAGTTCTTAATGTGCTTCAGGCGTGATTACCCCGCCCTCAGAAATCCTCCTTCTGTTCTCAGCTCACTTACATAAATACCAGAATGATAACTTTTCCTCCAGTAATTTAAAAGGAGAAGGAAGATTTCACAAGTAGGGCATACACTGACGAGTCCCAGGTCAGCAAAAATCAGTCTTTGTACATCTCATTTACCTGAAATCCTAGGGAAATCTTGTCCAGTCAAGCTCAATCTGTTTTGCATCGTCTTTTGTTTCATGTCACCTTCCTCTGCTTCCTTTCTGCATGTCTGTTCCCGCCTCTTTGCTGAGCTATCCCCATTTCTTTCTCCCAGGTGACTGTCAGTCCCATCGGTAACCAGCAACAAGCCTCACTGCAATAACTGTCTTTCTTCTAACCTGTTCTTCCATTCTCCCATATTTTGCAGTTGCAGGATTTTTTTATTTTTTTTTTTTTTGGCTCCCTCCAGCTCTGTTTGCCTTCCTGTGTCTCACACTGGTTGGGTTCAGCAGGAGAATATTGGAACCAAGAAAGGACAGGCTCACTGCTCTCATTTCTGCTGTGAGCAGCAGCTGCTGGGAAGGTCCTGCTATGTTATTGCACCTAGATCTGTAGCATGGGCACTGCAGGTAAAATCTCACAAAGCATGTACGCTAGGACCTGCCACTAGATTTACTTCTGCTGTCAAGTCTGCTGTACGGATAATGGAGAAAGTGTGGACACATTGTCTGCTCCAAATCAAGCATCAGTTCCTGCTGCTAATTCCATAAGCATAGACTGAACACAGGGGTTTAGCTCTTTTCCATGCTATTAAATAGCACACACACTTCATGTGTGACAGCTACAACCTTTCAGAATAATTAGACATGAAAGTTTTTCCACACATACATGCATACATACATATTCCTGTTGCCCAGATCAAGCGTCTTGATAAATTTCTATGTTCTAACCCAAATAATGGAGTTTCTTGGGTTCAGATGGCTTGAGCAACGTCTACTGTGGACAAAGCCATGCTTTATCCCTAAACTTACTCTTTGAAATTATGGTTACTTTTGGACAAATCTTGAAATAAGAAAATACTCAGCTTGAGATGTCCTGACACGGAAAATTTCCAAGTAATTACAGTTACATAGGCTGTGCATACTATGCATAATAGTATTGGCTAATGGAAAATGTGCTATTTCAGCCATAGATCCACCTATTGCAAGATGACTTTATTTCCACTATGTGCTAGTCTTCTGGTAATATTATGCTATTGAGAAATATATATTCAGATGAAATTTTGTGTTCTGTGTTTCAATGGTTTAAATATCCAGAATATACATTCTTTGTTATTTCTGGTATTAAACTTTTAAAGTTAGGCTTCAAATTCTTCTCCAAGATATTAAAATTCTGGAGAGTAAGTAAGAAAATGACCAATTTCAGGTGTACTATTATGAAAAGAAGGCAAGACAAAATATTTTAAGCTTTCAACTGTAACTAATTACATAACTTTGCACATGAACCTTTATATATCCATTTTTAGATATTATCCAAGGAATCAAAATCTTAATAAATTTCTTTAAAGCTTGTTAATCTTAAAGAAAATAAAGATCTTTGAGTTATTTGACTTATAACTGCTTTTTGCTTTGGCACAAGACAACACATAGTGGTAACAATTCTTTAAAAGAAGGAATGATATGCTTTAGGTGAGCCTTGTACCGGATTTTATAGGTAAACCTAGCTTTTGCTAACATTTAAACTAAATAATCTGAGATGTCCATGATTTTCTCTTGTCCTGTTTTTGTAAAAATATATCTTGGAAAGCACCCTGCTGATATGCATAAGGATACAAGAAAGCAACAAGGCTCAAAGTGTGGGTATATAATCAGAATTCAGTACTTACATAATTACGTCTTTCTTTGTCAAGTACTTCGAACTCTGCAAATAAGATTGCAGACTAGATGGTGATGTTGTTTTGATATTCTTTTTCTTTTGTTATTAGTGTTTAAAGCACAGGATATTCCGCCACTACAGATAATTTTTGTCCCTCTTGCTATTTTATATAGCACTACTGAAAAGTTTTCTTCATCTTTTTTTCTGCAAATATAAAAATGTCTTGATCATGTTCTTAGTAACAGCATTTATTTCCATCATAATTTTACCAAGAGAACCATCTGAGGGATCCAAATGTGTGATTCACATGTGTATATTAAAAAGATGCCCGGTCCAAAAAATGAGAGCTTTCAGTTTACTGTATATAAGCAATGTGCTGTGGGATTTTCATAGTGATTCAGCTTCAGTATAGGCATTTGCTGCTGAAGTCAATGACAAACTTTCCACTGACTTCAGAATTCAGCCTACTTGGAGTACCCTTGAAAACTCTATTTCATACATGATGAATAATACAAGAGGTCATATCCTGTGATCCATTGCCTAAGCCCAGCTCCTGCTACTGGTAATAAAAACTTTGCTTCTTTAAGGAATCTCACAAAACACAATATGAAAGAAGAGGGAAGAAGGTCAAGCTGAGGATGAGAATAAAATTTAAAAAAACAACCTCTCACTTAAAAATCTTAGACATTTCTCTTGTTCAACGCCATAAATTTTATAGACAAACTTTTTGGGCTACATTATTTTTTCTCTTTTTTTTTTCCCCCAAGTCTTGTAGCAGGATAAAGACATGTTTGCCACATCTTTAAAGGTATAAAGCTAAGCCTTCTTCACAATCAATACTTCAGTAAAGTGCTACTCTCACAAAAGCCTTGTTGCCATAAAAGGCCTGATAAAGGATCAGGCCCTGGTTCTGTAGTCTGTACAGCACTTTTTGTTAACTAACTGTCTAGGTAAGAGAGGACAGACATTAATCTTCTTGCAGGTGTGAGGTGTCCTTCCAGCTGGGTAGGAGATTTGTTTTACTGGAGTCAGAACCTCCTGAAACCAGACTTTTGAGCATAAAAGTCCTTTAATGAAGGTGTACCATTCAGCAGAAAGCCAGAGCATTTTGTGGCTGAGTAGTCAAATGTGCCTTGCCCTCTATTTCTTGTAAGATTATTGGAAAAACTCTGTATTTCTTATGTATGCCAAAGGGTCTGTGGCTTAGGGACACACCATCTTCATTCTACTGAACTTAGTTGTGACAAGGCATGCATGTTTTTTCTGGAGTCCATTTTGAATAGTTCACTGTGTTTAAGCTTACACTTAGGTCAAGTTGAAGAGCTATAGAAAACTATTGCTTCTAGAAAACTGTTGAACACAATCCAGTTCCTCCCTTTCTGAGAACAAAACCTGTCCTTGACAGGTTACCTAGAAATTGTTTAAGCACTGAGGAAATCATGCACTGTTAATTACGGATGTAAAATGACAATAGTCTCTGAATTATTATCTGTAAACACATACATGACTTCAAATATATATAACTAATGCTAAAATTTATACAAGTAGAGAAACTAACAAAAATACCTCATTGTAAATAAATGTTTGATTTAATTAATTAAAATTATATTTTGAATTAATTTTTTATTAAGTAGCTGTATTTCTTTTAAAGCCTTTCTTTTTTCCTCGTACATTTCAAAATGTATTACTTTACTGAGTACCAAATGGGAACTGAAGTTCATGTGCTAAACATTTTTTTAACTTAAAAACTGGGTGGACTCTGCCTTGAAGAACTTCCCAATGATCTAGGAAATTTTGAGAATGTTATCATAAAGTATGCTGAAATATTACCCACAGAGCAGATTTATAGTACCACTACAGTACAGGAGTGTATCCTCTATGTAGCAAGGTCCTTAAATATGCAAGACTGTCACAGATGCTCTTGTATGTTGTTTCCATCCATAATAATTACAAGAGCTATGGACAGGGGGAAAATGAAACATAGATGACAGTGGTTCTTTTCTGTTCCAGCCATTCCTGGCATTACAGTAAACGCCTGTGGCCCTTAGTAAGTAATTCAAGATAGAGAAGTGTCAGAAGAACGGACTAGCTGTGTTATTTTGCGGTAGCATCCTTATCCTATGTTCACAGCCTGGCAGATGTCACTATTTTGCATTGCATCTTTTCACAGGACTATTTTTCCACCTCTTTTTCTTATGTTGCGCTTCAGTCTCCGACCTCATATTTCCTTAAGAAATCCAAATCCATCCTGAGAGATAATGTTGTTGTCAGAACATTTTAGGCTTGGTAGATTGTTTCTGTGATTTGTACTACAAAGCCTGTAACTAATCAAATTGAGCTGCTTTCTCCCAGCACTCATGCAGGGCTGCACCTAGTTGTGTAATTAGTACAAGCACGGTGTACCTCTGGGGAGTGGGTCAGCACTGTGTGGTGTGCCTGGGGGGAGGCAACGGGATGTCAGCGTTTACATGTAGCTGCATGCTGAAAGATGCAGGAATCTGCTTTTCTGGACAGAACTGGGATAAATGAGTCAACCTAATGTGGCTGTGCTCTCTTGGAGCTTAGTATATAATGTGCAATCTTTATCTTAAATATAAATTGTGTACACTTGCAAACTGAGCTCTTTTGGTGCTATGCTGCTGCTTTAGACAATTTTGGAGAAATAGATGGATGTTAATTTGACAGCCCCTGTATCTCTGTCCTCATTAGAGATTTCAAAATGCTGTCAGGGGATGACTGATTAAGTAGTAGCACTGTGAGTGTGCTACAGAGCTAAGAAAAAATTGATTGGCCTGACCCAAACGTTCGCTTCTTCATTTAGGTCAAACCTTTGTTGGAGATTGCCATATTTTGAATAACTTTTTCTCATTAATTTGTATTTTCATAAATCTCTGCAGTGTGAGATTCTCTGTAGATCCCCAGGCAGAGATGTTAGTCACGTGAAAAAAACTCAACCTTATACTGCATCTAACCTGAAATAAAAAACTAAGTAGATTTGGGTGAATACTGGTGTTGTAAGCTAACTTCTGTTTGATTCTAAATGTGCCACTGTGCCCAATACTGCACCTCCTGTGGTTCTGAAGCAAAATTCTTGTTTGTCTTCACCAGAAGGGCACCAGCACAATGAGTTTAAGTACATACTCTGGACAGTCTCAGGGTTTCTCTTTTAAACTTGTTCAATTTACCACCCTGTTAACAAGGTTCTAGGAATTTCCGTTCATTTACTACGTGGAAGTTTAGTTTTGCTCACAATATCTGGCCAAGTTGTTTTTGCTGCTACTTCTGAAATCAGCAGGACTGCATACCTTTCTTTGAGTGTGGTTTTGGCTCTTCATATGTGCCTCTTCTGTTGTTGTGGAAAATGAAAGCATTTTAACCATTAATAAAGTATAAGTAATATAATAAGCAAGCCAATTATAAGGGATGTTAAAAGGAAATTCACTAATGGACAAAGAAAATGCCTGCCAAATTTCACCCTGACATTTATTATAATAGCAGAGCAATATTTTTTTTCAAAAACATGTTTCCAATAAATAGCTTGACAAATTTTAACAGCAATGACACCATTCCATTAAAAAATATTTTCTAGTAAAATCTAACAAATGTTTACCAATTTTGTAGGTTAACATAAAACAGTGAATTAACAACTGGTAAGAGTTTCACTGAATTAATGAATTTTTAATCTACCATAAATATATAGCTGTTGATTAAGTTTTGTGAATATAGCCTGTAAAAACTGCCTTTTCCCATAAAATGATTAAAATGTATTCACAAAAATACTACATAAGACATTCTGGAGATCTGTTTAGTTATTTCCCTCAATTATTTTCGGAAGTGACAGTAATGAAAATGGATGACAGTAATAAAATGGGAATTCTCACCTTAGAAAGCTTTTATCTTGTGGAAAATAGTGCAGAGAAAAATAACCTAAGAAACAGGGTTTTGTAAACATTGACCAGTATGTAAATATAGAAGTTAGATACTAGGCACGATACTGGAAGAATAAACCATTGCTTATATATGGCAACAAATGTATCCTACCACGCTGGGGTGAGTAGCCATCTGCAGTGTCATCTCCTCCAGAGGTTGGTTACAAAGGATTTTGAGGTTGGAAAGGAAAGAGTAGGTGTGGAAGTCCGTCATTAAGCTGCTGGTCTTCACAACCCATTTAAAGCAAAGCTTGTATCTAGCATGGTGTCTTGGTGAGTGACTCTGGTTAGGGCAGGTTTGGGGGCTTCTGTCTTGTGTCCGCAGGTAGTAGCAGGTTCCTGGTTTGATGGTAACACATTCTCGTTTTCCCCAGCTATGTCTGCAAACTTGTGATAGTTATTATTAAGCCTCACAATTAAAGGCATTTAAAGTCATGCCAGCACAAAAATACATGGTATCCAACATGTATCTGCAGCTTAGTGTATTATGACATGTTATTTACCTCATTCACAAGCATAAATTGAACCGCTTGGGGAAAAATGGTTTTTAGTCTCTAGTAGTACAGTATAGTATGATCAATGTCAAAGCGATAATTCTGTCTGAAAGAGCAGTGGGGCCTGGGAGTGTGAGGGTAAGCGTTGGTAGACCAACATCTGCTTTCTACTGGATAAGACCTTAAGCTTCTTATTTTGGTTGATGTTTTAGGTTTTAATCTGTTTTGCTAAGGAGCTCTAGTATAAATGTTAATATTTTATACAGATCATATTATAATGCTTCTTGCAAATAGCTGGAAAGCCCTGAAGCATGTCTGAAATGAAGTTCCTGGAATTTTCTGAACAAGACAGAAGGCCACCTTGGAAGAAATTTTTCATCAGTATTGAAAATGCATAAGAGTTTTCCCATACACAGTCTGTGTGTTGTAATGGATTAACACATTTGTCTCTTACCTCAGAAATCTTGGAGGTTTTATAATCTGGGTTAATGAACATCTGAAATGAGTTCATTGAACTTGCTGTCTTTCTAGTGCAGAATGATGCAAAGTTCATAATCACATGATCCTACAATACTCCTGACAGGTAAAAGAAGATATATACCTAGCTAAGGAAAATATATTTGAGGAATGCAGTGTACCAGGGATGTTGGGAAAGAAAAGCATGAGCAATTTTGACGAATTGAAAGATGCTGTTTCCTTGTATGGGAATACCAATGGATGCTTTTACTTTAAACACTACTTTTGGTTTGAAGGAAAAGGGAAGACTTCTTCTGCACTGTTTTTTATTAATCTTGATGCAAAAAACAAGTTCCAGTAGTCAGATTGTTGGAATTATGCTCAGTGATTTCTTTAGTACAAATGTGCAAATCATATGTGCATTTTTGGAGTAAAAAGGCAAAGTGTGCACACTACTTCTAGTGAAGATATCAAAATTCATAAGAAAATATAGACAAGGAAAAGGAGAAATTAGTTTGGGGTTAATTAAAGTTTAAAGGAGAATGATAATCAGAAACTGTTTCTGTATTACATTTGGATCTAAAAGTCGATGGGTCTCTGAGAACAGTTTTGATAAAAAGTTCTTAGTTTTTTTTTTTTTTTTTTTTTAATTTAAATATAATCCATTGCTAAGCAGTGGCATTCAAGATCAGTTGTATTGAAATGCTGCAATGAAAGGAAGGCAGGATTTTAGTATTAAAAGTTATGATATTTAAGCATCCAGTTTTTCAAAAGAAGACAGAACTGGAAGGGGTCACTGAGGTACAAAGACTTTTTCAGATCATCAGAAAACAGAATAACAAAATTAGTTTAGTATCAATACCACTCAGAAGAGGTATTGTGTGTTGGTTGTATCAGCACAGTGTGTTGAGAGCCTGTTTCTTTACAGATTAGTTTTAGTCTTGTGCAGCTTAACAACATTGTAGTAGGTACAACAGATTGTTAGTTACGCTTCTTCTGAAGTTTATGCTCTGGTGACATTCTTTACTATCACATGAAGAAACAATATTGAAGCTAAATTAAAAAAATGTCATTAAATGAATTACAGTCTTTCCAATTAATTTCACTGGGGATTAAAGCAGACTGTAAAGTTTCACAGTCTGATTGTCTGCTCTTGCACATGTATAAAACCAATGTAAAAATGTGGAACTGGAACCCAGTGCATATGACAGCGTCCAAGCAACAGGTTTGTACTCATGCGGTGTCTGCAGGTGTAGAGACTGGGACAGAAAGGATTTACTACTATAATCCATTTCAATACTGAGAAGCAATGAGAAGACTTGGGTAGCACTACTTTAATTTCTAAAACCTTCTAGGTGTTTTTGGAAGTGCAGATAGCTTTAAAGTTTTGTTTGAAAATAAATTATCCTGGGAAAGAATTTGACACTTTCATGATGAAATACACACTGTTTTTCAAGTAACTGAACTGTCTTGTTGAACATCAAAAATGTTTTCTGGCCTCAGATTTCCATTTGGCTAATGACTCTTTCAGCACAGAGTATGACTAAAGCTGTCACTGCAGCTACTATAGTAATACATCAATAAACAATGTTTCCGCGTTTTTGCTAGCTTTACCAAGTGAAATGAAAAGATCAGTAGACTAATCAAGCTGCTATTGGTGGAAAGAAAATTCACAAAATATATACAGCTGGAAAAAATGGGAATGTTCTTTCAGGCCACTTACTTTCTTGTACTTCTTGAAAGAGGTGCTTACACCTAACAAATACGTTTGTGCAAAGTTTGTGGCTCTCAGAGACCAAAAGGATATTGTTTTTTGGTGAACATAATATGGTTTTCACATGTGATCACACAAATAATGTTTTAAGCATTGATCTGCGGAAGGCAACATATTACTCTCTCAGTTCTTCACAAATACTGAATCACAAGCTGGACAGTGTAGAATTGTACCTATTTATACCAGCTGAGATCTTGTCCGGATTATCTTTTGGCTTTAGAAACTAATAAAACATTAAGATTAAGCCTTTCTGAGTACATCTCCAAGGACATTTTCACTTAAGATTCAAAACTGAACCATGTAATATACACAATACAATTTTCTCTAAATTACTTCCTACTCAGACTGACATGAATGAATTGTTAATTAAATAAGGGAAATTTTTTGGATGTTCTAACACATGGGAAACCTAGATTGCTTCATAATGATTACATCCTTCATTGACAAGTTCAGTTTCTAGTAGATGAGGTGCTCACCTTTCAGTTTTATTTGACCATTTAAGAATGTTTAATTAATTTTTTTATGTAACATTTTAAGTTACATTTTTCAGAACTATGCATTATGGCTAGCAAACCAAAAATAAAAAATGTATTTTTAATGAACATAATTAATTACAATTGTTTTCTACATAACAGATTGATGTATATGACCATGACGATGTACAAATACAAGCTCCTAAGTCCCTCGAATTTATAAGCACAGTCTCTTTTCACTCTCTAAATATAGGTCATTTTTATAATTTCAGAAATTTTCCCAAATATGCATACTTATTTTGTCATATCCTGGTCCTTACTGTCAGCAGGGATATTCTCACCATCTCAGTCCTTTGTAATTTGTTATTTCAGTTACTTGCCCAGGGGCTCACCCCATATCATTGGCCTATTTTGTGTGTTCCCAGGAATCCTTCACAAGCTGTTAAAAAGGGATGATGTTGGATTGAGGAGTCTGAATAAAGCAGGGCAGAGATTTCTGCTATGTAGGTATAACAGCTGGAATCATGAGAGAAAAAAAAAAAAAGGCTTACCTGATCTTACAAGCAGAAGCTGCATGCAACTGAAAAATAGGCAAAGAATACTAGGGATTGACTATATTATATGTTAATGAAGATGGGAAATTTGAAGGTGAAATGCTGATGTTTCTTCAAAGAAATAAAGGGAAAAGAATGAAAGGCTTTCTCATATTAGGAAGCATAGGAACTGACTATAACCAAGAGTGCTTCTTCAATAACCTCTTCACTTCCAATACACGTCTTTTCTTTCTCATTCTGCTTTTCTGTCTTTTTCTTGGGATAAACACAATAATAATTTCCTTATGGTTTTGCAGACATGCACAATTCTAATCAAAAAACTTTAGAGAACTGGGACATATTGCTGGTCTCTCTGTCTCCATGGTAAGCAATATGTATGAGGAGGTACAGAAACAGAATACACTTCCAGTTTATAGAGAGATCATGCTTCCCTTAAATCATAAAACTTATAGCGCTTTTTCCACAGCTTTTGAGTTTCACCAGGCTTCCATTACATTCATGAATGAACTCAACTGCATAAATCCCTCCCTGTGCACAAACACATTTGGGTTTTGAATTGTGTTTTTAACAGGATATACATTATTTAAAATTACTTTATTTAATGTTTAATGAGATATTTAAAAAAAAGGTCCTTTGATGCTACATTTTCAGTAATAGATAATGCTGATAACATGGCAAGGGAGAAGACCTTGTGACTATGGGATGTGTATTCTTCAGAAGTTAATGTGGTTGAATGGAATACTTGAGTGCTCTCATCTCCAGCATCGATCAGGTCTTGTATGACTGTAATTTTAATTTATTTGCAATTCAATTTCTCCATTTTGTTATACAGAGAAGAATACTTGCCTTTCATCAGGAAAGAAATATAAAATTCGTAGCTGAAAGTTCAAATCATGAATAAGAAACATAGAACTCATATCACATTTCACATTCTACTTGCAAAGCTCATCAGTGTTCTTAACAAGGTTATCTCACTTATTTTTGGAAAAAAAAAATATTTTCTAAAAGGTTTCAATAACTCAGCTATTTAATTGGGAACATATATTGTACTTTTGCAGTACACTTCTTTTATGAACGTCTTCTAAAAGGTTTCATCCATATGTGTTTGATAATAATGATGTTATTTCATGTCTAGGTACTTGTTGACCTCTCTCCTGTTAACGGAATAATTCAGCTGTCTCAGGTACTTCTCACACAGATAGCTGACTCCTTATTTGATGGCACATTTTGAACAAACACATAGGAGCTCCTTTTTAGTGATGGAGAAAATTGAACACACTGCTTATTTTTATTTGTGATTTGGCAAATTAGTGCCACCTTTTGCATCTTGCCTATTAGCAACATGGTTGTTGTGACTTGCTAAACTACATTTAATATACAATTAATATTAATTTCTGGGCTGCTACTTATATGAAGGCTTATGGTCTTGAAGAATATTAATGAATAGTATATTTTATATTTCTACAACTTCAGGTCTTTTCAGAGATGATTGATACTGGAATAAAATTAAGTTTACTCAGTTAAACAATGATTCCAGTGTTTCATTTTAAAATGACATTGGTTTGATATTAAGTCTTTCAATTCAAACGTGTGATTTGTCTTCCCTTTGAACCTTCTTTAAAAAAGATCTAATTACTATTCTATTCTAAAAAATAAATATACAAAGCCCTAGCACTCTTCCACATCCGTCAGATATACTTTTTGAAAGTAACTATTTTAGAACTATATTTTAAGAAACAGATTATATGACATTTGGTCTCAGTAATACCTTATTCCCTGTAAAGTCCCTTATCATTACAGAGGAGTTAAACTACCTCTTGGAGTGAATAAGCAGGACAAAATCTGACCCTTCATTTCTGATATAAATAAAAACACATTACAGCTTATCAGTTCTCCCTGAAGTTAATTGGAAGTTTAGCCCATAAGGGGGGGGGGGGGGGGGGGGAGGGAGGAGAAGAAAAAAAGAAGAAAAAAAGAAGAAAAGAAGAAAAAAAAAGAAAAAAAGAAGAAAAAAAAGAAAAAAGCACTGGGCTGAAGAGAGCTAATTTCTTTCAGACTTTCTCTCTGCATGGGAGATTTGATAGCAAGTACTGTAGTTTAACAGTCTGAGTAAATGCAAATGAAGGAGAAACTGGGACATCTGGGTATAAAAGTATATTATGTAGTTCCAAGAGGTCCAGTGGCACTTGTGTTGTGTTTAATCAAGTAGAACAAAGTAGATATTAGATCCTGGTAGACTATTTTGCTTAGCATTCTGCAAGTCGTATTTAAATCTCAGTGGCCTGAATGCTAATTAATAGAGCAAATTAATCTTTTTGACCCAAAGGAAATTTGCAAGCATGTTCTTCTTACACTTACAAGGGTATTTATGTAGGCTTTCAATGGCTCCATTGCAAAGACTGAATAACAGACGTGTGGCAGTCCCAAACCAAAATTAGGAGAAATCGGGTTTTAATCAGTGAGGCTTTTTAGAATGTAATTGTTAGAGTAGAGCAAGGTTGCCACTCAACCCACTGTCAAAACAGTCTGACATCTCAGAGGAGATTATTTTCTCAGAAGGAAACCATTTTTTTCCTATTGAAGTTTGTAAATCAATACTGTTCTCTAAAAGTATCCAGAGGTTTTCCTAATGTGTTTTGTTAATGGAGAACAATCAAAATAAGATTTCAGTGGATGCCAAATGGAAAAAAGGATCTGAATGTGAAGAAAAGGAAAAGACGTTCTGGTTGTTGAGGTACAAACTCAAAAAGCGAGGGCATTGTGGGTGAGAATGAGAGCTGAACGGTGCATTTCCAAAATACAGGAAAAAAAAAAGAAAAGCATCCCCAGGCTAGTTAACGGGAAATGTTCCAAAATAAGTCCTTCTAGCTGCTATGTGTTGAGTTGGTGGGGAACATCAAGGAACTCTGGAGAGCAGAAAGGAGACATATTTTCACTGGCAGAGCCTTTGAAAGAATATTTTTGCATGATAAAAAAAATTTGGAACATTTTATATTTAAATTAAGAAATTTCTTAGAGCATCAGAAAATCTTTCCCAAATAAATATTTACTTCATAAATGTGCTGATTTTAGATTTGAAGCCCTGCACTCTAATGACACAGCCTTGCCTGCTTTGCTCCTGTAAAGTCTCACAATATAATAAAAATGTCAGGTTTATCTTCAATGTGTTTCCTCACTTTTCATGACTACATGTGTACTCACAGTATCTCAGGAAGAGCTGGTCAGGTTATTTACTGTTTGTTTGATCCTTTCAGAAATAACAACAAAAGTCTTGAGACTGCTGCCAGCAAGCAAAAACCTGTGTGAGCCTGCCGTGGAGTGAGTGACCCCTGCACTCATAGATAGACCAGCAAGACAGACATGGCAAAGCAAACACAAGGAAGAAAATATAGGATGGAACAAGCTTTCCATCTGTCATTGTACTTTAGCATCTTCGTGCCTTTGTTGCTGTCAGCTCTTCTAAGTGCAGTTGCAAACTTTACTCAAGTAATGTCCTGCCTCAGCATTGAGCTGTGCAGCTGGCCAGTCATAAGACCACTTCTCTGACAGATCTTTCTTTCCTTCCTTGAGGATCTTTGAACATGAAAGCTGTGTCAGACTTCATGGCTGCAGACCATAGTAATAAATCATCTCACAAAGGCAGATCCATGCAGTCGTGAATATCTTTTCACTACCGTCTATGCTCTGATCCAAATCCATTCTTTTTGTCATCCCCTAAATGTGCAGGATTCTCATCTCTGAAGGGTTGCAACATGATAACTACAAAGGTTTTAACTTCCTTCCTGCCTTTATTACTGTTGTACAACACAGAACAGCTTTACCTTAGCACCATTTGGCATTCCGCCCTCAATCTTGCATGCAAAGTCAGGTTGCCTAGCTATCCTTGTTTTTCTTGTTTTGGGCATCAGCAAGGAAAAAAATTTGTCACTTCTTCAGCTTGGGTGTCAGGAGGGACTGAGGAAATTCTCACATACATGATCAAGACATCTTTTTAATAAAAAATTCTACATTTCTCACTGGAAAACCAAAGCGGTCAAGTAAGGACACTTTACTATCAACACTGAATCTCTGAGACCCAAAGCATGATAGTGTTTATCCAGCCAGGCAAGGTTTACAACTGGCCAGGCTTCTTCAAAAATCTTGCAGTCTTTTTTGTCACAATAGATGTGTGCTGGTGATAGTAAGGGTCCATAATTGGTACACGTGCACATTGCCTGCCTTGAGAGGAGATGTAGCACAGAAACAGCTTGCCTGGGGAGTCTTCAGGTACATGGTTTTGATTTACATCAGTAAAAATGAAATCAGAAACTCAGCTCAATACAACCCGTACAATACGACCCAGAAGAAAATGGATAAGAACCATAATTACCTTGTTTTAACTTTTTCCTACTAAATTTATACTCATATGTAATTTATTGCTAAGTATTGAAAACCATTCTCTGTGGGCTCTTTAGAGGTGAAAGAAAAATGCAAGTGTTTTTTTCTAAGGCTAGCATAAAAACCAATTGGTCTGAATTCTCACCCTCAAAAAAAGCCATACCCAAAAGATGGATTTCAGTTTATCTGATAAACAAAAACACAGCTGGGATTTACATTGGTCATACCTTTCTAACAACCATGCTCGCTGCCCCCTGCTCTAAGCTGTATACACATAGTATGCCACATGTAGACTCTTGCTTTTTCCCCAAAATATGAACCTTTTGAGTGGTGCAAAAATGCTAGCTGAGAAAGATCTTGGCCCAGTGGATCTCCTGAAATGCTAAGTAGATTACTCTGTCATTAACACACCACCCTTTTCTTCCATTTAGTTTAAAAGACTACAACACACAAAATATTGTGGTGTGTTTGTATTTTTTTGTTTCTTTCAACTGTTCCAATAAAGTAAGATTGCTGATCATATATCCCAATATTACTTAACTCCATAGTTTCCCATGGCAGTTAGGTGTCTGGCTGCAGCTCTAGCAACACAGTCTGCTCAGGTAACATGAAAAATACACCACTCACCAGTGATGGCACAAAAGCACTCATTCATGGTATGGAGCTCCTCAGCCAAACAAGCACTTTTACAAGGCATTTTTATCATTATTACTATCTGGATACTCTGCCCTAACAGAATGTAGCAAAATAATTAAACTGAGCAGACTGCCAAAGTACATGCTAATTAACTTTGGTTAACTTCCTCCAGTATTAGCCTATGAGAGGGACATCATTTGAAATAATTAGGCATTGGAGACCTTTAAAAGTTCATCAACTCGTTCATTTTCTAATGCTTTACCTTTGCTGAACACTTATGAACCTTAGGGATCTGCTTGAACTCTGCTACTGACACTGGCCTTTCATAAACAGGTGTTCCGGTGCTGCATTTCTGCAAAAAGCAGGAATCTCACATTAGTGTCAAGTCATTTGCTTAGATGAAAATGAAGGACATTGAGCTTTACAGAGCACCAGCAGGATGAAAATCTGCATGGTACTAATGTAAACCAACAGAACAGGCCGGTTTTCTTCAATCCAGGAAAGCAGCTTGCACTTGCACAAGGAAAGAATGAAAAAAAGACTTCTCATTTAAAAAGAAGCATGGCAAGTGACTCTTCACACATTGAGCAATATGCTTCTTTATGATGCTTCTAATTCCTCCAAGACTTGTCCTCTAGTCCCACATAAAGAGAAGAGAATTTTGCTGATAAACCTTACAGGTGGTAGCTTTTTACCTTTGCTGGGGAAATGCTGTGATTTAAGACAGTTGCACTATAGCCACGGTCATTACTCTTCCCAGAAAGAGAGAAAGTAGTAACCTCCTTCCCCTCCCTGTTCCTGGAAAGGATATCTACCTTTTAGGCATCTTTTGATAGCACTGTTGGACCTGTTGAACAAGAGGTAAAAAGACCTAATAAAAAACAACCAGTGCAGACACACCAATTCAAGGTATACCTTGAATACGCAGACAAAAAAAAAACAAAACAGCATTAGCCCATTTGTTGACACTAAACAGTTCAGCATCTCTCGCTTTGTGTTTCAGTGTAACCATTCTTTTCAAACAATCGGAATTTTCACTCATAAATTTGTGCATGCGTTGCCTCAAACAGCTTAGTGGTATCCTGCTTGTTATGGACACAGTGTAACTGTTTTCTGTACCCAAACCACCAATTCAGGAGACTACTAGCTTCCCAAATCACTCATATCTTCTAACATTTGCACAGCCACCTACTCCAAATCAACACTCAGCCCAGAAGAAATGTGCAACACAGCTCTATGGTCCCTCAGCTTTTGAAGTTGGGTAACAACATACTGTTTTACTGTTTTGCTGCTAAATCTTTACAAAGATAGGCTTCTGGATATATGTCACTAACTGTAAAATAAAATAACTGAAAAGAAAACAGTTCCTAAGTTTGGCAATGCATTAGTGTCATTTTTTAATTGGTTCATGTGTATGGTCACAAGTGGAAGCAGTCTTCACATAAGTTCTGCATTAATTCCTTGTCCTGGTTTCAGCTGGGATAGAGTTGATTTTTTTTTTTTTTTTTCTTCCTAGTAGCTGGTATAGTGCTGTGTTTTGGATTTAGTATGAGAATAATGTTGATAACACACTGATGTTTTAGTTGTTGCTAAGTAGTGCTTACACCAGTCAATGACTTTTCATCTTCCCATGCTCTGCCAAGTGCACAAGAAGCTGGGAGGGGGCACAGCCAGGACAGCTGACCCAGACTGGCCAAAGGGCTATTCCATACCGTATGACGTCATGCTCAGTACATAAACTGGGGCGAGTTGGTGGCGGGGGGAAGCGATTGCTGCTCGGGAACGGGCTGCGCATCGGTTGGTGGGTGGTGAGCAATTCTGTTGTGTATCACTTGCTTTGTATATTATTATTGTATTATATTATTATTATTATTACTACTACTACTACTACTACTACTACTGCTACTACAATTCTAGTTGTATTACTTGAGCCTGTGTATCTTATATGTCCACTACAAAACACATTCTTGCCTATTCATTCACCTTGGTCAGCAGCATAGGTTAAATTAATTTTTCTTGTTCTTTATTCATAGAATAGGATACTCTTGTTCACTGCTGAAGTTATTAATTTATCTTTTTCCTTTCCCAGCTGTCATTTTCACTAATGGTCTGAAGATTTTGTACATTCTGCCAGAGAAATTTGCAAACAAGATCCTGAATTTTAAAATATGTACTTATCAGCTAATAATGCTGATCTAAAAATCAGGTACTTACACGTGGGGATCTATGTCTTGAGTTTTCTTATTTTGTTTTAGGAAAGCTTGGTTAGTTATCAAAAGAAATATTCTTAAAAATTTGTGTATAGATCTTGTAGCTCAATTCCTATGTTTCTTCCATTCCTAAAACAAAAGAAGTACTTAGAATACTGTGAATTCTTTACTTATTGGCTTTTGGATAAAAGATAATGAAAATAATTTAATTTTTAATCATTTAACATTTTAAAGTTATAATCTATTTCTGGTTAGAAGGCAGGCTTGAAAAGAAACTTGGAGCTAAACTTTAAAAATATGTAGCTGAACCATCAATAACTTAGTCTTTTCATATATAAAGCTATTTAAAAGCTAGGAGTACCAGACAATTCCATACTGGTGGAAAATTAAAAGACTATATTACCGAATCTCAGTTCCACAGGTATTCTCCACACTGCAATAAGCTGTGCGAAGTTAAATTGACTGAAACACATTAAAAAAAAAAAATCAACAGGAGGCAGTTTCAGAAAAGAAGTCTTCCTTTTCATTCAGTCATTTAGAAAAATAAAGCTATTTTTTATTTCATAAAACATAAAAAAATAGACTTTTTTCCATCAATTAATGCTTCTCTTCTTCCTTCCTCTCCTTCATTACAACTATGATGGGGTTATGGTAGGGAAAAACAAAGAAATAGTCACAGTAAGAAAGACGATGCAATACTTTAAGCTGGTATTGCTGCTGACTGTTTCGATATGAAACTGTAGTTTATACTTGGGTTCCTCTCAAGTATGCGAATACTTTCTTTGTCATTTTCCTACTTTTTTACTCTTGGTTTTCCTCTCCTTTCACACGGAAACATGAGCATGTGCAATCATTGAAACTTCTAACCTCAATATTCACTTACAGTCTCAAGGATATCCTATAGCTCATACAATTTAACATCTGATCTGCATTGTTTTAGTTCTTTGGACAGTTTTGGGTCGAAGAGGAAGAAGTAATTGACCAAAAAAAAGACCTATTTGTTTATTTCTTTTACTTGACCTATTCCATTTGACTATAACTGTAACAGCATATGTTAAGAACACAGTGAAAAGTCTGCAAGGCACAAGACCTATGCACGATGGCAAATACATTTTATAGCACAACAATACTTAAGCATTGGAGTGGATTACAGGAAATTACTTCTGATGTGCTAAAGGATAATTGTATTTTTCTTGAAATTAAAGATAGAATTTCGTAGACTTCAGCTGAATGCAACCATATCCTTTGTGAAGCCTACACTTTAGCAGCTTTTAGATTTTTTTGGTGTCTTTTTTACCTTATCAAGTCAGTCAGGTATTAAACCCATGTCAACGAAACATTGTTCTTTGGACTGTTCCTTTCCAATTAGGAGAATCCCTCATCCTTAACAAATGAATTTCTTATCTGTATTGCTTTCATGTTATCAGTAAGTGCTAAAGCAGGACAATAATATTTAATAAGAAGTCATGTGAGACTGAGAAAAAACATAAATAGAAAATATGGTAAGCAGAGTCAGTTTTTCAGCTGTTGTGTACATAAGTGTAGCTCTTCTGAAGCTGTACCAAGCTGAAGTTTTTCTGAACTGAAATACAGCAACAAGAATTTACATCAGTAGAAAGTACAGCTTTTTCTTTTTTTTTTTTACATTTTGTAGTCTTTTGTTCTCATTACAGAAAGCTTTTCTGATTCATTCTGGATTTTTTTTAAAATGTTGTCTATAGAATTCAAGCTTTTTTTTTCTTAAAAAGAAGCCCCACCTTGAGTTTCTTTCTAAGTTACTTCTCTACTGATTGATTAATATTTCTACAGTAATTTGAAAATATAAAGAGTTTTGTATGCACCATTAAGAAAGATCGTTTGGTTAGTATAGCTCTCTAGAGGTTAAAACTGAGTGCTGAACTACACAGAGTATTCTTTAATTTGTATCTTATTTCTCTATAGTAATAGAACCTGGACAATTACCTTTCTAAGTTTATAATGAACTTTAAAAGAAAATTAAAGATATACCATTGGAAAATGTGAGTTAACACTCTCAAAAACATTGTGTAAAATCTGTGTGTAGAAAATAAATTCAAAATATAGTCAGTCCTTGTTTGGGTGTGAGGTTATACTCTAGCTGCATCTCCATTATACAGTAAATACAAACCTTTTATTAATGGTTGTGATTTGCATTAGGAACCTAAGATCTGGAAAAGCTGTAGCTTCCTACATTTTACTGATACATTTCTTACTATTCCAGGAAGTAAAGCATTTCAGGGAACCTGATAGAATGGGATTGATATAGGATGTACATTACCTTTAAATGGAAGGCCTTTGACTCCAAGAATTCAAAATCCAATGGAGATTAGGACACCAGTTAGCCTAGTGATTCCAAAGCTAACCACTGCACCAGTTTGATAGCCTAATTTTGAAAAGATTGGGAGACAAGAGTAAGTCAACTGTCCTCTCAGCAAAGACAGGGTGCATGTATGGTATACTACAAAAACATGGAGAAGCTGCTATCCGTTGAATCCCTCTAATACAAAATATTTTCTCACAGAAAATTTTGGCATATATGGCTGCATTCTGCATGTATGCTCATATTTTGTGTGTACAAAGATAGAGGCTGTTGTTTACATCTTTCATGGGACAAATTGATGGAACTGAATCACCAACCATCTAGAACTTATTGAAAGATTAGAGCACTTCCCTCTCTTTCCATGAAGCCTAGAATGATATCAGGACTCCATTGAAAGTAATAGTGGTAATAGTTAACATACCTTAGTATCTCCTGAAAAAAGTTATGATATCAAGTACTTAGAAGTTAAAGTTACACAAATGTAGGTTGGGAATAAAGTATATTTTTTATTAACAAGAGCAAGACTAATTAAATAAGAACTTTCCAAGGATGAAGTGAAATCTTGTAATCTTTAAAAAAGGATTAGATATCTTCCTCACTGAAAAAATTGCACAACTCAAATTATTTGCAGGAGCCAATGGATTATTCTTAGAATTGTGGAATTGTTGAGGTTAGAAGGGACATCTGCAGGTATTTAGTCCAACTCTTCTGCTAAAACAGGGTCAGCTAGAGCACATTGTCCATGACCATGTCCAGTCAGGGCTTGAATATCTCGAAGAATGGAGACTCCCCAAGCTTTACAAACAATCCACTTCAGTATTTGATCTCCCTCAAAGTAAATTTCTTATGTTTAAGTAGAATGTCTTATATTTCAGTTTGTGCCCGTTGCCTCTTGTCCTTGATATGATTGACTCCGTCTTCTTTATGCCCACCTATACCATTAGGTATTTAATACATTGAAATATTTGATTATGAGAAAAAACAAGCTACCAAAAAAACCTCCGCTTTGGGTTCCTGAAAATTTAGGCTGCTATTTCTCGGGAATTTTGAAAATAATGTTATTCCAAGTGGAACTGACTGAAATCAAGCACAAAAATAACAAAATCCTCTTGCAAATGTAATTCCAGATCTTTAGCTGTGAGCACTGTGTAAAAAAAATTCAGTAACTGTAATTTGGTAAATACAAATGTACACATGGGGAACACCTAAAATTTAGGCAAAGATGATTTGCAACTACATCTTGCTTTTCTGTCTAAAGTATTGCTTCCATCTTCTGTATAGAGTAGTTTAATAATATTCTACAGATTTACTTTTTGCATTTAGTTAGTGTTTGACAGAGTTCAGAGTATGCAGAGGACACAGGACAATTTTGGAAATTGTTAGACCATATAGATAAAAAAGAGGCATGCTGTCCCACTGAATTTTGATTGCATTGTACAGAAAGGGTTTATTTATTTTCTTTCCATTGAAAATAAACATAAGACTCTCCTTGGATTAGAAGGAGAATAGGTTCAAAACCAGACTAACCTGAAACAAGTTCTACAGCCCCTGCAAATGGGTGATACATCATGAGAATTTGGCTTCTTTCGTGTGCTGTCCTGATGGTTCAATGAGAATTTCTAAAGCTCTTAGGTTTGGCTCAATGAATTTGAAAACCTTTTAAAACTCTTTTCTAGAAGGTCAGTAAAAATAGATTAAAACCAAGCTGTTTTCTGTTACAAAGTTTTCTACAGTAACACATAGAATATATAAAGTCTATCAAGTAAAACGGTATCTGTAATACTTATATCCGTCAAAGAGATTTTTTTTCCTATTTTTTCCAATAAAAATTATATTGTTTCTTAGATGCAACATAATTCAGATAGATATACACAGTACAGAGTGTTATCAAATATTCTGAAAACCAAAAGTAAACACTTGAAGAAACACAAGATAAGACTATTTACATTCAGACATTTTATAATAAGCTAAATGCATTTGAAACTACAGATGTTAGTGTTATTATTTATTCTTTTAAGACTACCATTCTAAGATGCCTTAGAACTTCTAGAGGTAAACATTTATTTTAATTTTCCTTGAAGTATCTGTTCATTTTCAAGAATTTGGCTCAATAACTGAATTTAAATTGACATGCCAGGAAACAAGAAAGAATCAATTTTCAGTAGTTTTATTTAAAGTTGCTTAGAACTCCAAAAGAAATCAATTGTTGTGTGTATGCACTTTAAATGTCATCAAATGTGGAATGAAATGAAATGAATTTTTGATCACCAGGAAAGTCAGCATTTATACATTAGTTAAATTAGGAAATCGCCCAATAGACCCATTACATTTTATAGTCTGTCAGCATTTCTATTAGATACACTGATCTTTCACATGCAATCCAAGGTCTCTCTGATTCATGGAATTTTTTTCTTAAACAGATTTTGAAAAGCATTCTCAATTTGTAGGGCTACAAAAAGTTAAATATGTGGGATTTTTCTACATTCCATTAACTAATACTGAATTGTTTTATCTTCGCAATGAGCACTTGTTGGCATCTAGCCTATACATAGTGTAATAGTATTCATAATTTAAAAAAATAGTAAAATGTGATATTCTGAGTAAGAATATGGAATGATGGATGCATAAAGTATGTAGATACTATAGAGAGGGGTCCCCATTAAGGTTTATTATGCATTTCTAAATACAATCAAAATAGAATGAACGTATCTTCTTTCTTTTTCCACTATTATTCATACAACTGTTTCTGTGGATTCCTTTATAAAACTCATAAAAGCAAAGCTTCTTGCCCATTTTCCTGTCTGATAAGCTACTGGATCTACAAGTAGCTTGTCCCAAAAGAACAAAGAGCACCATGGTTTTTCAAACAAACACTTTCATGCATGCATGTCCTCCTTAACACTCTTTCATAGAGTATCTTCT
The DNA here is from genome assembly GCF_965183815.1 of Platalea leucorodia. Lineage (NCBI taxonomy): Eukaryota > Metazoa > Chordata > Aves > Pelecaniformes > Threskiornithidae > Platalea > Platalea leucorodia. The sequence goes on from NC_138858.1 coordinate 82,073,807, forward strand.
CTGAACACTAGGAATACTAACAGCCATTTTATGAAATTTTTGAGCAGAAATCCTAGAACATGCACGTCTATAATAATGTTTACAAGAAACTTTATAGGTCATCTGTTGGGCAAATGAAGACTGTAAATAGACTATCATGGACTCATAAATCAATGTTCCTTGCACTGGTGAGGATTTCAGGTCCAGACTGACAGACTTCGGATAAGTATCAGATAATCAAAACCAGAAAAAAAAACTTTTAATGAAAATATGAAATAGGACTTGTAATCAAACTATCACCTCCATGCTAAAATTCCTGTCTAAGAATAGCTGCAAAAGTGAAAATACTCCAGGCCGAAGAGGAAAGCAAGTGAAAGCATTGGACTGCTTTAGCCAGGACAGTTTGACAGGACTAGCTTCAGTACCTTCGATAATATTTGTCATGTGTTCTCAGCCCAGCTTTTCATTGTTTTAAAAACAAAATTCACACACATCAGAATGTAGAGTATCCAATATCAGTTTCCCCACAAACAGAGATAAAATTAACTTCTCTGTTACTCTTTATTAATTACATGTGATATCAAGTTCTACCAGCAGAAAAATGGAAAGACCTTTTTATGTTGCTTGCCATGACCTGAATCCTTTCAGAGACACTGCTTTCTATGATATTGTTTCTCGTTATATGAGCATGGGCACATTCCTTTTATCTACATGTATATCATTGCATTTGTTTGTTTATAACTAATTTTCTTTGAGTCATACACAGATTCTAAAGTAATCATCAGAAATACCTTTCTCTATTGATTCTGCTTTTATTTATTCAGACAGCAAAATTAGCTTTCAGTTCAGATACAGGGTTGTGGTACACATGGTATTTTGGAAAAGCGCACTGCCTTCCAAACTTACAAGAACTTTGTGAATCAAAATGCCTGTTTCGCTATTACGACAAAGACTGAAGCAAAGCTGTGCTTCTGCAGGCAGTAATCAAGTGAAATAAACTAAGCCTGGTTATATGAGAGATCTGGGGATTATTATCAACAGGTATATTAAAGCCTGCTTTAGTAATCACAGCGTGTCATGATGCATGGCTTTCTATGTTATTTTATCACCTGAAAATGTATATGTAAAAGTAGGCATTTTTTATGCAGTAAAATTTAATTCAAAATTTAAGTTGAATTTAGTGTTCTTTATGCCAGTGGCAATATACTCATGGAAAAATGAAACATCTATTGTAATTACCTACATAGCTCCTCTTACTGAAGTATCTGAGACCCAAAATCATGATTTTATATATCTGCACTGAAACATGGAGGCAACAAGAACCATAGCCATAGGAAAAAAAAAAAAAGTTATTGTAATTCAGTTTTAAAGTTCCAACTCTCCAAAAGCATCTATAAGAAAAACATTCCTTACAAACTAGACCAATGACACTGAAGAGGAGATAGTCCACCTGATTTGGGAAGGAGGCATGTGTAGAATATCAGGCAGCATTTTTCAACATACACCAATTCTCATTGACATGACTAATTTTTTTAAATTTGTAAGACCTGCTTATCAAGTGAGAAATCAGTGTCCACACAAACTCAGTCATCTGTGTCACTTTACAGGTCTAACCCACTGTGTACAATAGAAAAATGTGTAGTCAGAGCTTTGTGGTAAATGGAAGTTTCATTGTGTTATGGTAAAATATAGTCTTTTTTCTGTACTGTTCTAGAGATTATATGGTTAGTTTCTTTTTCACAGTGTGAGGGAAAAAGTCACCCCACGAGAGAATGAGGTTATGCAGTACAAACCAGCAGTGGAAGGTTAGGCTACTTCCTCCTCAACTGGATGAAACAAAATTTATGCATCAGGTGATGGCAGAGATGAAGCTATATACACAAGATACATTCATAAGATATGAGATTTAAATATTCACTTGTGCACAAAGGATTGGGTTATCACCTCCCATCTGTATGTTTAAAAGAGGTGTAGGGAGATGAAAGAATGTGCTAACAGTATTGATGAATGCCAACTCTGCAGAGCTACTGCTTTCACAGGGAAAGCATGAGGCATGCTGATGGATCTGCTCCCTTGCTCACGCTCCCCTGTGTAACTTATTCCTAATACAAGGAGGAAAAACTGATGCAAGGCCATTCGAAGTGATACTCCTAGGTGTATACCATGAAATATATCTTAGCAGTTTTGTTCATTTACTGATGCTCTGTAACCCACAGGAGTCAAGAGAGAATCACTGATCTTTCCGCATGTGCATCTCAGTTCAAGTTCCTTGTTATTTTTCATTACTGTGTTTGTGATTGAGGTGAATAAAAGTTTTGCTGCATGTAAGCCAGATAAAAGGAAAGTGGTTTGGGTACACTAGCATGGCATTTGGAAGTGCTGCCTTAGCTTTCTGCTCCTATCGCAACTTGTGATATTGAATAAGCTGATCAATAATCAGGTCCTCGGTGGAATTTCAGGATAAGGATTCAGAAGTATTGGCTCCACAATATACAGGGGAGTTAGACGCTTCAAAGTGGGTATCATAAAAAACAGACTGCAAAATAGAACTGCCCTAGACAATGTGTAAAAAATGATGAGGAGAGGGATTACAGCATCTTAAATCCCAGCTGTCTCCAAAGTTTGAGTTATTCATTCTATTTGAGGTGGCCAAGCTTGAAATTTTTCTTAAATATTCTGTTATTTTAGAACTGAGAGGAAGATCCTACCCTTTTCCCAGGGCCAGCAAAAAGATCAGCATCTTTCTACACAGCAGCTGAAAGGTTAGAGCACTCCACCACCACCTGGGTCAGGTGAGTCCTGTTTCCTTTTCTCTGCGAAAGGTTCAAAACCACATGTCCTGCTTCCTTAGACAGTAATGAACACATCAGATAGTACTCCATGTTGGAGTAATGGAAATATTAAACATAAAGGATGTAGTCATGTCCCACTGTAGTTCACATCGCTATGGGAAGCATGGTGGAAGGAAGCCTGAACAGCCTCTTCTTGGCTACATAGAGCTGAATGTTTTAGAGCTATCAAAAATAAGTAGTGATCAGGGGGTGTGACAAGAAAATCAGAGAAGCGTATGTAAAAGTGACTGCTTTCTGAACTCAAATACCTCAAGAATTGCTAATAATGCAGTCTTTCTCAATTACTTTTTACTAAATTTCTTTTTTAATGAATAGTATACTTTCAGAAAGCTCATTTTTTCCACTCCATAATTCCTAATAACTGAAACTCATTTGAAGAGTTTGCGATCCCTTCCTGTAATTTAGAAGCTTTTTCAGGAAAGTGGAAGTTTCTGCAGCTGACTTGATAACTTGAGATGAACAATCTCATGTAAGGATTGTAGAGCTCCATTACCTCTGAACTAAAAATCTTGGTGGGATGCAAGTGATGAAGGGAAACATCATTCAGTTCCTCATCTCCTGTCTTATTCTGCCAGACCAATGTCCAAGGTTTTGGGTAAGATCAGCTGTACAGAGTCTTGTGGAGCACAGGGTCTGCAGCATTTCTTCCATCTGATCTTAATCAGGTGTCAAACAATAGGCAATCCTGTTCATGCGAGAACACATGGCTACTAATGTATAACACAGAAAAGCTTTCTTTTTCAATTTTGTGAAATCTTTTTTGATAGCATACAGCTATCAAAGTCACTCCCTTTCCAGTCTCATTGAAAACATGGAAAATATTTACATTTCCTCAGTTTTAAATTGATAATAGTTGTATAAAAAATATTTTTTTTTTATGGCAATATTTTTATTTGAAAAAGAAAAGGAACAAAGCAAATAGTATACTTACTATTTATTCTGAAAATAAGTTCATTTTTGAGATTTTAGAAAAACAGGAAAGATATAACTTATGGGGAGAAAAAGTATGTATTTGCAGTGAATATTTTAAAAATCTGCATAAGGAGACTTGCAGTAATTATAAGCATTTGTAAAATTATAAGCTTCTGTTAGTACCTGAATGTGATAACCATTTAAGAGTAACTCTGACCCTAATAAGGATTTCACTGGCTTCACTGAACACTGCAGCAGCTTTTTTTATAACCCATTGTATAGCGGAATATCTGCCTAAATCAAAGCTCTTTAGTACTTCCACTGTAGTCAATGAATAACCTAATACAAAATTGAAAATGGGCATATATTTTTGGGTCTTTTTGAATCAAAGTGAAAAAAACCTAGCTTTCAGTTAGTCAGCAAGGTCCCTCATGATGATGCACTTCAAGCTTAGAGGTGAACAATCTGTCTCTGCGTCATGAACTGAGAGATTAGCTAAAGATGCTGAATAGTCAATAAGCAATGCAGAGCTGTTTAGAAAATTGTTATAGACAGAATCTCATGGGACAAAGAAGGGTAGCTTGTAAATTGATATTTAATTAATGACTACAAAGGTCTGTCTGGCTTTACAGTGCCTCATAAGATTAGCCATGATAAGGACTCGACTTGGTTATGAATTTTGCCAAAATCTGCAAAACTGCTAGAGTAGTAAATAAGAAATCTTGCTGCTGAAAATGCTACCTTTTTTAATATCTCACTCTGCCAGGAGGGTAAATATGCCATAATCATAGAACAGCTTGTGTTTTAGCCTGTTCAAAACAACATTGACTAGAGTTGTATATCTCCAAAATTAGAGTAGTACAACATGGACTGGTAAAAGCAGGAATAACCTTTCAGGTTAAATGCCAGTGGCTGATATATTTAATGTACTAGTGCAAATTGTGTCAGGCTCTTCCTGGGGCCACACCACAGGCAGATATGGTTCTACTAGCATTTTTAATAAGTGGTGGAGGCATCTTTCTTGAAAGCATTCATTACAATGGTACAAATTTATTCTGACATGTTCCTTTTTCCCCTAACAGAAAAGATTTTTTCCCCGTGACATAATAGATTTTAGATAGAGTTGAAATATTTAATTTACAGAAAGAATATTCACCTAAATTTAAGTGTTACATTCAAATTGTGTCTCTGAAGGTTTATCTTTTCTTCTTCCATCGCATTGACAGCTTCTTGGCTTTTTGAGGTTAATAGTACTCTCCCAAAAACTTAAGATTAGGAAGCAGTCACACTTTGGTCATTTGAGAGCCCAATGGACCCTGAAGATACTTGAGACCATTCTCCTCTATCAGAAGTATGCATACAGGTGTATACATTGCAGCCAAATACATGGAGATGCACAGCCACAACCACAAAAACTGAATTTTCCTGCGTAGATTATTAGCCCAAACATATGCTGCGTGTACTTTTGTTGTTGACCCATTAGTACTGATAAAGCACAAAAGACATGCATTGTATGTCTTCATAATTTTGCACTAGGAATTAGCAAAACTGTATTTTTAAAGCAAAACAGTGAATTAAAATAGCAAGATTTCAAAATGCATGGAAATAACGATCACCTTCCTTTCTACTTTTTATTAGAATCTACTGAAAATCAGAAATTAACTGCTAATATAAATTTTGATATTGTCTGCTCTATTATATAATATTAAATTATTAGATCCTGCTGTATATCATATTTAATTGGAATTTATATAGAATAATTTCCATTCACTTTCTTAGATGTAGTTAAAAGTTTAAATATCTTTTCATTTCACTAATTAAAATAAATTGTAAAAAACCATTATGCCACACATTGGTATTGGATCATATATCTTGCAGAATCTGGGTGAATTTAATGGGACTACACTCTGAGTTATGTGGTAGGACCACAGTGATCCTTTTTTACATATAATACAGTGTTGATCTTTAGCATTCTCACTTTGTGTTAGCCTAGAAGAGAAACTGCACTGTTTTGCTGTGTTTATTTTGTGATGTTTTTATTATCCATATACTTCTTTATCTGTAAAGTCCTGTTCTCAGTTATGACATAGAATTGGGCACAGGTTAATTGTTTTTTGTATAATTAAAGTTATTCCTTTGTATTTGATCTCAATTTTTACGTCTCTGTTTCATACAACATAAACTAGTTCTCCTGGTTTGAAAATGGGTATCAAACTGACTTGCATATCCTTTATTGATCAATAATGATCTGTTTTGTGTTCTCCTGTTTAATCAGCTCTTGAATTCTCTGTTGTATTTTTCTGTCTTTAAATCTTTCTTATCATTTTTATTGTTTTTTTTCTTAACCCTAGAAGATCTGCAGCTGGATGTAGAGGTACCTGTTCTGGCTCAGTTGTCAATGAAACTAAAATTTTTGGAGACTTAGAAAAATTTAAGAGTGTTTTGTCTGTTTCCACAATCTTCTTTAGGCATCTTAAGTTGATCCCTGCTAGATAGAGTCTACAAGCTCAGGAAGACTTTGGATTGCACTTAATAGGGCTGCTTTCACCTTAGTATCAATCAATTTTTAATATAGTGGCAACACAATTCTGCTTTTTTCTGTATATCCTAACATTTCTCCATATTACTGTTTTTCTGTTTCCACTGAATGACCTAGACATACGTTGCAAATGAACTGCTATGAGATATTAGTGGGTTTTCTTTTTTAAGCTTCATTTAGACTAGAGGTTATTGATATGTATCAGTAATTCACATTACCCCTTCCAGTACGTATTCTTGTGCAACTGTTGACAAAAAATTCTGTAGTCAGGCTATCCAATTCCATTGCATATTTAAGTCCCTTTCTTACAGTCTCCTACTCAATACTAAACTAAAACATTGTCCTCTCATCTGTAAAGTGTGACTTTCATATGTAGTCAATACCGTCTTGCATTTATTGTTCCTATTTCTTTTTTTTAGGAGCAGTTGGGCCTGCTTTAGCATGAATTTTAAGAAATATAAATTAATATCATAAGCAATGTGACCACAAGAATGAAAGCTTTAGTGTATTATGTCTCCCTTGGATTTTAGCAAAGGTTTCATACTATCCTTAAAAAGCAAACAGGACATGCAGGTATTGCCAGTTGTAAGTCCATTTGCTGAAGAAAGTCTACTTATTTTTGCTCTTTCCCATATAACACCTCTGTCTGCTGACCTGTAGCTTAAACAGAGAAAGCTGTAGACATTAGGCTTTCATTGCTTGCATGCAGAGGGACTTATTAGAGCTTCTTAAAGAATGAACTTATTTAGTTTCCATTATGTAACTTATTTTAGAGCATTGAGTCAGAACATGAAATTCCTTTACTTATTAAGTAAAGTGGTGGTGGGGAGGGAAATAGTGTTCGCTAGTACCTCTGGGTTTTTTTGGGAAAGAACTTGGAAAAAGTGCTATTAAAAATTATGGTATATTTGAGATTTTTGAGCTACTTCACAGAATTCAGGAGAAGCTGATGCCTTATATATGACATAGATTCTAGGGAAATATTCCAAAAGGTAGATTTTTTCCTTAATTATAAGGGCATCCATGACTAAAATGAGGTGGTTTATTTTTTTCATCTAAAACTAGAGAATCTATAAATCAAAATTGCACTACAGATAGAGTCGTAAACAAAAAAAAAATCTTGGGTTACCTTATCAAACCAGAAAAGACATGACCAACCTGAAAAGAAACATTTGTTTCATTTTCAAGACTTCAAGCACTTCTAAAATCCTTAAAATATAAAACACATGCTTTTAAAATAGTTTAATTCAAATTTTTAAAAATAAAGAATCAAAATTAATTACTTTGAAAACTCATTTGTATTTGTATGGACTGAAATTCTTTCTGTCAGTTCAACTTATTTGCAGCATTGGATTTGTGTGAACATATTCTGGAGAAGAAGAAACTGGAGATTATATGTATTTTTCTGGCTCTGTTTTATTATGCATAATGGAAATGATGCTAAAACAGCATCCAAAGTTCTAAGACAGTCACTAAACACAAACATCCTGATCCTGCCAGCTGCAGATGCCTTATGTTGCCTTTCCAAACCTAAATTTTAAATCAGCAATGAAAAAACCAAACAGCAAGGAACTTTAGTCAACATGAGTTAAAAAGACTCCATATTTGATAGTCAATTTCATTTTTTCAAGGTCAGGAAAATGCCTTCTCTTTCCTTACATACCATTATTTCTCAGACTTTGGAGCTCTACAAAAGTGGAATTTCTTTCTTTTTTTCACAGCTTTCAAGGTCACCAAGTGTAGTGAAGAATTCAAAATCTGAAAAGTCTTATTGGTTTTAATTAAAGGTTAGAGTCTAGAGTTTGGTTAACCCAACTCCAAATGTCAGTAATTCTCTCCTCTAGGTCTACAAGGTTTCTTTCTAGATAACACAGTCACTTACTGGCGTGAAAAATGCAGCAAAAATCCTGTACTTGCAATTTGGTAATCTAGCCCTAAAATAAAATTGCTGCTTACGGGACCTGACCAGATTATTGTTTTTGACTTTAAACTCCAATTTAAGATATCCACTTTGGTAGCAGGAATGTTTCCAGATGGTAGTGCCTGCCTGACCCTGAAATGCAGATAGACCCTGTGTCTGAAAGGGAATTCTGCTAAAATTAAAAATTAAAAAAAAAAAAAAAATAGAAAAAAATTCACAAGCAAACCAAATCTTCCAGCACGTACAGGTGTGGAGTTTCTGTGCAAATTTGCTCAAACACATGCCCAATTATTCATATTTATTAAAGGAGATGTTTTGATGAATTTCACACTTCAAATAATACTAGCATTTTTGCAATTATATACAGGCTTCTCTCTTGCTGTTCTTTTATGTCTTTTTTTTTTTTTTCACAAAAGTGTCCACTTTGTGCACTTGTCAGAGCAATAGATGAAGTCCACTTCCCCTTCTTCCCTTTCTTCCCTGCAGCACTAATGAAGGAAATGATCATAGACCTAGAAGGGAAGTATTGGCTTGAGTAAGACCAGTTTCACATCCTTGTCCCCTAAAACCACAGGAATATCAAGTTAATATCAATATAATGAGGGAAAGAAATAACACTGAGAATAATCTAGGGCAGAAATAGCCCCCATCTGACAAGAAGAGAGGACTCCCCTGGCCTCTCAGGGTGAGACCCTGTATCCTGGCAGTCAGTGTCAGATGCCCCCTGACTCACTCGCTGAGACATGAGGAGTACATGGAGCTGGAGACAGAGCTGGAGACATGCTGCAGTGCTGCCCTGGGAGCTGTCAGGTCTGCCACATCAAGAGAGCAAGAGATGGAGTACACTGCAAGGTGATGGGTATCAATAATCCTCTTCCATTAACCCTCACTTGACCCTTGGGAGGGGCCAATAAAGAGAAAGATGTTATTGATGTGAGCAGGGGGCAGGTAAATAGCTAAGAAACCTGAGGGACTAATCAACCTAACGGACTGTGTGAAACCAGAGAAACAAATGGGATATTTGTGTGAGGCTGGAAAACCAAATGAAAGCATTTTTCCTCCTGGTAGAAGGTATGAGAACAGATAACAGAAACATATTGAAACGCCAATTAGATTTGAAATACATGTATAACACATCCAGGTAAAAATGATGATATATGCTATACATGACTAAGTAAGTAAATGTAATAGAAACTTTAATGGTTTGGGTCAAAAGTCTTTGAGGGAGAATTGTGAGAGAGTTTCTACTGGGAATGTATGAATCTGCTTCTAATTCCCAAGTTTTGATCTAATTATTTCAATAATATCAGGCAATAAATATTGAAGGTAGTTATGCTGTTATGACAAATTTAAACTTCTGAGATATTTACAAACCACTTGGGTAATTACTTGTTGAAATACAGAAGATGAGTAAAAGAACTGTTAGTACAAGAACTGTGAATTAGGGAAGAAATTAATGTAGGGTTGGCAACTGAGTGTGTTGACAGGAGAGCGTGTCTGAAGGATGTCATAGTAAATACCGCAAGGACTCTAACTACAGGACATCATTTACCTTTTTCATTTAGACTTTGGCACACAAACTGGAGTTTCTGTAGCTAGACTATGTAGTGGCATGGTATTGGGAAGAACTGTTCATGTAGGAAGGATTACAAAATTATACAGGAAGAATTGAATGCTTTTGGAAGGGGAGAAATAAAATGGGATGGCATTTAGTAATAGAAAGTAAAATGCCTATATAGATCTTGGAGGCTAACAAAAGGTTTTTTCCTATGGAATGAAGGATTATTAGGAGCAGAAAAAAACCTGTGAATTCTAGCTGACCCCAATGTGCGAAAACAACAAATGTGATCCTACATTTCAGGACCCTTCATATAGACAAAAGAGTTACAAAAAACCTAACTAGCTTTAAGTTGCAGCATGATAAATTGGGGAATAAAATATGCGATATGGTTGACTGCTGCACTGTGAGACCAGGCTCAGTGATCCGGAGAATTGCTCTAGAACAACAGTTCATTCTTGAAATGTCTTATTTGTCTGACCCTCCTTTCCAGATCTCTGTGCCATAGTCATTGCAAGGAGCAAGGGTTGCTTCAGGTGTGTTTTGTTCTATGACAGTGACTGTCATTGTTTTGTGACACTACTTGTTACCTTATAACTACCATGAACTATATTTTGCTGCCTTCTAAGGTGAGTATATTTTTCTGAAAATATAATACTTCGTAAAGCATCTTCTTTTTTAAATGCCACATGGTAGGATGTCTATGAAAAGACTAGGTTACAGCTTAAGTACAATTTTGCTGCATAAAGTATCTGGAAGCACAAATAATGATCTCAAGAGATCTCAGAAAAAAAGAACCTCATCAAAGCTCTAGATTTTTTCAGGAGGAAAATACTGCCTCTTCAGAAGCAGGCTTTCTGCTCTAAATGTAACATTTCTGCTGTTGCTTTAGCTAGAGATACAGATATCTAGTTCACCCAGAAAGAATGTAGTAGAGTGAGATATTTTCAACTACTAATGAGTCAGCAACTGAAAAAGTAATAAGATCACAAATGGTAATTAATCTGTTTTTGTGCTGTCACTGGAAGGATTCTCTGGTGAAATGAAAATCTTTCTTTAGAAAGTACACAGATCCCCTCTACAGATCTTCCAGCAGCTTCTCTGATATTCGTTCATTCATAAAGGTCACTGCAAAACTTCAAGAGGCGCACAGCGTCACCAGGTTTAATGTGTCAACTGACTCGCTTTTTGCTTGAGTGGAAATTTAGATTAGACACTGGATCCTCAGATGAGCCACAAAAATCAATGTGGTCTATTTGACCCTTCGAATTATTAATAAATAGACTACTTTTTATGCTAATGCAGATTTTTAGTATCAAAATCTCACATTGAAAGTTTTCATTGCATTTGACAGCTAATGTACCAACTTGAATTTATGTATTATATGTATAATATATAATGTTTAAAGCAAATTGCTAGATAAACAGCCCTCAGTTTATAACTACACTTAAAAAAATAATTGGAAAAGAGAGTCTTACCTTGCAAAACATTTCTTAGTGCATTACTTTTCAGATGATTGAAATCAAATGGTACATTTCTGACGTAATTAAAATATTCTCGATATTGTTATCATACAGACTGTTCTTTTCAACCATTATAATAAATTATAGTGCTATAAAACAAGGATTAAAATGTGCACAGTTCTCTGTTTTAAACATAGCATCACAATTATTGTCTATTAAAGCTCTAAATAAGTGTCAAAATTCTAAAGTTACATATATACTAAACTACACGGAGGAAACAAGGGTGAGGTGTCTGGGTGCAGATACAAAGAATAAGTTTGTTTTAGTTAACTACGCTGTAATTCAGACTCCCTAGGCTCTGCTTCTGCAGGGAAAACCACAGAGCTATGTCAGTTATTGGTAGATAACTGCAAAAGTGTTTTTCTGTCTTTCCGTCTGGGGGATTACAGATCTGAAGCCAGGCTGATGACCAGTGAAAGCATTGAGCACGCAACATTGGATTTATGGCAAATCCCTGCACTACCTTCTGGATGCAGCCATGGTGAGCTGAGGATATCTGTTGTGCAAATCCCAACAAGACCTAGACATCAGTAGGTGCTTTTCTGCTCAACTTGCTTGAGATTTCTGTAGTCCTGGGCTAGAAATCAGTATTTAAGTCAGGTCTAGAATGCCCAGAGGATGTGAGGTCTAGGTCGGTCAGAACTCCAAGATCTTCTTGCCTGTATGGTATCAGCTGTGTAGTCGTGGCTTAGGGCAGATGCAACAATCAGTGCCTAAGGCATCTGAACTTCAGGCAGGTACAGACCTCTGCAAGCACAGGCATACACTTCAGCTCGAACATAGGGCTAAAAAATGCCCTGGATGCCCACTGTATCCTGGACCGTGCCTGAAAGTCTAAGATCAGGAAATTGTACCTAAAATACAGTGAATATATAACATTAATATCTGAAGAATTTTACTGTCAGAAACCTAGAGAGTCAGGTCTATGAAGGAGAAAGTATAAATTCAGACATGTTTCACATTTTTTGCTTACTATTTAGATTGTGAATGGCTTGTGACTTCTGTATTTGTATAATGCTTAGGAAAACAAGGTCCTAACTCATCTGAGACATATAGGCTATATAAAAATTTATGGGCTTTGGAGCCCCTAACTCTTGGTCTAATAAACAGTTCAGCACTTTCCATACTGAAGCAAGCCCTAGACATGCACTGGCACATAACACCTTTGTGAATACAAAAAAAAAAAAACAAACCAAACCAAAACAAAAACAAAACCCAAAACCTGGGTGGGTTGTCATGCAGGCTGGACAAGAGCCACAATAAGCTCTTGCCCTGGTGCCAGTGGAAATGTCTCAGGAATTAAGAGTAAGAGGCACATTATGGAGTGCTCCCACATTTCTGCATAGACATAGCCTTCAGCAATGCAGCCTATTAATAACAGTAATGAACGTAGTACTGCGAACAGAATAACAGACATATCTCCTTGATCAAGCAGTGGGAGACAACAATTCAGAGGAAAAGTATTTATATATTCTTGTCATATTTATATGTACCGTTTAGCAGTAAATACACAGATTTAAATATATGTGTGTAGATGTGTGTTTCTGTAGAGATATATACACACACATGTACATACAGACTCAGTGGTGTTTATCACTATAGTTTGAACCCCTCATACACATTAATGAATTTAGCCTCAAAATACCCTTGGGAAGTAGAGAATTATAATTATCATAAAAAAAGAAGAAATGTAATACATTGCAGCATGAAGTAAAGAGTAGGAAAAAATATTGCTACAAAAACCCAGAAGATATCACAGAGAAGTTAAGATTAAAACCAGAAATGTTTAAGGTGCAGTAATTGAACGTTACAAAGCAGTAGACCTCTGAAGAAAATAGAGCAATTTTTAGCAGCGTAGGAAGTCATTGCAATGTTTTAACATTCTGTGCATAGCTATTTTTATCTCAGGATTGTCCAGTGTATAGAGCTCTCAGTATATTTTCTTGCAAGCACATTGTAAGTTTTAAGTGTTAGTAGGAAACACACGAATAAATATTTTTAAAAATATCAAGCATGTATATTGATTCTTTCACAGTACAAAGATGCTGTAAATCTGGCAATGGGGATTCTCTTGTCTAGATGTTTTCGTCTTGCTCTATACTCCTACACCCTTCCAGAACCTAGCCATTTTACTTAGAAGTCCAAGTGCTTTGAAATTTAGGTTAATTTAAGAAATAAATAAAAATCCCCAAACAATACTTAAGATCTTGAGAGATTTTAGAGGTATCTGAAAATATCTGAAATGTTTCAGAAATTTTTCTACGTGTGAGCACTTCTTTGATCATTTTATAAACACATTTCTGTAGATCTTATCTCTAGTGTGGGGCATTTCTGGTCCCTGCAGCCCTTTACTCTAATAATAAGAAGGAAGATACTTCTAATTATATAGTCTTCAACCCAATTGCCTGCCTACAAGAACTTGTACAAAAAAAGCTTTTCCATGCTTGTTGCAGTCCACTTAGTTCTTCAATTTTCAGTTGCCATCTAGGTCATCTAGGGCGCTGTGTAAACCTGTAGGTTTAAACCTATATCCATACACCTTAAGAATTTATGGAGATATACTTGCAGAGATACTACTTTCATGTTATTTAGCATACATATTTCTAAAAAGCCAGTAAATCCACAGAGATATTTTGTTGATATTACAGTTGTTTTGCTTCTGTTCCCTCCCCAGCATAGAAACTGGATTTTCAGCTTTTGCATTGTGACATTGTCAAAATCAACAGTAAAAGCAGTTCTAAAGCTATTTTTGTAGACGTCAACAACTTAAGCATGAATAGGATTCAGGTTGAACCTGTTACATGCTGTGCCTTTTTCTACTGACTTGCTTTTAGCTTCATGCTCCTTCACTGTGCCATATGTTTTTCTAAATAACCTGTAAAATTGCATATTTAAAAAATGCGTAATAAAATACCTTCTAGTGTCCGTGTTATCCAGAGCAGTGGACATACCCCAGTGAACTCCTTGCTTCTGCAGAGGTTTCCTGGTTTGAGCAGGTGGACAGCTGGATACCACCATGAAATTTGGGGAGGCTAAGGTGTGCATCTACAGTTGGGAAGTCCCTCAAGGTTCCAAGTTCAGCCACACTGAGGCCAAGTGATGGAGTGACACACTTTTAGGTGTGGGTAAACGTGACAGAATCAATAAATGAAAGCAGTCGCAACATTTAAGCATTTTGTGAACAATGCTTCCAAATCCCTACAAACAAAACATACACACACGTGCACATATGTAGTTACCCTTTCCGGTAGGTAATCATGGTAATTTCTAATTGTGTAACTTGAAAATGCACCTCTATACATATTTCCTGTGTAATTTTAGATATGGCTATATATTAATTTGTAATACACCTTATGCTGTCCTACTCAATTCTAAATCAGCCAGATATTGCCAGATATTTAGAAAAACTGTCTATGGACTGAATTTCTGGTAGACTGGCATCCACCTTGACACTTGTCATATACTGAAAGAAACAGAATGAAAACTTTATACCACGTGAAACAGAGATTAGAGAGAACAATGATACTGAGGTACTACTGGGAAAGAGAGAGTTAGTTGTTATTCCAGAGTGGTGAGGATCGAGACTATATTTCCTGCCATATAATTTACTATAATTTGCAAGTCTTTTGTGTTTCCTACCCATTCTTATTTACAAGTATGCCGATCAGCAATTTAATTTCTTTCCACTGAACTTTTTATTTTATAGAAGTGAAATATGATTTCAGAATCTAGTTGGGGAGAAAGAAAATGTTCAGAGAAAGAAAATGTTCAGAGAAAGAAAATATTCAGCAAGGAAGGCAGCAAGGGAAATTAGACTGTATGTATAAATTAACTTAATGGTATTTACTTTTATCTGCAAAAACTTCTGTGAAAACTGAAAATATTGGGATAATATTTTCCTGATGTGTGAAAATGCATGCATCTAATTCTCATTAGGAATAATTACTGTAGCATAGCACCGAACTCTGTTGCACCATAGCAGCTACTACTAGTCCATAAGTCAGTTTTAGTTTAAAAGTAGCCGAGATAGATAGTGCTATACTACCCTGCAGTCAGAGGCATTTTTTAAGTTCTGTTGCAAGCTCTTTGAACTTACATTTGAAGACTATTTCTGTAGTGGGAATGACTTTTTTAAACAAATAACTAGTTCAAGGAACAAGGACAGGCATGAAGGGCTTTCCAGTTCTGGGATCCTTGTTCAAGGTAAAGAAGTGGTGACTGCCACCTGGCAGACCCACCTCCTCCTGGGAAATGAAGTTTATATATGTATATATGGCAGGAAAGCTACAAAGTCCGGAACTGTTAATTAAGGAGGTATTACATATACAGTATGTATATATCATATATATATTTATATATATATATATATTATATATATATATTTATATATTTATATATTTATATATATATTATATATATATATAAAAATGGCAGGAAATCTACAAAGTCTAAGACTGTTAATGAAGGGGGTAGAGTGACCACTCAAAGGAAAAATTCTCTTCTTTATTGTTTCTCATCTGAGAAAATTGTATATTACCAAAAAGGCACTGTAACCCTTGCTGTGATGCTGGCCTTGCCTTCCTTCACCAAGCAGCTTGCCCCCACTGCTCACTGACATCTTGCAGTTTCGTCTTGCTCGTATTTGGTAAAAGCTGCTGTTTTTCATCACATATTTTCACAATGGTCTAGAAGACAATCTTCACGTCCATGAGAATATTAAATTGCCTTACTTTCTGTGCTTGTCCCAGCAGAAACTCTAGAAAGCTCTAAGCTACTAACATCCGATCCAGCTCCTAAATGATTTTTACTCCATTTAGTAAAAAGAGCTGTGACCCATTTAACCATGCCTTAACTTACAGAAATGAAAGGGTAGAATTGCTTAGGCAATCTGGGTATTATTTTGAAAAGGCATTTTATTGTATGAAATTTCCTTACTTACCCTTAACAAAATTTTCTCTGGAAAGTGGCTATATCTGAGTGACTATAAAATTAACTAATGATTCTAGCCCTGAGATGTAAAAATGACAAGAGGTGGTCACTATTTAAGGAACATATATACAGAAATCTGAGCTCTTTATACCCAGTAACAAGCTAAACGTGAACAGGTTCAAGCTTTGCCAAATAAATTATATTTTTTAATGAAGATAACGTATTTTTACTAGTCCATTCTATGGGAGCTGTGCAATTACCTGTTTGAAAAGACCCATAGGAAAATAAGCATTGCAGATTGATGGAAAACTACACCGAAGTACAAATTTTATTTCTTTCATGTTTAAGAGCATTTTAAGACAAATTTTGTATGTGTGTGTATATATATATAAATGTGGAAATTAATTCTTTATCTTAATTTACTCAATCATCAAAAAAAGTTGTTATTCTTAAGATAAAACCTTAGACAGTGGATGAAAGGGATGGAGGTGTTTTTTAAAAATTCATTAGTATGTATGAGGGGTTCAAACTCTAGTGATAAGCACTAGAATTTCTAGAATTTCTAGAATTCTGTCCTTATCTCACTAAGATGTCTGGAGCAAAAGTTTAAGTGGCAATTTTGAAAGAGCTTGTCTAGATTCTAGGAAGAACAGTATCAGTCATTTTATATCTCTTTAAAAGAAGAAAACAAGATAGCAGATCAGTTCTTAACAGTGGTGAATATTTACAAGAAATACAATATTAAACTTCGTATGTTTCAGAAAGCTTCTCTGGTTTTGTGTTTCATTTTATACCTACACATAGATATAAATATCCATATACAAATACATATCCATCTATAAGGGTACATATATATATATGTGTATGTGTATGAAAGCACTTCTTTTTATTATAATTCTTTTTCTCTACACAATTAATATAGATTCAATAGGTTAGTATATAGTATTAATTAAAAAACATTGATTCTTGGAGACATGTTTGAGGATTAACATCTTCGGAATACTGTTTGTGAAACTCTCTCCCTGATAAAGTACTTAATTTGCAATAATAATTCTAATAGCTTATTAATATTTACTTTATGCTAAAATTGTTTCATAGTCAATGCTTACCACAGTGAGAAAATTTAAACAAATTCACAGACACTTAAAGATTGTGCATAGGACCCCTGTGTTCTTGCTGCTCCTTGTAAGACATTTATGAGATTTATGAAAAACAAAAAGGAAAATATTAGTTTTCGCATATTCTGGGAACTTATTCTGCATGATAACACACTCCTATTGCTTTATAATCAGTCAGTCAGACATAAGGCATGAGCAATAGCATTCAAACCTGTGCTTTAGCTAAGGAAAAAAGGTCAAAAGAGGAATATAAAGAAGCAGGAATTATAACTTCTTCTTTTAGGTTATAATATAGTATATACTTCAATATCAGTATCAGCATACTTTATATCATATTTTCTCAAAACATATTCTTATGCAAACCCTTTTCAGATACCCTGTGAGGATATTTAACCTCATGATGGCTACTTGCTCTTGATGCTATTATGGTCCTGAACCAGCACTGTAGTTTCCCTGTTATCTTTAACCTTTCCTTACTAATTATTGGAATTGACTCCATTTGCTTGAATTCTGAACTACAGTGTGAACTGGGCACAGATAACTTCAATTAAGTTGATGAACTACACAATTTGTACAGGTAGTGAATGTATGTTTAAGAACATGAGAATGTATGTAATATGGAAGTCAGTTTGTGTAAAGGGTTAAGGAAGTAAATAATACACCAATAAATTATAAAGGCAAATCATATTTTTAGAGAAGAAAAAAAAAGGAAGGATTTTTGCAATTAGTTACAGACATTGTCGTCTCAGTTTTGGAAGCAACGTGACTTAAGTATTCTCTTATTCAAATATAAAACGATTGAAGTAAAATCCAAGTATCTCTATTTACTAATCAAGTTTCGGAGTTTCCTGTGTAAAGAGATTTTTATTCCCACCTACATGTCAAACTGAACTTAAGGGAAAAAAAGGGGTGTTACAAACTTTGAAGAAACAACGATTTATTGTTTAGACTGTAGGATATCTATTTCCCACATTTCCAAACTGAAAATCTAAAAAAAGCCCAGAGTACTTGAAATTTGGGTATGTATGTAATTTTCATGTCACAAAGTTAACAGAGGAGCTGGGCATAAATCCTGAATTCCTGACAGCCATTTCTATTTGGTAAGTATATCACAACAATTTCTTCTGTGAAGAGATAAAACAAATAAATAAATTCTGAGATACTGCAACAGTGTTACTTCATAGAAATAGGGACTCTGTGCAACCTCTTTAATAGCTGAATTATTAACTATGGTTTCAGAGGATATGCACAAGGTGGGCTTTCTTATAATGGAAACTGTAGGGAAAGGAAAGGGTCTGTACATCCATATACATAAGGTGTCAGGTGTGACTGACCTCTGCCGGACCTTAATGCAGAGTATCATGTGGTGGTATACTCATCTGTTCTTCATCCTTTTGAAGGACATATATTCTCAACTCGTAGAGGCTCTAACCTGAATGAAAGACTGTTCTTGCACCTTTTGCATAAAACAGAATTTTTTGCATCCTAACTCACAATGAATTGAAAAAAGTGTGTTATGTTTAGAAATATATAAAGACATGTGTTGATAACTAATGTGATTTTAATGCACATCACTAACATAGTTGATGTTATATCTTCTTTAGACGGGAGTGAAAGTAGTAAAAAACCTGCATTTTTTCATATTTGACTGATAATATAACACACATTAGATATGTCAACTTTAGCACTAGCATCATTTGAAAGTTACTAATGCTTCATGATTTTGGTTTTCTACCTGGAACGTTATAAAAGATGAAGATACTTCATTCCCACTGTCACATATGAAAGCTTTAACTTATCTATAAAACTTTCAAATACTAAATTCTTATAGATAATAGTTTCCAACTCTTTACTGACATTCAATCATTATGTAAGAAGAAGATGCTAATATGTTGCCTGAGATCACTGACTTTATGTAAGAATATTGCTACTTTTTGGAAGCTATAGCAAAAACATATGCATATAAGCAAGTTTAATTTTGTTATCGGGAGGATAAAATTGTCACTAAATAGCCACTGCTGTAGTCAGTAATAATCACCAAAAAGATATTCTGCCATTATAATATAGGCTGTGGGGTTATTCCAGGATCATGTATTTGAGATATTAATATGTATATAAATTAATATATATTAATAAATTATTAAATATCTTTCTTCGGGCTACATATACTTTGAAACATTTTTCAACCCGCTGAGTGTTACAGCTGATGAAATATAATGATGCTGGTCAAGTTAGCAAATAGTTGATATTCTAAAAAACTTTTCATTTTGATTTGGCTTAGTCATACACTTATTACTTACAGATATCTGATGAGTTGGACACTCTATTCAAATATCTTTGACACTTAGCTTGTTATCAAGTCTAATGGCAGTTCTCTAAGCAATGATGGAGAAACTATTTGACCTCTTTAGCTGAAGTGGGCAAGACAGGGACATGAGGTTGTTGTTCAGGAGTGCACGGTTCAATTAAAGACAGTCTGTCTTGTGCTGAGCCAGGCCCTCCACATAGTTTAAGACAGTATCATGTTTGCTGCTATATAAATTGGCTTCTGAGGGCTGGTACACCAGCCAAAACCCTTCCGGGTGTGGGAAGCTGCTGTGAACGCTCTGACTCCAAACTCCTGAAATCCAGTCTCAGCAGTAGAGGGTGAAAAATGTGGGAATCTGGGAACCATTAAATCAGTGCTGCTGCAAAATAATTAGCCTTAAGTGGTCTTATCCTGACACTTTGTTCCACCACTCAAGTGTAACAAATCTGTAATAGCAGAGTCAATAGGGATAGAGCTCCACTGAATTTAGGCATTTTGCTAGTTTATAACTGCTAAAGATCTGCTGTAATAATTGCAGGTGTGGTACCTCATCTTGCAAAGATATTTTATCCATCATCATTTTCCTTTTTTCTGTCTGGTTTTGGATGAGCTAGCTACTGCTATATAATTTGTGAAGGATCACTGATATGCTAGCAAATGAAGATGCTATGTGGATTATTTTCATATCAGCTGTTTAATCTCCAGATTAATATTGCTCATTAGGTGGATAAATGTAATGAAGCAAGTGCAGTATTAATGGTTTGAGGGGATCCTCAGTTGGAGTTCAGCAGAGATACCTTATATTTTGCAGAGGGACAGGAGAAGGTTGAGTCTTGCTTTCATGACACATGATATCCTGTATTTCAAAATCTAATCCTTCATTTAAAACTAAGAACAGATCACCCAGTGTTGTAAATCCTACCATCACTGATTTCAGCAAGAGTATCCCAGCTCATAACCACTGAACACATAGTCATGAAGACAATCTTTGTGTTATGAATGAAAGAAGAAAAGGACTCAGCAAGCAGACAGTCAGAAGCAGTCACTGCAAGATGTGAATTCTCCCACTGATCTTATTAATAACATTAACTATGGATCTCAGTTATGCCAGCTGATCTGTTAAGTACAGCTGCCTCTTTGATGACCAAGCATATATAGAAACAGAAAAATTACACTAGCTGATAGCATGCTATTCAGTGCATTAAGGTAAGGAGTAATATGTCATAAAGATCTGTACACTCAGTATGTGTTTCATTATATTAGTGATATATTATGCTGTCATCTTGAATGACACAAGGCTTATGAGTGAGCCTGGTTGGTTAGAAATGCCAGAAAAAACACCTTTTCCTTTTTTTTCCCCTCTACATTTGACACCTTTTGCCAGACACAGTGAGTCACAAAAATTAACTGCCAAGTTCCAGCTCGTATGTTTCTGCTTCTGTGGCTGCTGAAACTTTTCACTTTTGCAAAAACACAAAGTGTTTGGGCCAGAGGCTAACCAACAAAGGAGGATTTTGAACCTGAGCATGTCGATCAATCTTTATTGACTTGGCATATTTTTCATCTGACTACTGAATAAAATTTATTGTTTGCTGTCTTTCTTTTTTAGTGCATGATGAAAGTAGGAGCAGATCTCATATTATTTTTTTCAGTTTCAAGCCTTGGTGTTTTCAATATAGTTCATTAATCCAATCTGGTATTTTTATTAATTTAATTTTGCTCCACAACAATGCCTGGCAATGTATGGATGTATATCTACTTTTTTTCAACTCTCAATCATTTAATTTGTGAGGTAGATTTCATCCCTTAGAAGATTTGATTGCATGTGGGATGGATGTTTCTCAGAAACAAGGTTGACTAATCAGAACAAGCAACAACTTACAGTGGTGTCATTCTCACTATAGACAGGGTAATAATGATTGGAGCTGGCTCTCGTAAATTAGACATAAAATGAGGTATTTGATTTCCTTCACCACTATTACCACAGAATGGGAAAAACAAAATTGCACTTCTTTCTCTTCCTCACTGAGCTTCATGCCTGCAGCAGGGATACATTATAACTTATTTTTCTTATAATCTACAAAATTAATGTGAGGAAGCTGAAGAGACTGGGACTGGGGAGGAATTGCTTTTTTCTGTTGGTAAATTAATTTTGTGATAGCTTGTTGTTCTGGACAGATTTCTTTTTCATCTCCACCAAAGACTAGACTTCAGAATTTTTTCACTGTCTCATGAAATGTCACAGAACAGATGGTGCTTTTCACTGTTTTCTTGATTAGAACGCAATCTGTCAAACTGCTTACACACATGCTTAACTTAAGCACATCAGCACTCCTATTTGTATCACTTTTATAATCAATGCTCTGTAGATTTTGGGTTTTAAATAATCCTATCAACGAAGGAAGAGTTTCCTTAAAATTTAGCACTCAGTTACAGGTTAGTTAACTAAAAGACTTATGTAAACCTCTGACTGCAAAGGAGCCATTGTCAGAATCCCTCATTTGTGAATATACTTCAGTGTGGGTGGCTGCCTACACTAGCAACAGGTTAACATGATAAACTAAGAACTGCGTGAAATACAAATTAATAATAATATCAGTCTCTCCATCATAAATAAGAAAGTTTTTAATAAGAATATATAAGTAGATTTTTAAAAAAAACCATAATATTTGGGGTTGTACCCTCACATAACTCTCACCAGCTCACATACACAAAGCAAACACATTGGACCAACCTATACACTAACTATCTCTGCTTTTAAACCTGGCCTACTGTACAATTCAGTTTAAGGGTGGAGAAGGAAAACATTTTAGTAAGCCTAACTTTTCAGGTAGGACACTGTCCTTGTACTTTCCCCAAACAACAATACTATAGATTTGACTAAATGCTTTTGGATGAAATATCGTTTCCTGTAGGTGAGCAATGAACAAGCACAAACAGCACAGAGTTATCCTATTATTTTGTGTCATGTGAGATTGCTTTGAATATTTGCAAATCCCATCCTATCTGTTTCTTGGATGTATGGCTAGAACAAGATTCCTTTCTGATGATTTTGTTTTGTTTGTTTCTTTAGTGTTTTGTTGTTGTTGTTGTTGTTTTTTAATACATCCAAGGCTACACCCTTAAGACATCTTTTGAAACAAACACATTAGGGTACGAAGCCACAGGTCTTACTATGGACCAGTAACTTCGTGGTATTACATACAAAGATTATTCTCAGCTGAAACACAAAATCAGCTCCTAAAATCAGGAAGGACACATCTGTTTTCATAAAAGCTATGAAAATAAACTCTAACTTCATCTCAGCCTAACTTTGCCTTAAACTTTTGTCTCATTCTTTTCTTCACCATAATCACTGTTTTTGGTGTATCGTATTAGTTTGGAATTTAAAACTAAATTATCTGCTCCAACACTACTTTCTTCTTCTTCAATATATTATTTCTTTCTTCTTCCCCCTGATTACACCACTTGGAAAGAAAAATTGTTTATGATGAAAAAAATCCATTTGCAGTAGTAAGAAACAGTCACAGATCCATAGTTCACAAAAAAAGAGAAGTAATGAAATTATTTTACTTCAGGGCAGAAGATTTATCAGAGTATTTCTTTGCATTGGATGCCAGTTCATCCATTATAATGTGTATACTATTGCTGGATTGTTTCATCACACAATAAAATTAATTGTCTCCTATCTGGTGTTAGCCAAAACATCATGAAACACTGTGTATACACGAGGCCAAAATATATTATAATAGTCACGTGTTGAAATGTCGTTTGTGATTTTAACAAAATAAACACAATTCAGGTGTTCTGTTCCAGGTCATTCCACAACAGTTATTTCATCATAATCACTTAATTGTCATTTTATCCGTCATGTCATACTACCTGTTTGTTTTTCAATCCATTTTCTGTTGACATACATTTTGAGTGCAAGCTTGTTGAGATAAGGAATATGCTATTGTTGTACTTTTTCATTACAAGTATAAAGTGCCTAGCATATTGTAGCTGGCATCTCTGCACAGAGGTGCAAATGAAATACGAGCAACAGTTAGACAAAATAACAAAAGTGATTACATGCAGAAAATGTGCAAAAATGCTGTTTCAGTTGCACTAACAGTCATAAGTTGCAAGTCCCAGACTGCTGTAGTTCAATCCTTATTCTTGAATATGGTGTGATGTAGGATTGCATTCAATGTACATCTGAAGAGGACTTACAACAGGCACTTAGAATGATGCCATAGGATTTCAAGAAAACGCTGAGTTTTTGACAATTTCTACTCATCAAATCTGAGAAACACTGGATCCGATTTTTCCTGAGAGTAGGCTTAAATATGCTGAAATTCATTAGCCTAAACAAACTTTCATCTGCATCCTCAGGCTTAGTGATTTTTATTAGCCAAGTATTTCAGAAGTTTCCTTCCCTTTTCCTTCCCTCAAGTTTTTCTGTACTCTCACGCTAAATCCTTGAAGAATCCCTGCCTGTTTTTTTCTGACTCAAGTCTGTCAGGTGGCTGCTATGTTCATATAGGAACCGTATGTATGTGAAATGTAAAATTCCCTAACGTCTATAACTCTGCAGAAAGGAAAATCATAGTAGAAAATATTCACCTTAGACTAACTGACTCTAAATTTGGATTACATGGGAATTTATCTGTCAAAGCAGTATGTCTTTACTAAGTATTTACCATCTTTAATGAATGAAATTATTATTCTAGATCAAGTAGGAATGGATTTTGGTGGTGAATTATAAAGATCTATTTCAGATCTCTCTGCCCAGTTTCAGTACGTGCTCTAGGCATGGGAATGTTGAAATTTTTCACTAAGATGATTAAATTTTACAAATGAAGAGAAAGGGTGATTTTTCTCTTAAATTTATTATCAGAAGCATTCAAACTTGTGAAAAGTAATAGTAATAATAATAAAAAATAAAATCAGATAGAATTGTAGTGAAGAAAATTTCAATAAACTGAAGTTTGCAACCATTAAGAACAGGAGCTAGCACAGTTTTTTACTTCTCTACCTTGACTACAACCAGCATGGACTCTCACAGATTAGATGATACAGGTTGTTATAGAAGGCATTTGCTGAGGAACTTCATGGGAGTCATAATAAAACATGACAATAGACAACAAGTAAATGTGAGCTCACTATTTTGAGTAGGTGCAAGCAAGCCTTGTCCAAAACAGCCGGATGTCAGCTTTTGGCATAACATGTCGAGTCTATTGCATTACGATGCTTGTTATGGTCATGTAGGTTCTGCTGAGGATTGGTTTATCTTCAGAACACTTTTGAGTTCATGTGACCTGGAATATAAGGTACTGCTATCTCATATTGGCCTGAAAAATAGTGTGTAGTCACACTCAATAAAGAAGTGATTACAAGGAACAACCCTTTGGAGGACTGGGCCTCAGATTGCTTAGACTTCATTACTAGCATCTTGATCTATACAGTTTTTCTGAATCTGAATCTGAATTCTCTCAGTGCCAGGAGGCACACAAGGCGCGAACATCGTTCTTCCACTTCGATCGGTCTGCGGCTGCGTGCTCTGGAGTCCCAAGGGCCACAGCACAGTCTTCTGTTGTTTTTTTCCTCAAGACATGACCGATCCAGTTCCATCTCCTCCTCCTTACTTCAGTACTGATTTTCTCCATCTCCGAGTTGATGCTCGTCATTTCTGCAACACTTTTTTTTTTTTTTTTTTTTTCCGGGAGGAGGTAGTTGGCCTCCTGCCCAACCCCCACGACTTGGAGGGCCAGTGGTTTTTCTGTCAGGGTGGCCTTCCCTTAGGCGGCGTCGGTTCGCGGCACCTTCTTCAGTTTTATCCGGTGCACCCTCCAGAGAGGGATCCCCTATCCACCACCCAGGGGACGCGCCTTCTAGCCGTGCAGCCCCAGCCAAAGGCTATACGGTTTTTAAGTAGCATAAAATCTCCAGCTTTTGTGCCTGAATCATCTCATACCTCATCAGAAGAGATTTGGACCAAGTGTCTGAAATAACATAATATCAGAACTATGTTTATTCAATTTTTTTTTTTTTTTCAAATGAGGGAACCATTAATAAGTATTGTACCTCTCTTTTCTACCGATAAAATTTTAGTAAATTCAACAAACAAGTCTTAATTTGAACTGATGGAGGATAGAATCTGATGACTTATATCTCCACAGATGCAACCTAATTTTCAAATAGATTAATATAATATCAAATTAAGGTTATAATTGTACACATTATATTTGAATGGTTGGTAAACTAGGCTTCGAGATGGTAAAATGTGAGTGATTACAATGGAGTCTGCATAAAAGGAACTGTTGTATCTAACAAGTCATCTGCCTATGGAGAAAAAAACAGAGCAGACCACAAATGTTAGAAAGAAAGACAAAGTGAGAAAGTTTTACAAATTACAATTGCTTCAGCAGATTCCAATCTGACCAATTAATACCAGTAGAAAGAAAAACACTTTTAATGGAAGCTGAACTGAAAGTCATACTTTATCTCCAGAGACAAAGCAGACCTCTGTCAAGTATTTCTTCTTTCTACCTGTGTTTAATTATATGCTGATGTGTTCATATACATGCTTGAAGATCTGGCAAGTGATGAACAGACGTGGCATCAAGATATGCATTAGGTGAAAGAGAGAAACTTAATGTTCTTTTTCTATGATAAAATTACAAGGTAGAACATATATTTTAGTTTAATTCTTCCAGGTGCTAGAGAATCAAAAATTGATTTTGGATCTGCATTGAGAACAGCTAGTGAATAATCAGGAAGGGCATTGAATGCACTGAAAAATGTGGTTAACACAGGAGATTCTGGTAATTTTTATAGTCTTTAAGGTAGCATGTCAGTTACCATTCCACCTCACCAGCCAAAATAATCTATCCTCACACTAAAGCTCTCTGGGGAAGGGTTAGAATTGCCTAATAGAGTCTTATGACTTAATGATAGCTTTATCTGTTTTTAAGGAATATTGTGTTGTCAGATTCCTTCCCTGAAGATGCTTATGCATGCTGAATGGGAAAGGAATACCTCCTTGGAGCAGAAGCCTGAAGCTGCTACTACCTGAAGGCTATAAAACCACTCTCGCACGTATTTCACTGAATCTAACCCTTTCTTCTTGCTAAGAGTTGACAGAACTACTACATCAGAAAATTGCTATGAGGAGATTGTGCCATCATTTATGAATAAAATATCTAGACTAAGCAACATTTAAAACAGGGTACCTTAAACCTCCCCCACCACCCAGATATCATTTTATTATGTCATCCTACAATTTTGTCTGAAATATATATCCTGTAGTCAATTATAAATAAAAACTGTCTAATAAATAACGTTTTACAGCTTATTGCAACAATAAAGAACAGCACAGAATGTTTTGATGTCTTCCAAAAATGAACTATGACACATTAACATGAAATCTATTTTTTTCATTTCCCGTTCTAAAAGTTTACACACAGTACTTTTTTCTCACCCTTCAGTTAAACCTAAAGCTTTTGCATTATTTCTGTTTCTGCTAGTGATTTATCCAGGTATATAGTCATCGTACCATAGCTGTCTAAACAACAATAAAACACAAATCTGAGCGATAAGGACATTTCACTACCCAATATCTTGGTTATTATGACATTGACTGTACAAGTGTAACACTGCTTATGAAATATCTTTGGTATTTAAGAGCAGGCTGTGATTTCTACTTTCATCCACAATTAATCGATCTACTAATCATGACCCAAACGTGCAGAAAACATAATGTGCTCATACGTTACATCTGTGTGTAACTAGAGAAAACTAAATATGCAAAGTAGTAACAGATATGTTGCTATGATTTTCATCAGTTTTAAATGGCTGCATTTTGCTTTGATTCACAATTATTTTGGGATAATAGAAATATCATAGTGTATATAATCACATACCTACCAGAACAATTTTTTTCCGTGAATACTTGCAAGGAAGTACACCTTTATGTACTTTCTGGGATTTTTTTTTTTTTTTTTTTTTTTTTTTTTTTACTGAATGGATTTATTGGCATCTTTTAAATGGAATATTTTTAGTAGAATGTTCTAAATGAAAGGATTAGAAAACTCACAGGGAATGAATTCTGAATTTAGAATGTCAAGAAGCCAAACCAGAAGTCTGGCACAAGACTTCTTCTAGTCATTGAAGGAAAAAATTACCTTTTTTCCTGATAACAATCATTAATTTACAAATTATCTGCAGATGCAGAGTAATTTTTAGAGATTATTCTGATAAAAACTTTAGATGACTAATAAAGTTAAAAATTGTCTTGGAAATGCAATTTTCTTTATGACATAATATTTTCTCTTCTGTTGTAAGTCATTAATGACTTTTTCCCTCCCCTTAATATAGAAAAACAGATTTATATAATTTAGTTATCTGATTTTTTAGATCTTTGCGTTAGTATTTACAAGACATGCAGATATATCAAGGTCACTTTAGCTCTGAAGATTTCTGCTGTTTTGGGAGATCCGCAGCAATTATTCTAAGCTTATCCAGTGTCGTCTTTTCTTCTAGACATGACAATTTGTTACCAGTTTTTCTCCATTTCTTTTGCAGATATGGACACTGTATTGTGCTCCTGATAAAATGTTTCAAACTAGTTACACATTTTGTGGCTTTGGTTATTTCTTTCTTTGACATAAAAAGCCTGAGAATGTGTTCAAAAGCTGGAATAACAGAAAAAAAACCTCAATAGATAGATCTCATTCACAGGTTACTTCTCAAAGAATATTGAACTCTTGGATTATCCATCTTCTATTTTTTATTTTTAAATAATTATGTTTAGATCAATATTACTTTTCCATTATCAGTTCACAGGTTTTCTTGTGATCTTCTTTTTTGCTGTTATTTAAGGTTAGAACCATTTCAGTATATTTTGCACTTTAGTACCCTTTTTTCCTAAATTGTAATTTACAACTGAATAGAAGACAAATGCCCTGTGGGCTTTTTATGTGATCATCCTATTGTGTTATTCCTTTTAAGGAGCAATTTGAGAGGTGGCTACTGCTTCGTTTATGTGCACAAATCCATATATTGACCCCTTTAAATGATTATACTTCGTAAACTACCAGTAGTTTCTTTCTTGTTCCTCTTTCTACTGCTTCTCTCTGCTGAAGCAAGCCTACGTATCTTCTTAATATCCAGGGTGAAGTTAATAAGCCCTACTTGCATCAGTTAGTCAGCAGAAACAGATTACGAGGTCCCTACAGGGTTGCCAGATATGCCAAGACAAGTTCAGTCCAGACAGCCTGCAAATGCTGTTTATTAAGTTCCACAAAACAATCCTCTGCTCTCTACTGCTTTTCTTTTCATGGTGACACCAATAGTCCCCAGGCAGAAATCAGTCTCTGTATGTAGGATGCTCTGCAATCTCAGAGTAAAACAGACCCTTTGCCCTGGAGATCTCAGAACGCAAATGCAGGAAGTATCACCATTATTTTTAGGAAATAATAGAGAACTGAAATGTGGATGAGGCAAGATAAATTTCATGGGATGTGCAGGAAGGCTGGCCTCAAACTGAGCCTGATTTGTTTTGGTTGTCCAACTAACTTATCAGCTTTATTTTTAAACTGGATCCAGTTTTCCACTGGACCCGATGAATAACCTGTTTGTTTGTAGAAAGTGGATCAAGCCGACATGTGACTGATTATCATTCCCTGCAGAGGAAACAGCTGGGTTTCTGTTGTCAGACAGGCAAAACCTCAACTCCTGCCTTCCCTGCGAGTCCTCCAGCCTGCAGCTTTGCACTGGCTATCCTGGTGCAGTTTCCTTCTTTCCAGCTCCAGGGAAGTGTCAGTTTTCTATAGCAGTGAATACAAAGAGTTAAAAACTCATGCTGTTATTGATACTGGACCTGAGGAATGATTGGAGTGGGAGGAGAGGGCACCCAGGACACCCAAATGTCTCTTTCACATCCATGGTGTCTTTGCGTAGAGAAGTTGAAGTTGTCTCCTACCATGTCACATCTCTGAGTGTAACTGCTACTCCTGTAGAAATATTTATTGATAAAAAGAGAAGGCCTGCCCTCTTAGTTTGCTTTAGAAATTGATCAATGGAATATTCACTCTTTTCCACCCAGAAAAACCTTGATAAACAGCCAATGTTTTGCTTTTCTATGCAGTTTCCTCTCTTTTTTTTTTTTTTTTTTCTTTTTCTTTCCCACAAACAGTAGTATATGGTATATAAGTGTGGGTCTTTAGTTCAATACAAGTGAAAATGTAAGCTAAACCTTTTCAGGAATCCTCATGCTGCTTTGATTATAAGATGTTCTTAGGGCAGAACAACTTTTATCTTCATAAAAACAAAACCTGAAAGTCTTTATGCTGTGCAGGCTGGGATTTTTCCTTGTGTTTTAATGTATTGCTAGAGGTTAAAATGTAGGTCAAGAAACTTAAAACCAATTTTTTTTTATTATCTTATGCAGGAAAAATATTTTTTCCCAAAACATGAGCAAAAATACTCTGCTCTTTTTATTTTGCGGTAATTTGAATTTCACAGGGTATTGCCTCAGGACCATGATAAGATACCCCAGACCACCAAGCATATTCTGATTGATATACTAGTATCCTGTCTCCAAGACTGAAAATTGTACATCATGATACGATCATTAGAGAAATTTTCCATTAGTGATTGCTTCATGTCCTGAAATGAAATAATGTTATTCCTCTTAAAAAAATAAATTAATCACAGTTTAAGGTAAATGTTCTAATTCCTGATACAACTAAAAAATATTTTACTTAAAATTTTAATTTTGAAATTTAAATAATAGTAAACTAAATTTTTTATAATATAGTTTGTTTAAATCAACTTCAAAAGTATCCTTTTATGAACTAGATAATATTCTTTAGAATTTATCTTGTGCCAGGAAATAATACAGTTTAGTGGCAAAGCAAGTGTTTTTTCCGGACAAGTTCCTTACTATTACTGATTTGATATTTCTGGACTTTACATTTCGCTTAATGAGTTGGTTTTTTTGTTATGAACAGAAAGGCCCAGCTGACCTTTTGAATGTTGTTCATTATTGATCAAGTGAAAAGGGTTTTTATCAGATCACTTCAGAATCTCAAAAATATTTTAAAAAGACCCAGTTTGAACAGTAAATATGGGCCAAGTGTGAGAAGGTCTTTGTTTTATCTAATGACATTCCTGGCTTTGCAAGGCTATAACGTTTACAGAAATATTTGGCTAGACAAGTTCTAAGGCAATATGTAAACTTTCTTGAGTATGGTAGTTTAGAAAAGAAATCCTGACAGACCACTAAGCTGAGGGAAGCAGATGACAACTTTCTATAACTATAAATTACAGGCATTTGTTTATTTCTGTTTAGCATTTCCATTGCAGACTGCATACTGATGATGTGAATTGGATGGATAGACGTTGACTAATCTGTAAACACTTTAATTGGCTTCTGAAATGTAGCAAAATTGTATGCCAGGGTTTTATCCACAATTAAGTCAAGTTTTATGAACTTAATTCCTCACTATTGTTTGCTGCCAAAATAAAATTATCAAAGTCTTTGCTTGTTGACATGCCACGAACAATTATGCGGTTGTTTATGAGCACTAGTTTGGAATTTTGTGATGACAGCCTGTGCTGAAAGTGCTGGTTTGAAGCATCACACTGTATTTTGACAGCATTTTCTTTGGGAAAGTGTCTTAGGTCTGAGCTGCAATTTGGAAAATGTGAAGAGGCAGAGAGGTGTGCATGCACACAGAAATGTGTGAGTGCCCTGTATGTGCACCTGAAAGAGGTCACCTACCATATTGTGTACTCCACTGACCAGAAATCTATCGATTACATTATAAGTTTATAAGTGTCTTTATGTCTGTCATTTTGTGAAACAACTGTGAAAGTCCAAAGTCTAAGGAAATGAAAGACTATGGGAGGTTTCCTCATACATTTTCTCTGCTCTACAGAATCACAGTAGAGATGCAGACAGTGTCTTTCTCATACTGCTCTATATACACCTGGTACTGGGTTTTATTACATCTGCTGCAAGATGAACAACAATCTCCATTCTGATACATGCTTTAAGTTTTTTAGAGGTCTGTTTTTGTTAGTTACATCTCAGTGAGATACAGAAAAATTTGCCCAATGTCCAATGAGATTCAGTCTTAAAATTAAATTTGGAGAGGCAGGCTCCTGGTCAAGCTGATCATATGTTCATAGGTGCAATTACTTAGGTATGATATTCAGTTAAACATAGTAGGTGTGCATTAATATGGCAACCTAAGACAACTATAGTGAAATAAGGATGGGAAAAATTAGGCTTACAAGATTAGGCATCTGCCTCTTTCAACATCCATCCATCCCTCCTCGAGATTGCTTTTGCCATTTTGCCATATGTTCCTTTCTATTTTGTGTTTGCTTACAAGGATGGCTACTTTACAGGAGACTAAATCATCCACAAAGTTTATTTTGAAGAAAATGGATATGTAATCAAAGGAATTCTATGTTGATTTTGATTTTACTATGAGAAAGTTAAATTGAACATAAATTGAGCTTTATAATAATTTTTATGTTAGAAGAAATGCTTTTCTTAAAGATATCAAGCATGACAACTATTTCTAAGGATACCACAGAAACTGCCATTGATACTCAATTGGTAACTAAGTGGTCTGAATAAACACACTGAATGTGTTTTGCATACATGACTGTCATGGTTTAACCTCAGTCAGCAACTAAGCACCACACAGTCCCTTGCTCACCCTCCTCACCTTCCCTTACCTGGTGGGATGGGGGAGAGAATTGGAAAAAAATAAGTAAAACCCATGGATTGAGACAAAGACAGTTTAATAAGACAGCAATGGAAGAAAAAATAATAATAGTAATAATGATAAAAGAATATATGCAAAATAAGTGATGCACTATATAATTGCTCACCATCTGCTGACCAATGCCTAGCCTGTCCTCGAGCAGCAATCGATGCCCCCCGGCCAACTCTCACAGTTTATATACTGAGCATGGCATCGTATGATATGGAATATCCCTTTGGCCAGTCTGGGCCAGCTGTCCTGGCTGTGCCCCCTCCCAGCTTCTCGCTGGCAGAGCATGGGAAGCTGAAAAGTCCTTCACTAGTGTAAGCACTACTTAGCAACAACTAAAACATCAGTGTGTTATCAACATTATTCTCATATTAAATCCAAACCACAGCACTGTACCAGCTACTAGGAAGAAAATGAACTCTATCCCAGCCAAAACTAGGACAATGTCTTACATATAGTCATTTAAATTCCCAGTATTTTTAATACATTTTAATTCTGTATTTTATATGCTTACTTTGGAATATTCATTTTTTTGGCAGGAGAAAAGATCAGAAACATTATTTAAGTGCAGTAAAGGATATTAATGACAGACATCTTTCTTTAGCTGAAAAGAAAAAAAAAATCCTATGATAATATGAGTTTAAGGAAGAGGGGAAAATGCATATGCAATATTCACTTTTTTCTGTATTATTTCTTATTACCTATAAGGTCCACAGGAAATTCTTTCCACCCAGCATGCTACTTCTGCTTTCTGAAGTAATAGTTTTGGCTTTTATCACTTACATGAAGTTAAATTTGTTGTATTTGAAAAAGTGAAATTCTGTAAAAGAAAAAAACATTTCATCACTTATTTCCAATCTGCCTAGACAGTTGGTAGCTTTTTGCAAGTCTCTTACGATGATTTGTTTGTTTTCCATCTTTTTGCATTTTCTTTTTTTTTCCATCTATTGGCTTTTGTTGTTGTTTTTTTTTTTCTTCAGCTCCCTATTCTTACTCTGTTCTATTCCCTGCCTGGACATTCATGTAACCCCTAACATGCTCCTGTCATGTCTTGACTTCTCTAGTCCCTTGTTAAGAGACATCTGAGTGAAGACACTGAAATTTTTAAGTACTAAATGGCAGAAAGTTTCAAATCTTTTAGGAAAAAATGCCCTCACACTTTTGAACAGGACAAATTTCTTACAGCAAAAACGCTTCTTAGAGTACTTCTTACTTATCTTAGAATGCGTTATAGCAACCAGAGCTGGCTAAATACTCCTGCATATCTATCATGAAGCTTTTCTGTGGAAGAAGAGAGAAACACATATTTTTTAATCCTTCCAATGTCCCTTTTGTGCAGATCCAGGTATTGCTCTCCGTTGGGATATAAGAGATTATGGGTATAAGGCCCCAAAACAAGGAAGTACTGTCTTTAGCTTCCAATTGCACAATGAATTGCTGCACTTTTGTCGGATCGCCTATCACTAATAAAATAATCTCATACCTAAAATTTGAGAATTACTTTATTTCAGGTTAGTGTAATGGTCCCTCTTTGAGCAATTCCAGGATTTCTTGTTCTAAACACGACAGAAGTGGCCACTGATTTTGCAACCTTTTTTTTCTTTCTAATGGCTAAAACCTGATTCTTGCTAAAGCACATTCTAAATCCTTACAAAAATGCACTGCATTGAAATCTCCTCTATTATTAAGCTCTGTCACCCAGTTAGCTCACTAAAATTAGTATAGATTTATTTGTGAAGCTAATTATCCTTGTAAAGGACTAGTTTGAATTGCCACACCTCTTTATCCCTAACCAGCCTGAAAGAGACTGCTTCATGCTAGAGAGAGGTAGTGTTGAAAATATGAGCTACTTGTACATAGGTCCTGCTTCCTCTCACAAAGCCCATGTCTCTGGTATTTGCTAATTTGTGCAGGAACATTAAAGACTTGTATTTTTAAGCACTGGCTGTGTCTCACCAGATATCCAGTGCACAGGCACTGGTGGAAGTGTAACGATTTAGTGAAGCATCTGACCTGACACTGTGCATGTCTAGTGCTGGCAGTTGAGCCCCTAACTCTGTTTGGATGTTTTACCCAGCTTCTGCAGTAGCATTTTGTTTTACCATAGTGTTGTTCTTGGACAAAATACAAGGATATGGAAATACTCAAGGCAATATTTGTTATGGTTAGTATTGCTCTAATGGGAAATGAAGGAGCTACTGAAGATTTGACATATATTATCTAGTGTTGCTGTTTTAATTCTGTGTTTTCTAGCAATAGACTTCATTAACCATAGAGGAAGTCTGGTTTAGGTGCTCTAGAAGTTAATTTGGTTGTGTGTACTAGTTGGTGTTACACATCGTATGTATACTTGTGCGCCTAAGTATGTATTGCATTTTATTTATTTATTTTTATACATATGGATATGTCTTATGGTAACTACTTCAGGCAGTGCATAATAGCACTCTTCTTCCTATTTTACAGCAAATCTCAGCTTTGAAATTAACATTTGACAGTTCAAGTTATGAATAATTTGACTTTTAGTTTTTAAAAAAGTTTTAGTGTGCATGCTTAAAAAAACAGTTATGAGCAATGTAAGTATTCATTTAATGTACCAAAAAGTAAAGGCTAGCACATATTTAAGCCAAAGATAGATAACTGATATTTGTATAGAAGATAAACTGATTATATTGCATAAGTGATTTGGGGGCTTGAATTCTGTGGAAGGTTAATGAAGATGCCGTGGAGAATCCTGTCTTCCAGACATCACAGATCATTGCAGGGCTGCTTAAATAGCATGTGTATTCTAAAGTTAATGAAAATATACAGAAACTAGGAGCAAATCAGAGAAGAACAAAAGATTTTGGACATTTCAGTAGTTATGTGGATTTAGAGGTGATAAATGAAGCAGGGGCAGGCTGAGAGAAATGCTAACACATAAGGTATCCAGGAGGATCTGAATGATGGTCCTCATGGTGCCAGTTTGCAATGTCCTGCTAGTAACTGCTACTTGATGGGGCAAGCTGGAGCATGGCAGTTTATAGAGCAGCCAGCACTCTGCTTTCCTCCCTGTGCTTATAAGAATGACAGTGTACTGCTCCTTCTTCTCCCAGCTGGCCATATCTCCTACTGGTCTTCTTTGCTGCACCTCTGAACCTGATGGTATTATGCATTTTTTTTTGCATTTTTTTCAACAAAGGACCTCCTTGCTGTGAGATTTACGTTAACTTTACAGATACCACCCAAAAAGATCTAACTCAAAGCCAATTTGCAGTCTTCTGTCTGTTATGGTTTCTTTGCTTGCTTTTTCTTCTCTTTCTTTCTCTTTTGAAGATTTTCAACCACAACAAGGAAGATTTACCAGTCCATCGTCTAGCTCTTCCAGTCCCTTAAAGGTTAGGACCCTTGGAATGTCTCTCCCCATTTAAATAAACAAAAGAACACATTTGGGATATTTGTACTTTTAGCATAGCTGTTTTCAAAAGTAATAGTTTAGTTAAATAAACTCCCTAAATGTGAATTCTTGTAACCACAAAGTATTGTCTGTGTTATTAGAAAACACTTCTCTCTTGATTTTTAAATACAAGCAAAAAATATACCAGATGCACGTTTTATTTATTGTATAGGGGAACAAACATGGATTTATATCACTTATAAGATGAAACTCTGGATTATGTTATATCTGTGTTTGTAATTAGAGGGCAGAACAGATGGTGGAGTCTTAGTTTAAAGCAATATGTCTATTAAAGTAATGCATTCTGCCAAGTATTCCAAATCACAAAATACCCATTCACCATGCTTTCAGAAGAAATTGGCAGTCTGAGAGACAGATACTTCTTCAGGAGGGTTTAACACAAAAAAAAGAAAAAAAAAAGTAAACAAGGCATTTTTACAATAGGCTGCTAATAAAATCCAAAGTTAGGAATATTAACTATTTTTCATAAAAGAATCACAAAATTAGTATATCAGGATATTGTTAGATACTCAGAATTCTTACATGGGCTGGGCAGTGAGAAAATAACGAAAGATGTACATTTTTACTTTAAATAGACATGTTTGTGCATGTAAGCAATGTTAATAAGTTCTAAGAATGCTTTTATAACAGACATTTGTGAAAACATAGTTTTTTATTTCCTTGGGACTCATATTGAGACTCCAAAAGATTGCACACAATTTCTATATTTTCTATACCTTTCCTTTGCACTGATTTCTGCATCCAAGACTTCTGGATGATTTCCTGTTTTAGGAACAATTCTCAGAAAAATTTCACCTCATAGTTTGCAGTCATCATCATAGAGGAGACAGAGATGTGTTGATGGTAGTCAGACAGGTGTAGAGGATACACTCAATTTCATCCCTGTTACCAGATTATCTTCTGCAGACTGCAGCCCACTAAGTACACGGTCTTTTGCAGACTGCTGCCCTCTAAGTACACAGCAGTAAGCCATTGAGGCACATAATCAATGAGAGGTAACATGTTCAAGTGTTTTCTTTTCTCCACTCTTCAAGAGCATAAAAGAAGTTCTTTATAGAAACTTTGCTAGGGTTTTCTGGTAAGTTTCATCTATTTTCAGCTATTTTTTCCAATGTTAACAAATATGTGGTCTCTGACAGAACCTATATTTTTCATTTTATTTTTATTTTTCCTAGGAAAATAACATGTAGATGTTACTGAAAAAAAAAAAAAAATACAGAAAAAGCTGTTTAAAACTACCTAACATTTAAAATCTTTCCAGGATATGTTCATGAAGTTGAAAAGAACACCTTAGGTCTTTAAATTCAAATTAATAAAAGTTAATTATGTCATCAGCTTCAAAATTTTTTTGTTGTTTTTGACAGTACAATTCAGAATGTGATTGCACTCTTATTTCTAAATATTCTCATCTGCAATGAGTTCTGAAGATTACTGTTTCATAGATGATCATGAATGTTATCCAGGTAAAACGGCTGGTAAAAAGTGCTTATGCCCAAAAGAAATCTTGCTCAGTGTCGTGGTTTAACCCCAGCCAGCAACTAAGCACCACACAGCCGCTCGCTCACTCCCCCCTGGTGGGATGGGGGAGAGAATCGGAAGAGTAAAAGTGAGAAAACTCACGGGTTGAGATGAAGACAGTTTAATAGGTAAAGCAAAAGCCGCACGCACAAGCAAAGCAAAGCAAGGAATTCATTCACTACTTCCCAGCGGCAGGCAGGTGTTCAGCCATCTCCAGGAAAGCAGGGTTCCATCATGCGTAACGGTTACTTGGGACGACAAACGCCATCACTCCGAACGTCCCCCCCTTCCTTCTTCTTCCCCCAGTTTATATACTGAGCATGATGTCATATGGTATGGAATAGCCCTTTGGCCAGGCTGGGTCAGCTGTCCTAGCTATGCTCCCTCCCAGCTTCTTATGCACCTGGCAGAGCACAAGAAGCTAAAAAGTCCTTGACTAGTGTAAACTCTACTCAGCAAGAACCAAAACATCAGTGTCTTATCAACATTATTCTCATCCTAAATCCAAAACACAGCACTCTACCAGCTACTAAGAAGAAAATTAACTCTATCCCAGCTGAAACCAGGACACTCAGTCAGGGACAAGGAATACATTAGATACTGGTGTTAATTTAATACAGTACATGGTTCCTGTTATTCAGCAAGACCTCAGATCCTAGAATGAAATTTCCTTGTCATTTTTAATTCAGCTTGGCAGACAGCCTCTTCTTACTTGATGACATATTTTTGTTTCCTAGGACTACTGCTTTATTCATGTGTAGGAAGGGGATGAATAAGACAAATGGGAGAGAAAAGAGTGTTTATGTTTAAACTCTGGATTGCAGTGTATGATAGATGGGCTCTTCCCAGATCTGACAGACTTCCAGCCAAGTTAAAAATTGTAAAACAATTGCATCTCTAGTACTTAAAAGATGTTTGCCTCTGATTCTCCAAATTTAACTTATGATTCCTTTAATTCTGAATACGGATAGTTTTCTCCTGAGTCTTTAGATATAATATATCTCCTATTAGTAATTTTTTCATAAAAACACAACTATAAAATGAAATCCCATTGCTCTCTTACAAAAACCCTAAAATACCTTTAAGAAAATCACAAAGCAAATTGTAGAAACAATTGTAACACATCTTTACGAGAATTTAAAATTAAGATCTCTGTAAATGCTTGAAATGGCAGAAGCAGCCAGATTCTTGCTGTTGTGTTTAAAAATAACAAATTAAAGCCTTTCATGGCTTTTAATATGTATTTTTATTTCCTGTTCTTCTAGTCCAACATTTGGCAGAGAGACAAAAACACTAACTAGGAACAAGTGTGCATTTGAAATGCTAACTTTCCTGCATAGTTTTTGCTTAAAATTTTCATTGTTATTCAAAGACCTGAGAGAAGCAAATCTACTAAAAACAAGGTGATGTTTAGGCTGCAGACTGTCACTAGAAGTGATCTTAGACCAGATCCTAAAATCAAAGCTAAATTCGTAATACAAGATTCAGCAGAATTGCAGATTCTCAACTCTAAAATTACTATTAAAAACCTATTGATTGCTGTTCACTTAACCCTGGAAATAAACAAGTCATAAGATATCTTCAAGTATGACCTAGTCTTTTTGGATATGTCATGGTTTAACCCCAGCCACCAACTAAGCACCACACAGCCGCTCGCTCACTCCCCCCCAGTGGGATGTGGGAGAGAATCGGAAGAGTAAAAGTGAGAAAACTCATGGGTTGCGAGAAAGACAGGTTAATAGGGAAAGCAAAAGCCATGCACACAAGCAAAGCAAAGCAAGGAATTCATTCACTACTTCCCATTGGAAGGCAACCAATTTTAATACACAACAGAAATTTTAATATTTTATAGGTTGTTTTGGGTGGAGAATCAATACATTCTGCCTACTACTTTTCTGTTTTGCACCAAAGTAGTCACGATGAAATATCTATGCTTCTTATGGCACCTGAAACAGCTGTGAGTGTTCCGTATGGAGTTTGAATTAATGAGAAAGATGAGTGAGATATTCAACCCACTTACTATATAAGGTTATTTGCTGGATAAGGTTTGGCTACTTAGTTCAAAGGGGACAAGTAAAAAGCAAGTTTAAATTGCGTACAATTATCTTTTTCTGTTGCCAGTGTAAGAATGAAGTTCAGAAGCACTCTTTTCTTTCTTGAACTTAGACATCATAGGCTAAGGGACATTGAGTAAGCCTCCAGACCTCTGCGGCCAAGTTTTCCCAGGTAAAAAGCACCAGCCTTTCCTACCGTGCAATGCAGATACAAACAGATACATGTATTATTGCCATAGTAAGAACCACTTTTGAAGTGCTCTAGAAATTTTCAAAGAATTAAATACACAGAACACTATCTGGGAGAGAATTT
The DNA here is from genome assembly GCF_965183815.1 of Platalea leucorodia. Taxonomy (NCBI): domain Eukaryota; kingdom Metazoa; phylum Chordata; class Aves; order Pelecaniformes; family Threskiornithidae; genus Platalea; species Platalea leucorodia. The sequence continues at coordinate 82,113,558 of NC_138858.1, forward strand.
GTACCCTTAGGTGTTCTTAGTCTCTTTCTTTGTAATTCCATACTGCTCCAAATCAAATACTTGTCTATTTCCATAATTAAAAAAAAAATCCTACAACAAAAATGGAGCTGTAGAGTTGGACTGCAAGTTAAAGGCCTGTTTACTTTTCTGTTCCCCTCCGTGCAGGAAAGGACTTCATTTGGAACAGATCGGGTGTTGAGTGTTTTCGCACCTGAGATTCCCTGTCACTAGCAGGGAATTATGCACATCATTTACTATGCATTTCATTTCCCGAAGCTGTGTTCAGCTGGACCCTGTACTCTCTGCCCTTCACTTTCATGGACAATAAAATCTTCTTGAACATATGCTGGGGAGAAAAGAATTAACCTGTAGAAAAAACCAAAACCCTTCATCTATCGATGCAGATAATTCATCTTAAGTGTTTCTAATTCAAAGAACCTTCCTTGAAAACTTTGCGTCTGAGGTGATTGCATCTGTGTTGCTTAACCCTACACTAGAAACACCTAGGAAAATAAATCACTTTATAATGAACAGTGTCACTGCTTATATTTAAACAAATATTCGGCCAAATCTCTCTTTCAAAATCTTTTCTGTCACTAAGGTTGCATGCCATTAACACCCTCGAGGGCAGTAGGCATTGCTGCATACTGTCACCAGTAAGCCAGAAGCCTTAAATTGTCCTGTTGCCAGTATGACCTCCAGGGAGGTGATTTGGTTTTTGCATTCCCTTGGAGTAACTGCTGTCCTTGGCATTGATTACCAAGGAAAGGCATTTCCTGCCTGACATAACAAAATCATATATGATCATTTCATTCCTTCCAGAGTTCATGCTCAGTGATAAGTGAACTTGCTTTGAAAGACCAATGGGCCAAATAGTGACAACAGTGAGATGAATCATCGCCCTGCTGTTCTGCCTCTATTGCCCTAACTAGAGATTTCTAAAACTTTTTCAGTACTGTTTTTTTCATTAAAACTTTTAATTTCATTTTGCTTCTATTTCTTTTTACAAGTTAGCAAAGACTAATCCTATATCATTAAGTATATTGCACATGTAAAGGGCAGATTACTTGCCAGACCAAAGAAAAGACTTTTCAGTGCAAAAACCCTTCTTTTTTTGCCGTTGCATCCCTGTCATCTGTAAGTATTACTACTTTATACATCATTTTACACACTTTAATGCTCTCCTTATCTGTCAAGAAGTACACATGGCTGGTCTAAAAATACCCCAATTTATTTTGCTTCCCAAAATGCATAAGCATGAATACCTGAGGTTCAAATTCAGGTCAAACTTGTTCTGTCTCCTGCAGATGTTTTTGCACTAGGTCCCACCTAATTATATTGGCTTTTTAAAAATTAATAGCAAAGCTCCCATTCGCTTCAATACAATTATAGTTTATCCATTGAGGTTAATGCAACCACTAAATTATGCAGATATTTTCTGACATTTACGATTTTGAAGGATTTTTATTTGAATCGAAAGCCATAACCTTTGATTTGGAGTCTATGAAGTCCCTTCGGCAAATTGCTTTTGAAAAAGAAGAAGAAAAGGGCTTACAACTCTGAAAATGTCTGCATGAGTCCAAAACATTATATTTATGTATACTTAGAGGTGTATTTGTTTTTACTCTAAATGGGATTTCGTAGTTTGTTGCCACAAGTTCTTTGCAGGAATTAGAAACTCCTTTTCTGAAAGCTGTGTTCATCAGAGGTCAGAAGCAGTTGGAAGCAGTATTTCCCTCTTAAAGGAGACCCCTCAAGGAACAGAGTGAAAGAAATGTTGGTAGCATCTACATCTGGTGAAAAAAAAAAATTATAGGAACATAAAAAAAAATATCGATGAATGAATATTCTGAGTAAGGCTGTTCTCAACCTCAGCGTGACTCCAAACAATGGGGAAGGTAACTCCTGGCACTGCGTGCAAGGAAATAGCTTTATATAGATGATTTTCATCATCAATTACACTCATTTTCTTTACAGTAAGGTACTTGAAAGGACTGCAATTGTTACTGAGCTTCTTGACTGAGAGGAAGCTGTAGTGGCTTAAACTGAGGGCTATACATCAGTAAAATGACTGTACAGAACTATTATACTCTGTTTTTACCAGACAGCACTTGAAGGCATACAGGAAAGTTATGAGGACAAATCATACACTTCACGGCACAATCTTGTTCTTTAAGCTAGGGTTTCAGCACTACCGTCATTCATCATCCTCAGTCATCGTGGTTTAGTTGTTATTATTGCATTATCAAACAGATATTTGCTTTTTGTTTCTTTTTCCTTGCAGCTGTGTCAAGATTTTTATCAGACATCCGATCCCTACCAAACAACTGCTTCCAAGCCTACAATCTTCAAGTGATGTTACTGTCACACTACAAAACTCTTTGTCCTTCAAGTTCACAAAAAAGTAGTGTTACTAACCCCTTCAATACTCAAACATCGGTGAATTGTTGTGTTTCCCCCAGCATGGGATCTATTAGTAAATGCAATAAATGATAAGTATACACATATGAGATTTTCTTTATCTCTTATTTTGCTGTGTTAATGAACTATTGTGGCTCCCTTTCTTTCTCTTTCTTCCCTAGGGATAGCAGAACAGCAGCAATTTGAGGCATAACAGTAGGCCTGGCTGGAATAGATGTGAAAACACTGATTAAAAAGTAATTCTATTGTGTGCACATCCTGGAAGAACACAAAGTTAATTAATTAGACTACCTACTCAATGAGAGATAAGTACTCAAGATCACAATTATCTTTTAATTTCACATCTGGACAGTGCTGTGTTATGATACAAATAAGTAACAATAATAATTAATAATATTACATCTTTGTTCTAATTCTGCTCTCATAGACATAACTAGTATTTCCATAGATAACTTCATTGGAAATAGGTGAGATTTTCTAAAAACTCAAGGAAATGCCATCTAGTACAAACCGTGTAATTCACATTGTATAATTTGCTTGGTGTTTTCAAAGGAGATAAGAAACCTTTCCAAGCAGAGGTATTCTGCAGAAATGCATTCACTCACTGAAGTTCTATGTCCCTCGTGTTTTTCCTCTTGAAAGTCCCAGTCCACCGAACTGGCTGTATAAAGCAAATGAATGCTGGTAGCCCTTTTAAGTAATAGAATCACATTATAAATTTTCTATTTCAGATTTGTATCACTTCCTTCTTCCTCCCAAATAGCTGATTCAAAAATGTGACTTCTTGAGCTTTGCCTGATTCTTAGGTACAAAATACACTGAATAACTTAAATATTTTTGACTGAGGGAAGAGAAGAAGTACTTATACTACTTCGTTCTTCTTTTGACCCTCCCATTCTTGAGGTCTTCTCTGACAGCAAGATGGGATGCCCAAAACAGTCTTTTCTAACTTACTATACTCAGTCACAGCCCTGCTGAGAAATACACACTCATGGCCTGAGAAACACAGAAAACATTATTTTGTTCAGTGCACCTGTTGGTTAATATAGATGTACCTCTTCATCATCAGCAGTAATCTACTGGTCTACTCCCAGACTTTCTGCAAAGATGCTCCATAATTTCTGCGCCAACATCACAAAAACTTGTGTTCCTTGGCAGTGAATTATCTGACAAAATCCAATCAACAAGTGACATCATTTTATGCTTGTTTGCCAATGTGTCACAGCTCAGATGTATTTACCTCTGAAGGCCTCGAAGTAAAAGACTCTCCCTCTTTCCAGCATCCCTTAAATATTATCCTCTGTCCAAAGCTAGGAACACCAAACTGCCATTACTAGGTTATAAATTTGTCAAGGATGTATCTGAAGGTCTAAGGCTCAGGTGAACAGAAGTCTGTAGCAACATATACAGATGATGAAAAATGATCTGTGATTTTGATAATAAAAAATAAGCACTTGTTCATGTTAATGGGGGGGGTTTGTGTAATATTTGTTAAGTAACAATTTGTTTCTGAAATATTCAGTTATTAACTATTGGATAGTCATTATTTGTGTTGTCTGGAGGCAGAAACCTAATTCATAGCGAAATTTTATCAAAGGGCAGCCACCACCTAAAACAGGTAGGTTAATGTTTTTGTCTGTTCCTAGGCTTGTGACTCAACATATCAAAAATCAGAAAATATTTAGGAGTGGGGAAATAAATATTAGTACTTTTATATGGATAATAAGTAATGTTTCCTTTCTGTACTTCTGAATAGTGATTAATATGTGTGGTAGGGTCATGCCCTTTTTCTTACAGGCTTCAGAGTCCTGAAGTATACACTGGTGCCTTCACTGACTGGTTACAATTTAAGGTATGAAGTACTGCTTTGGTCAGAAAAAATTGTATATTGTCTCTTGTTTTGCAGTTAGAAGACTGATCTGACAATTAGGAGCCACCAAAGTTTTAGAGTGTCTGGAGAGATCTGTGGGTTTCTGTGCAAAGCTGCAAAGGTCTGTGTGAGAAATAGCAATGTGAAGTCCCAAAGTCTGGGAACATGAGCCACCTGTAAGAAGTTTGTTACAGCTTAGGGTAACCACAGAACGCCACCTTTGTTGCACAGATAAGACTTCAAAGATAATCCATTTTATTCTAAACACTGCAGAGAGGCAAAACAGGAGAAAAAAACAGTAGAATACTGCTGTGTGCCAAAAAGAGAAATACTGAATTGTGTGCCAAAAAGATTGCTTTGTTTGGATTTTTCTTTTTTCTTTCAAGTATCACAGGGATTGCACCAACTAGTTAAGCCTTCTCCCCTTAGGCTTAATTGATCTTTGACAACCTTTTATTTTCTTTTTCAAGAAGTGATAGCTCACCATATACAACTTCCATAAATTCTCACAGTTTTAGTTTTTGCAGTCATCCCAAATCTGTTTACTACTTATCTTCAAAAAAAAAAGAAGGAAAAAACGGAGCCCTTTTAGGACTATTGTCTAAATTCAAACTAATTGAAACTGAAGGAATTATTTTTTATGTTACGTCACCTTGATGTGGTCAAATAACTACTTTTATTGTGGTTTTGTGGTTTTTTTTTGTTTTGTTTTGTTTTTTTTTTTTTTAATCATAATTGCACAAGAAAGCCCAAAAGTATATGGACAACTTTTTATGCTATCTTTGTATTCAAACAGTACCTATGTGATTTTTTCCATACATATAGCTATATGCAGATTATGACTCAAATCTTTTGAAGAGCTACAGATTGAGAACATTCAATCATCCTCTGCCTAGAACTTCAGCAAAAGTAGCAACTATAGGAACTTCAGAGATTTCTCATAATCTAAAAGGTGATTTCAACAGATGAAACCAACAAAAAAAAGTTTTTTTTTCTTGTTTCCAAAAGTGCATCTCAGCACTTAAAGATTAATAACAAGTTGAATAACATATAATTAAAAACTAGAAATTTTAAAATGATATTATGGCTTCTAAAAATGGTCAGACATCTCTTTTAGTAGCATAATTTATGGCCATTTTTTGTATATAAGTAGAAAGAGCATCATTTTTGTTACTGAATTCTGTTTCTTGAAATATTACTGACTTAATTTTTTTGTTATAAGATGTGCCCTGTCTGTGAAATCTTTCAGATTACAACTGTTATTCTTTGAAATGTGAAAGCTCCTTGTATCAAAGAGTTCTAAGATTTCTTTTGTCAGAAAGTAGTCTCTGGACCTGATGTGTTTGTAGAACATGTCTTTTCACACTAGGAAAAAACCAAACAATTTTTACCTGTATAGATCATGTGAAGACTGGGCTTTAAACTGCTCCAACAAAAGCTGCAAAATATACATTAAAGATATATAAATACCACGCAATTTCAAATTTGTGAAAATAACTCCATAGGTTTGGTCACAAAAGTAAGAAAGATAGATATTCTAGTTTACATATATATTATCACATCTTTGAAGAATCTATTCAATCTTTATGTTTTTTTCTATTGTTTGATTCTTTCTTCACTTTTCTGGGGAAAGCACTTTTGTTTAGGCTGTCTTTTCTGGTTCCCTGTTTAACTTTACCTTAACTTTGCATTTCTAAAATGATCTTCACTGTGATATGTCAAAATCTGGGTCATTACAGTAGCTGCAGGAGTCTATGCAAATTCTGCCCCTCTACTTGAGGCAAACTGGGAGTCCTGATCCAGATAAGCAGCGAATGCAAATTAAGCTCAGACAGGACTTTAACTGAGAAGCCAGAAATTGCTAAACTTAGTAATAAATAGCAGATATTCTTACTCATACTGTGGTACAATTGGGGCATTTGGTAGGCTCTTTGTGGAGTATGAAAGTCACCTTACAAAGCCTTCAGCTTACTTTTAGGAATCAGCCCTGCATCCTGCTGTGGCATAGACATCTACAAGTACATAAATCTTAGCAGGTGTGTCTTTTAGCCTTTATGGTCACCCTCAAGTTATGGCAAGCCAAACTTGTCTCTATTAGGTCTAAATCTATAGCTCTTTCTAAGCTGACTGGGCTCAAGACTTAACAACCAAGGTGAGGACATCTACAAGGACTGTGTCAATTCAGTTCCAATTCTTTCTCAATCTCAGTGAATTCACTGACAGCCAATGAAAGATGCTCAAAGCCACTACATAAAATGCTGTCAAATAAAGCAAATTATTAAGTATGTCAAGGCATTTGCCGTACCCTGTAAAAGAACTACACTGGTTGTATGAAAATCAAGAATCAAACTTCTTGCTGTGCCTCAGGTGCCTACCAGGCTTTCTCGCTCCTCAGCTGTATGTTTTACATGGAGTCGCTGTGTAGAAGCTACTTGATCCCATCAGTCCAACTGCTGGTTATCCCTCTCCTTTGTTCTTTTGTTGCCAGGTGCCTGGGCTTATCGAATACTAACTACATCATCCGCTCAGCTGGGGAAGAACATTGTCTGCAAGATTTGTTGCTTTGTCTCAAATTCAGTCTCCTGCTCCTGGCTGCATTCACCGAGCACATTATCCACATGGCACTTTGGATTGCTGTTAGCTTGCATATCAAGAGACAGATAGACATAATGAAACCCTGCAACTTACTTGAAATTTGTTATTAATACCTGTGGATCAGGATTTCACCTCCTGAGAGAAAAGGCCCTTTTGTGTGGTAGGATATGCAGCAGCTAAATTGGAAGTTAGATTTTGAATTTATGTTCTGGGCTTATACTCCAAGGTTTGATAGATTTTTATATTTTAAAATAAGGTTTTATAAAGAAATGGAATTGAAACACAAAAACAATGCTAAAGAGCAATTTAAAGTGCATAAAACCAGATTGTGCCTCTTTCTAAAATGACTCTTTTTAATATATATTTTCTCATAATAGTAGCATTATGCATTTGCTAGAACAGACAGGGTGTACATAGTTTAAGTCAGAATTTATTTCTGTAAATTAAACTCAAAATTTGGTAGTTTTGGATGTCTCCCTGCATCTGTCTTGAAAATGATGTAAAGCCATTCTTAGTCTCCAATAATGAGAAAAAATGGTTCAGTTTTGTAGACTGCTTAATCACACAGTATCTGAATGTGTATTGGATGGTAGACAGGTAATATTTAGTGATGCTTTAATTCTTTACAGAAGGCAGAGCTGAATGATATAATATCCTGTGATATAATAGGAAGCTCACATAAGCAGCACTGTAGAAACATTGCAAATGTGTAGCTTCAATGTGTTATGATTAAGCATACTCCCCTTTCTATTGCCATCTTCATAAGAATGTAAGATCACCCCCTGTAACCCAAAACTTTTGGCTGAGTGAGCTGTTGCTGGAGAATTACATGCAATACAGGAAAAAAACAGATTTAGCAAATAGTGGCAATTTGAATATTCAATATGTTAACATCACAACCTGTAAAGGGTATCATACCAGGTGATAGGCTCAAGATATGAACGTGCACTGTGCTGTGAAAAAAGGAGATGAAGAAAGTGGAGAAGAATTGTTTATTCATGCGTGAAGGGGTTATAGTGACTCAGACTTCTGACATGCTCTATTTTCAGGGCCAGTTTCTAATCCCAGAAGAACTGCAGAACTGCAAGCTGAAGAAAACCTGCTACTCAGCTTGTGTACATAAGGAGATTTTAATTTTTTTTGGAGTTACAGGAAGAGCAGATACATCTAAAATTAAGAAACTGTCCCTTGGACTCTTTGGAAGACACACTTCTTGTAACTACTGCTACATATGTAGGGGTTCTGCTGATTCCTCGAGTTTATTTACCTACTTTTAAAATTACTGTTAGTAGCTAACTTAACTGAACAAAACCCACTCTTACTAATTTTCCCTGCTGTCCCTCTAATCTGTTTAATATCTCAGCATGATTAATATCATCTGTTTATCCAGTAACTGGAATCAGTACGGCTATTGACTTAACAGTATCTTCTATGAAAAACATTGGTGCAATAATAAATACTTACTAAAGCAAATATTAAAGTATATTTATAGTAGCCACTGTAAAATCTAAGTAGCAGCCAAGTTAGGGTCTTACTGAGCAAAATGCCATGCAAACACATCATGAATCCTAGCTGAAACACCTGAGCTAGGCATCCTAGGAGTCCTAGCTGAAACACCTGAACTGCTACAATAAGAAGCCAAAGATTAAAATTCACCAGGAGAAGAGTATAATCCTAATGGGGTGCTTTACAGCAGCCCTATGGTAGGCAGATGTCACTGATGAAACAAACTAATTGGGGCAGTGACCACAGCTCCCTGCCCTTCCAGCCACTAACCAGGGACCTTCAAGGAGGAATTAAAATAGGAAAGTGATGGCTATGTCTATTTACTTTTCTCTATCAGCTATATGTTGGGATACTCAGAAATTAACTCTTTTGCCTCCAGTCATGCCTGTGTTGTGACTGACTCCCTGAGGTCTCTTTTACAGTATATTTAATGTGCAAGTGATGATGTACTGATGCAGCCCAAAAGTGTAACCTCAAAAATGAAAAGTAAGAGGGGAGAAAATATATTCTGTTGATATATAAAACAGAGAGGACACAGACATTTGCAGAATTTTGAAACTGTTAAGTTTGGGATCTGCAATGATCTTTTCAGATGATCCTGCATAAACACATCTTTCTATCTCTTCTATAGATACAGGCTATCATTATACCAGTGATTTATATTAGTATATAGTGGGAGGGAGAAAAAAAACACATTGGCTATCTCTTAAAATTATTTTGAGAAACAAAAAAAACAAACCCCCAGCCACAACCATTTTCATAATTTTCATTTTTGTTGTTGTTTTTACTGAAGACTTACAGAGCTCCATTGCATTAATATCATTTTATCAGTCCAATTTAAAATGGAAGTCTAGAAATGGAAGCCTTCTTCAGTCTAGCTTTAGTTGCCTGCCTCAGTTATTTATTTTGAGGTGATGAGAAAAGAAGGCTGTTGCTGCTCTGGTGTCCAGGAGTAACAGCTGGTATTTTCTCCTCTTGAAAGAATTGCCAAGGACAAAAATACATGGAGCACTAGTGGCGCAAAAGACTCAGAAATCTGTCTGAGCAGCTGTCACTATGATGAACATAGTGCAAATATGCAAAACATTACTTTGGGTTGCCAAAATCTTCAGTGTTTTTGGCACCTCTTAGCTGTAAAACTGGATGTTCTGTGGATAGTGACAGCAATAGCAATGTCAGGCACCTCTCTGCAGCAAGTAGGAAGATGCAAGGTCTTTTATTGCATGTTTACTGAGACACTGCCAATGGGATGGCAGAGGCAAGACAGGCATCTGTATGCTTCAGTGACTTCATGTATGGATTGTTCTTTAATTTAATCTAGTTTCACAGTCAAACAAATATGAAGCAACCAGTTAGCATTTTTCACAGTAGGGTAGCGAGAAAGAGGCATGCTAAGGAGCAAGTCTTCAGTTCCAGAGACAAAGAACTCAGGAGAAAGATTTAGGAAAAGAGGAGAGGGAAGGCAGTAAAATCTGAGGTTTGCACAGTTGTTGTGCATTTCTGTATAAAATAAGTTACTGTTTGGAAATGTGGCACTGTAGAAACAAGGATTCTTTTTCTGTTCTTTCAATTTCATGTGAGTGCAGCTTTCATAAAGGAAATTCCTTGCAAAATCATGTCACTTAAAGTTTTGCCATTATCCTTAATGGGATAATATTCTCTTACGTGTGTAGCAGGCAACTCATTCAGTTTGGATAATCCATTTTAGAGTGGGAAGGTATTGCTTCTGCCTTGTCCTCTACATGCTGAAAGGGAAGGGACAATCTCATCTGATTGTTTCCTAATAGTCTGCTTCATCTTGTTGGGACTAGAATAATCATTTCAAGGTCCTGGTAATGGAGTAGCTAATGCATGGCCCAAATGGGCTTCCCTGCTATAGGACATGAGCTAAAGATCAATTATTTTTTATTTTTTAAGTCCATGTCATTAGTCATCAACTAATATTCAAACTCCATTGACCGGTGGTCTATGTGGGAAAGCTTTATACTTTTTCCTTTTTGACTGCTGTCTAATAGGTTTACTCACAGGCATACAAAAGGAAGAGAAACTTATAGGACTCACATGCTTTTGAAAATACGATTGTTGGACAAAGTACAGCTTGTAATTATTAGGCACCTAAGCACGATGGGACAAAAAACAAAATATAAAGCACATCCATTAGAATAAGAATCCAGAAGAAAAACAAAATCTAAAGAGGTTGCTTTGTTATTTCTTTGAATATAACTAATTAAAAATAAGAATGTAAAGAAACACTAGATTCTAGCAAATAATTGTATAAAATTATATTCTTTACTCCATATTGTTCTGGAGACAGGAAAGAACAATACCACCACCACCAACAAGAAGTGAGATATACACTGCAGAAATATCAAGAAGGAATAATAAAGTGAACACGATGTTGTGAGAGAAACTATCTAATGGCCCAGGATTGGCACTGTTGTCTGGGAAATGTACAGCAACAGTAAAAACAAATAAACAAAATGTAATGATGCGTAAGGAACAGGGTGGAGAAAACAACAGAAAATATAATGTCACAACATAAATCAGTGACTTTCCCTCATCTGGAATATCATTCTGTCTATTCCAGCTCTGAAAAGATATATCAGAATAGTGTAAGCCACCCAGATGAAGATGATTAGAATGACTTAATACACAAAACCTCTTTTCTAAAGAGAGATTGAAAAGATATGGCTGATTTATTTTAAAGAGAACATAAAGAGACATACAATAAAAGTATATTCCAGTAATTTGCATAAGAACTACAGTACAGAGGATCAAACAGCATCATATCAGTTGTCATCACTTTTCCAATTTTCCATTTCAGGGAAAAAGCACCACCAAAACCAGATACAACACAAAGGTCATATTCTTTATATTTCAAAAGAAAACTTACCATAAATGCAAATAATTTTCTTATGCTCTAGCAGGAATATACTTTTTCATAGGAAAGTGTAAAGATGTTTTTGTGCTTATATGGCACAAAGGCTTGGAGGTGGAAACTGCCCCAAAATAATTATTACAATTACAAAGCCACGCAGTCATACCACCAGATGCAAGAACAAATGCCAATATGTGTCAGGGAGGATGAGGTAAAAACTGATGAATAACAAACAAGTGACATGATCATTAGGTTTGATTTTGCAATGAATTTTGCTGTAATCATGGGCAAGTGAGCTGCTACAATTTTTTTAAAGATGTTTTGATTTTTAATGTTGTTCTTAAGGTACAAAAATTTAGAGGCTATTTTTGCAAACTGTTTGTGCTACTGTTTCTTTTTATTTAAATGGAGATAAAAATCTTTCCAACAGGGCTGTTTTGGTGCTTACAGAAGTTGCAAAATGTTCTATGAAACTTGAACAGAAGTGGTGTGTAAAATTGAAATGTGCTATTGTCCTAATGGGATTTTTGTAAGCACACATAGAAAAGGTATAGAGTTTCATCTAGTTTCTAAAATTTTAGCAGGTTTGGCTTGTCCTTACAAAAAAATCTTCCTGAAATATTCAGTATTCACAGCCTTTCAATAAAATGAGCAATTGTCCTGGTTTCAGCTGGGATAGAGTTAATTTTCGTCTTGGTAGCCGGTATGGGGCTGTGTTTTGGGTTTAGGATGAGAACAATGTCGATGATACACTGATGCTTTGGTTCCTGCTAAGTAGTGCTAAGCTGTCTCTAAATAGGTGCTAAGTGGCGCTCACACTGGTCAAGGACTTTTCAGCTTCCCCTGCTCTGCCGGGTGCACAAGAAGCTGGGAGGGGGCACAGCCAGGGGGAGGGCTGACCCAGACTGGCCAAAGGGCTATTCCATACCATATGACATCATGCTCAGTATATAAGCTGGGGGAAGAAGAAGGAAGGGGGGACATTGGGTATGATGGCGTTTGTCTTCCCAAGTAACCGTTACGCGTGATGGAGCCCTGCTTTCCTGAGGATGGCTGAACACCTGCCTGCTGATGGGAAGTAGTGAATGAATTCCTTGTTCTGTTTTGTTTGCGTGCACGGTTTTTGCTTTGCCTATTTAACTGTTCTAATTTATTTTACTTCAATTATTAAACTGTTCTTATCTCAATCCACGAGTTTTCTCCCTTTTACCCTTCTGATTCTCTCCCCCATCCCACTGGGGGGGAGTGAGCGAGCGGCTGCGTGGTGCTTAGTTGCTGGCTGGGGTTAAACCACGACAGTCCTTTTTGGCGCCCAACGTGGGGCTCGAAGGGTTCGAGATAACAACAGATTTAATTGGAATGCGCTAGATCGAATTTATAGCTGTTATTGCTGTTTAGCTGTTAATCGGCAGGCTTCTGTGCTTGCCATGGGGCTTGCTTGCCTTACTGTATGCTAGAGTCATCTTACTGTGTTGTGCCTGGGAATATTTTGATAACAGCAATGGCCACGTACCCGGGCTGGCAGATGGCCAGGGCATCGCTGTTTTTCTGTGCTGCTGTACTGGACAGGCTGGAACTCCAGTGTCAACTCGAGTCGAAGGGACTGTGACCTGTGGACGAGTTCCTGCGGGAGCACGACACCCCAAAGTGTCTGTGGACGTGGATAATCCCGTGTCAGAGCAGCCCATGGAAATTAAGAGTGGAGCAGAGATCCACCTGCAGCCCATGGAGGACCCCATGCTGGAGCAGGTGGATGCCCGAAGGAGGCTGTGACCCCATGGGAAGCCTGTGCTGGAGCAGGCTCCTGGAAGGACCTGTGGACCCGTGGAGAGAAGAGCCCAGGCTGGAGCAGGTTTGCTGGCAGGACTTGTGACCCCACGGGGGACCCACGCTGGAGCAGTTCATGAAGAACTGCAGCCCGTGGGAAGGACTCACATTAGAGAAGTTCATGGACTGTGCTGTTGGAGGGACCCCACGCCGGAGCAGGGGCAAGGGGAGGACTCCATTGCAGTGTTAAACCCTATGACCTGGCCCAAAGGGGCCAGGGGTGGAGATTGTAATGGAAATACCTTTAAATTGTTGTGACCCGGGATTTGAGTTGCATGTTATGGGAATTACTATAGCAGGAACCCCTTGTTGCTAGCCAGGCTAGGAGTAAGGGGAGGAGTTCATTGCAATGTTAAACCTGGCCCAAAGGAGCCAGGGGTGGAGATTGTGATGTAAATACCTTTAAATTGTTGTAACCCATGATCTGAGTTGCATGTTATAGGAATTGCCATAGCAGGAACCACCTGAACCAATGGAGGAGAAGCCTTACAAGAAGCAGTGCAAGTGCAGCAGTGACCTGACCTGAGCTGGCTTTGGTGCCCAATAACTCCACGCAACACACCACCTCACCACCTCCCCTGTCCTGAGTGACCACTACCACAGATGGAGCCCAAAGTCATGGACTAAAGGAGCTCAATGGACATTTTGGGGACAACAGGGGTGGTGGTTAAAGAGGATGTCTTGGATAATGTGGGACCTGAGCATGATGTAAATGGTATGGAATAAGGGGTGGATAAAAAGGACTGTCGTGGTTTAACCCCAGCCAGCAACTAAGCACCACGCAGCCGCTCGCTCACTCCCCCCCAGTGGGATGGGGGAGAGAATCAGAAGGGTAAAAGGGAGAAAACTCGTGGATTGAGATAAGAACAGTTTAATAATTGAAGTAAAATAAATTAGAACAGTTAAATAGGCAAAGCAAAAACCGTGCACGCAAACAAAACAGAACAAGGAATTCATTCACTACTTCCCATCAGCAGGCAGGTGTTCAGCCATCCCCAGGAAAGCAGGGCTCCATCACGTGTAACGGTTACTTGGGAAGACAAACGCCATCATGCCCAATGTCCCCCCCTTCCTTCTTCTTCCCCCAGCTTATATATATACTGAGCATGATGTCATATGGTATGGAATAGCCCTTTGGCCAGTCTGGGTCAGCCCTCCCCCTGGCTGTGCCCCCTCCCAGCTTCTTGTGCCCCTGGCAGAGCAGGGGAAGCTGAAAAGTCCTTGACCAGTGTGAGCGCCACTTAGCACCTATTTAGAGACAGCTTAGCACTACTTAGCAGGAACCAAAGCATCAGTGTATCATCGACATTGTTCTCATCCTAAACCCAAAACACAGCCCCATACCGGCTACCAAGACGAAAATTAACTCTATCCCAGCTGAAACCAGGACAGCAATATATAACCCCCCAGAGTTCTTCCATCTCTCTCAATAATGCACGTATGATGCATTAGTGTAACAAGAATTAAGCTCTTGTCACAGCCAGACTCTACTTCTTGTTCTCCACTTCCCATTTTTGAGAGAGACTTTCAGTTTATAATTCATTACAAATGTTACAACAAATTGCTGTGCTGAAAACCAAGAACAGTCATTAAGAATAAATTTGTCCTCAAAAGAAAATGGTTCATATTACCTATTTTGAGGACATAATTTCTTTTAAATCTGCACTTTAAAAAGTGAGTTGTTTTGTTTTTCTATGTATGACTTTTTTTCTTATTGGTTATGATGTTACGAGATTTCAATTAAAATTTAATTTTCAAGTCCTTATTATAATGAGTCTTGCAGAAATTTAAGCTCTCTGTATGTAAACCAGGCTACCATAAATAAAGTATTAGCCTTTAGCCGCTTATAAAGGATAAATTCCAGGGCATTGGCCTGCTTGAAATAAAATATGTTTAAATTTCTGAAGTACTGCTTAATGTTCTATATATGGACCATTTGATGGGCATCAGGGGGGCAAAGGTCCTCCCACTGTAAGCGAAGATCAGGTTCGCGACCACCTGAGGAAACTGAACATACGTAAGTCTATGGGTCCTGATGAGATGCATCCCAGAGTCCTGAGGGAACTGGCTGATGTAGTTGCCAAGCCACTCACCATGATATTTGAAAAGTCACAGCAGTCAGGTGAAGACCCTGGGGAGTGGAAAAAGGGAAACATTGCAGCCATTTTTAAAAAGGGTAAAAAGGAGGACCCTGGGAACTACCAGCTTGTCAGCCTCACCTCTGTGCCTGGGAAGATCATGGAACAGATCCTTCTAGAAGCTATGCTAAGGCACGTGGGGGACAGGGAGGTGATTTGAGACAGCCAGCATGGCTTCACCAAGGGCAAGTCCTGCCTGATCAACCTAGTTGCCTCCTACGATGGAGTGACTGCATCAGTGGACAAGGGAAGAGGTATGGCTGTCATCTATCTGGACTTCTGTAAGGCCTTTGACACAGTCCCCCACAATATCCTTCTCTCTAAATTGGAAAGATATGGATTTGATGAGCAGACTGTTCAGTGGATAGCTAATTGGCTGGATGGTTGCATGCAGAGGGTAGTGGTCAATGGCTCAATGTCCAGATGGAGATCAGTGACAAGTGGTGTCCCTGAGGGGTCCGTACTGGGGCCAGAGCTGTTTAATATCTTCATCAATGACATAGCGCAATCGAGTGCACCCTCAGCAAGTTTGCAGATGACACCAAGCTGAGCGGTGTAGTTGACATGCCTGAGGGATGGGATGCCATCCAGAGGGACCTGGACAGGCTGGAGAAATGGGCCTGTGTGAACCTCATGAGGTTCAACATAGCCAAGGGCAAGGTCCTGCACCTGGGTAGGGGCAATCCCTGATATCAGTACAGGGTGGGGGATGAAAGGGTGGAGAGCAGCCCTGAGGAGAAGGACTTGGGGGTACTCATAGATGAAAAGCTGGACATGAGCCAGCAATGTGCTCTCGCAGCCCAGAAAGCCAACCGCATCCTGGGCTGCATCAAAAGAAGTGTGGCCAGCAGGTCGAGGGACGTGATTCTGCCCCTCTACTCTGCTCTGGTGAGACCCCACCTAGAGTACTGTGTCCAGCTCTGGAGTCCTCAGCCCAGGAAGGACATGGACCTGTTGGAGCGGGTCCAGAGGAGGGCCACAAAAATGATCAGAGGGATGGAACACCTTTGCTATGAGGAAAGGCTGAAAGAGCTGGGGTTGTTCAGCCTGGAGAAGAGAAGGCTGCGGGGAGACCTTATTGCAGCTTTTCAATACTTAAAGGGGGCTTATAAGAAAGATGGGGATGGTCTTTTTAGCAGGGCCTGTAGCAATAGGACAAGGGGTAATGGTTGTAAACTAAAAGAGGGTAGATTCAGACTAGATATAAGGAAGAAATTTTTCATGATGAGGGTGGTGAAACACTGGAACAGGTTGCCCAGAGAGATGGTAGATGCCCCATCCTTGGAAACATTCAAGGACAGGCTGGATGGGGCCCTGAGCAACCTGATCTAGTTGAAGATGTCCCTGCCAATTGCAGGGGGGTTGGGCTAGATGACCTCTAAAGGTCCCTTCCATCCCAAAGCGTTCTCTGATTCTCTGGTTCCATGACTCTATACTCTTATTCCTCTCTCCTGCTTCTTTTAACAGCATATTTTAGTTTTTACTAAATGGTATTATGTTTTCCATTGGACAAAGTCTCCCCTTCTTTTTCCATTTCTAGAATAAAAAAACCCATGGTTGACTGCAATACCTGATGGCTGTTTAACTACTCCCAAGAACATCTTCTATACCTATAAATTGAAAAATGACTAAGATGAATTAAGAATTTGGAGATTTTTTTCCCTAGTCTCCAGAAAATAAGAAAAGTAATAATTTTTGGTGCATGGCAAAAGTTAGTCCAAGTGCCAAAAGGGCAAGTTGTGGATCAGGACAGAGATATATCTTAAGAGGACAATGAAATATAGTGGGAGTGAGGACAGTGCTTCCATTGCAAAAACTATTATGGTTATTTTAAGTGTGATGTCTGTTAGGTATGTTATGCACACAAGAGATTAGGGACCTGCATTCACAGACCAGGTACTAGAAGAATGTGTTGCGAAAACATCTTGTAGAAGGACCTCATAGTCATATATCTGAAAAAAGTTTTAATATTTTGAGTTTTAACAAACACATATTTGATGAACAGGTACGATGAACACACTTGATAAGTGATAAATGACGATTTGTCTTTCTGAGAAAAAACACACTGGGGGTCATTTTTAAAATATGCTCAAAAATTCATTTGACCTACAAAAACGTGGCAATTCACCAGACAATGTAAAAAAGCTTGTCTATCTATAATTTCTATGGCCTTAAAATCGGTTTCATTCATTCTTTAGAGCTTTGTTATTGTTCTGAAATCAAGTAAATCGTACTCTAGACAACACAAATTTTACATGAAACTTAAAACTGAATGCCATATGCAAGGCCAAGAAAGAAAGAAAAGAGCTAATTAGTAAACACAGAGGAAACATGCTAAAATATACAAGACAGAGGACTCTGACTTAAGAAATTAAAATGAGAACAAAAACTTTACAATGGAAATGTTGATGAAGAACATAAGGCAAATGAAAACAAATGTTCTGTAGAGTTCATGGTAGAAACTACAGAATTTCTATCCAATGCCAAAGTAAAATAAGAGTTCCTCAAGCAGTAGTAGGGTGGAAAAATATTCTTCAAAGAAAGGAAAAACATTGTGTGAGAAATTCTCTCATTACCCTTTTATGAAATGTGAACAGAGTATGATAAAATGTGGAAAAGTTGGTTTTATTTTTTGTTTTCATTCTATTTTTTGCATTGCTTTTACTACACAGCTCAAGGAGAACAGCTTTGACTATGTATCAGGAAAAAGGAAGGAGGGGAAACTCTCATAAACCCTAGTAACAATTATTCAACACATGGTCGGATTTATTGCAATCATTATCTCCTGTGCTTATAGGCCATGCAGTGTCTTATGTTTTGACACTGTTTCTGGAACCTAAAGATCAGAAATATCTTGTTTGGCTTTTTGCCTTTTTGAACAAGATTGTGTAATTTCCTACAATTACTAACACAGATAATGAATGTACTCTTTCCTTAAATATGCTAAATAGATGTAATTATCATAAAGGCATTAACTTTGTCCTTTGGAAACATAAAAAGCTGTTGGAAAAGTCATGTTTTAGTGAGCTACTTGATATTCAGGCTCCTGGTGTAGCCAATTTAACTAGAATATGA
Source organism: Platalea leucorodia (assembly GCF_965183815.1). Classification (NCBI taxonomy): domain Eukaryota; kingdom Metazoa; phylum Chordata; class Aves; order Pelecaniformes; family Threskiornithidae; genus Platalea; species Platalea leucorodia. The sequence goes on from NC_138858.1 coordinate 82,131,868, forward strand.
TACTTTATTGGCAAAAAAAAAATAGAATATTACCACCTTAGCATTCTTCCTGCTTTCTGTAAGATTATTACAGGTCACAGCTTTATTTGCACTGGTGGTGGTTTGAATTCTAATATTTTTATATTTGGCAGAAAAAGGTGATTATGGAATAGACTAGAGATATAGAAATTTGAACTCAATTTCTTTTGTCTTTCCTAGTAAATAGTATAGGTACTCACTGAATGAGTGATTTATTTTTTAGTCCACACATATCTTAGTTTTATACCTTCCTGACAAAAATGTGGTCTTTCATACAATCTAAACTGAAGAGCTATGATGTGACTGTTGTATCATTTACTAAGCAGAGATGGGAGATAGTTTATTAAATCATCAGTAGTTATTGCTGAATGTTTGGAGGGATGAAACAGCCTTTCCTCTATATTGTGGGATCACTTTCAACTAAAATAATCTCATTAGTATGCAGATTATCCACAGGGCTGTACAAGATACTTGATTGCTTCTTGCTACAGCTCATAACAATGATTTCCAGAACCACAAGAGGAAACAAGTTTTAATTCTTTTTATTTTCCAATATATTTCCGCCATTCAGACGGTGTTGAAAGTCTTCATTTATATGAAAGTCTAATCATAGATCTATAACATGTACCGCCTTATTCCATGCCCATAAAAGAGGGTGAGAGCATCTGAACATTAACTTAGTGGTGACATTATTCTAGAGCATGACATAAAGTCTTTCTAGAGCACTTTCTACATTGAGAGTTTGATGGTTAAGATTGCAGAACTTCTCTGCAATCAGTTGCTTTCTGTTCTTATCCTCATAATTTTTTCAGGAACACTTTGGAAGGAATCTCAAGTATACTAATGAAAGTTTGCCATTCCAGGCAAAGTCTAAAGAAAATGGAATACCTACTTTGAGATATGTCTTTATTAAAAATGCACGCATTTATATTGTTATAAACATGTGCTAACACTGAGCAGCCTCTCATTGTTAGATGGCTGAAAGCAACTTGAAACTTGTCATTAAGTGCCAGTCCTTTCCCACTTGTGCAGCAGCACAAAGGTATCAGTCTATCAGGTCTTTTAAATGGTGTCCACCATAACTTTTGACACAGTTAAGCAATAGCTTTTATTGGGAGCTTCTTATTTGCAATATACAGCAGAAAAAATGTAGGTAAATAGCAGACAGGGTTAGGCTGTGAACTTTGTGCAGTTTTAACTCCTCAGTGAGGGACATAAAGGCCACACCATCTCAGCAGCTGAAAAGCCTCAAGGTACTATTTCCTGCCTCCAACTCCTTTCAGCTCTTTGCCACAGTACAGAGGAAGAATTTATTTCAATAATTTCCTCATCAAGTGAGTATACATAGTTAAAGCATAGTCACTTGAATTTTAAAAATAAAAATGTTTTTTACATATTTAATGATCAACTCTGATACCAGCCAAAACTATCAAGAGCAATACAGAGAGACAGTTCTGTATGAGCAGTGTTTGTATGAAAGCGGAATTAACCCTTAAGGATTACATTGTTTGGCTTCATCGGTTCTAGTGAGTCTGGAAAGAGGGATGTAACATTTTTCACTATACAAATCGTCCTCTAAAGGTATGAACTAAACTCAGTGTCTTGTACCATTTATTTTAAAAGTATTTATTTTTGAAGGAAAAATTTAAAATTAAATTGAAAAAGAATCAATAAAGCCACCATTGTTTTTTTCTAATGAGCTTTTTCCTAGATAGAAGAAACATTCGAAAAATGCAGATTTGTAGGACTGTTACTTTAAAAGAATACCAAATAGTTAAAGAAAAGTGGATGAAACATGCTCAAAAGTAATAAACTTTGAAAAGATGTTATAGCAGGTGTACTACCGATAAGCTACAGCTTAAAGTCTTAAAAGGTCATTTGCAATTCATACAGAAACCTATATCTGTGCTGCATGTACTTTAAAAGGTTGTGTGCAACAGAGCAGAAAAAGAAATTATTTTAATCTGCTAAATATTGTTCTGATACAACTTTCTGAGACAAAAATGTTAATTTAGTACCTGCGGCATTCAGAACATTCTGTTCTTGCAAGTATTTGCCTATTTTACATGGTCATGTGACAGTCTATTTAAAACACAAATGATCATCAACAATAGTCTTTTATAGTAGAGGAAAGTCCTATAGAAAAAGCAGGTAATTTGAATTTCTAATGAAAATGTCTGCAGAGATATGTTCTACTATTCTGTTGAAAATGGCTGTACTTTAAGCAAACTAATACACTCCTTTTTTTTCAAAGAGTCAATAGATGCAAGAGTCATAAACATCTAGATAATGCAGGCAAATTATTTGGACACCCTAAACTAGAGTCATTGCAGAATTAGAGAAAGAGGCAGAAACAGAGCCTGAAGTCATGCAAGAGCTGGTCCCGTTCCCAGCATGAAACCATCCAGCTTCCAAACTGTGGTTATTGATACACTGGCATATGAGCTTTAAGATGCCATTCTGGCAGCTTATAATAGCAGATTGGGAAGTAGACTCTTTTCCACCATGAATGCTGCCTTTACTGGTATGTGAGAATGGCAGTGGTAGAAAGCTTTTTTGCTGGCTTTCCACACCATAGTTTGCCATTAAGAAACAAAATCTTAAGTAAACAGTTAGGCTTTGTTCAGCTGCTTTAGCGGTGCGGAGAACGTTTCCTGTTAGAAGATGCAAACTACTAAAATGTTACCTAAATTAAAAAAAAATCATCTGACAGACACACAGTAGCAAGTTTTAAAGAATGAAAATTTGTAACCTTGGCAAAAAGGCATGTCATATTTCATTTAATATGATAATGTGGTTTCATTACTTTTTAATTGAATTATACTTAGCTAATACTTGACAGCTAAGACTCCTAATTTTATAGGAAGGCATTTCACAATGCAAGAAGTCTTAAGTGATCGACTAATTAGAAGAGCTTTCTGAATGTCAAGCATTATGTAAATGAAACTCCTAGCCTATTTAACTAGCTCTTCTAATGTAATTTTGTGAACTGTGTCCAAAGACTGTAGTAAAGTATTACTGCAGTGATACAAAGAGTAAGATTTCTGCAATGAGCATTCTTTTGTTCTTTCTTCTACCTTTAGTGTTTGCTACATTATCCTTGAAAGTCATTAAAAAAAGCACTGTTCTATACCAGTCTGAAAACTGTATTTACAATTTTAGTTTATTCAGTGGAATTTCTTATTATACAAAGGAAATTATACTTTAAAACTTACCAATGTGTGAATCATGTTGCTATTTCAGCGGCATTAAAATTCCCACTTGGATTTCTTTGCCTTCCCCCCAGTCTGGACCAGTAAGGACTGTGTTACATCTTTCTGTCATTTTTCACAAGTTTGCCTGTCAGCTAAGAGCTCTCTATACTTTGTTCATAAATATATATTGGTACTACATGGACTGCTGAGAGCAGATAAGTGTCCAAGGTGGAGTCAGGTACTCTAGAACCCTTCCTGGCAGATGCCTTTAACTTGGTTTGAAGAGGTTTCATTAGCAGGGGTTTTACGGCATCTCCCCAGACAACTCATTTCATTTTTATACTAGACTTTCAGTCACAACATTCTTCTCCTAGTGTCTTTGGCTATAATTTACTTCCATTTCTACTTGTCTTACCCCTGGTGAAAAGAGGGAAGAGTCTGAAAGCCATTACCACATTTATCTTCAGTCTTTAGCAGGAATAAAAATACTAATTCTTGCAGTTGTGTTTTTCAGATCGCTTTTGTTGCTCTCTTCTGCAACTCCTGAAGCTGGTCCCCAAGCAGACCTGCCTTCATTTGATCACTGTGAGACAGATACATAGCAGTGTGAAGCCTCACAGCTTCAGCACCAGTGAATATTTGCAAGTTCAGGCAAGTGAGTCCCAACTGGGCATCGCCTCCTTAGAAACAAAGACATCTAGTATTCTGTATAGCCCAGTGCTGGGGAATTTATATGCTTAAACACAATGCATGGACAAAGCCCTACCACCGTAAGTTGATCTATAAGATGTGGCATGAGCCATTTCCTTATATACACTTGCACCAGCACCAATCACATCAGTGTTGGCACCAGACACATTGGCCTGGCGTTGGGTTCATCCCCCAGCACTATCTCTGCTGACCAAAGGTGGTCCCTGAGTGTTCGAAATGCACAGTCGATTGCTACAAGAACACAAGGTGTCATTTCTTATCTCACCAGCAAACTTTACTCTTGAAGGGAGTTGTTCTGTCCCTGCCATCCCTGCTTCCAGCCAGTTTAATCCCTTCTGCAGTCAGACCTTCTTGCCATCCGTGCCAGATCAGTCTTGGTCACGAATTACCACTGCTGAGTGGTTACAGCTTGAATTTTCCCTCCACCAGGCAAAGAACAACTCCACATTCACAGTGTTATGGAGAAGCCTTTTGTTAAAAGTAAAACTGAAATATTGTAGAACGTCTACCATTTAACAGTACAGTAACAAACTCATTCTTTGTAGTGTGTATTTTTCAGCTGCATTTTTTATCCAATTATTCATGTTTGCAAGTGTACATTAGTAAAGTGTGTCCTTGAGAAGTAGTTTGTTAATATTATAATCACAGGTTGATTATGTTATCTAAGATTTCCTTTCTAAGTGAGGCCTTAATATTAGGACCCTAAATCTTTCTTTTTAAAGGTACTTGCATGAGTGGTCTGGTTTTTTTTCTAAAATGTTAAGTATTCAATTATTTCCAGCAGTTCAGGAAAGAATTTAAGAGTTTAAGTGCTCATTTATTAAAAAAAAAAAAAAAAAAAAAAATCTGCTGTGGCTATAAAAGCAGTAAATGCCTGATTATTCAGCTATAAAAGGCAGCTACAGCTCCCATTTCCTTTAACTAGAGTAGAATATTTCTGCACCTTAAAAAGTCAGACTCAGTATGTCCAGGACATTTTACTTCATGAAATCAGTAGGAAACTGTACGATATTAGCATTTGAAAACCAGCTTTCTCTATCCAGTCTAAGCATTCTCTGTCTGGTGGACTCAAGCTTTGATTTACATGATTAAATATGACACAATGGATGATTTTATTGCCCTTTTTACCTAATTGGCTATAAAGCTCAATACCTTCTCCCATCCCTTCCATCCCCCAGATTTTGGCCACATTTCTCAGGAGTTCTTTTCTCTGAATGCCTCTGTTCACCTCTGAACATGTGTGTAAGGGAAAATCTAAAGATTCGTACTCCTGTGACTGCAATATGATCATTTGTTTAGTTTCATCAGACAACATGGAGAAATTGAATCACAAAGAAGCTGAAGCTTAAATTGTACATAAACACAAAATTCATGAAAACACAATTTACTCATTACTGACCCATAATCAGCAGTCACAAAAGTTTTTTTTTGACACAAGTAACATGTAGGTCTAAAGTGTGGCTTTCTCCATGTTCCTGTCAATGCAGTACAATACAGTAATGAGACAATGCAGTACAATTCCTTGTCAATGCAGTACAATACAGTAATGAGATTACTTCTCTCTCTGTTAACATTTATGAGAATAAATTTACTTTTACAAATGTTTTAAATTTCTTTGGCTCCAGAATATTCAGCATCAAATGTTGAAGATGATAACTTTTTAACTGACTTTCCAGTTTACAATGGAATATAAAAAGATTTGTGCACTTGGAACAGAGTCAATACAGTCCTTAGTTGTAAACGGATAAGCTATCCGGTAATGTAACATTTTCTGGTATCTTTCTTTCACATGAATTTCTGGAGAAAGAAAATCCTGAAACCACCACAAAACTCTGCTCCAGAGGAGATGACTCCTTACCCAGATTATTGGAGATGTGGAGGGGAAGTATCTGGGAAGAGAAGAACATGCTACTTCTGCCAAGAAAAGAGTAAGATTTATGCCATCACACTGAAGCACAGAAATCTCTTTTAAATGATGGTAATGCCTTGAAGAACAAACCCAAATGGTATGTAAAGCTATTCTCATCAAATGTTCTTCCTACCTTTTCACTGCCATGAAGCCATATTTGAGCACTGAAAACATAAGACTAGACTTTAAATGAAAACATATTGAGGGGTATACACATATTAACAGGAGCTGAAAGTTTTCCTGTCTAAGTGAAAAACGTTGAAAGCTAAAATCATATGGTTTGTGATGGAAGGTGTGGCATCATATTAAACACCAAGAAGCTACTGCTACAGCATCATGAACTTTTGGTCATTTATTTATTACACAGTCTGAACTGGAATAATCTAATACAGGTTAATATTCAAACTTGGTGAATAGTTACCTCATTTGTCAAGGTTACCTCTCCTAAAATGTTTCTCCTTCCACTGTTTGTAATACCCAGTCCAGCAGACTTGTTTGAGCTATTAAACAATAAGACTTTGCAGTAAAAATTAAGCTGCCTAATATGCTACCACTCAGCATTTCAGGAAGCAGTCTATAGGTCAATATTTTGGAATTGTCATATCTTTCAGCTGCACTAAGAAGAATGAACTTATGCTGGATTTCAGCATGCAAACTCATGCAATCTCATGCTGGATTTCAGAGTATCTATTAGAGACTCATTAAGTATTACACCATATTCTTTTAGCAGCAGTCTGGTGCGTGATCATCCAGTTTTTAAATACTAAAGATCAATAGTAACACAAGAAATTTTTAGTCTTTTTTTCTGTATGTGATACTTTGATCTATGGATAACAATCACCCATTTTGTTAAATGGGTGTAATAAGGTGATATACATCAAGATGAATTGGTTTAAACCAGTAACTCAAAGTATTCTGGTGCACTGCTGTATAAAGGGAACTGGATTTGTAAGTGAGCTAAGGATGGACCTTTGCTTTTTGCAGGGTCTGACATTCAGAACCAATAAAGCTGACGGCAGGAGTGCCTCAGGCAGAAGTTCCACTTCCAAGGGAAGTCCTCTGTCTAAAGAGATTAAGCAGAAGAGGAGGAATGCAATGAGTGAATGATGGAGTCCAATTTACTTTATTTTACATAGGAACTAGCTATGTTTAAAATTTCAGTTTATCAATACTTTACCTTTCTCTTTTTTTTTTTCTTCTCAATGGGGTGACAGAGACAGGGGAATAAAGGGAGCTTATCTTTTGCTCATCTATGTTTTATTTTTAACTTCTACTTTTTTTTTTTTTGTAGTAGCTTGCTATTGAATGACAGTTGAAAGTCGTTTCCTTCTACCCATATTGATGTTTTCTGGTTGACAAGACCATACTTAAAGGAGATATCAAAATAACTTAAGCAGCACACATTTGACGAGTAATTTCTGTGGGTGATTAGTGGATTAATATATATTCCAGTGAGTAGTGTGTGTAATTGTTGCTATTTGCCTTAGACTATGTTGCCTACATATTATTTAAACTATATGCAGGTATTTATAGTAGCTGAATATGCAGATGACTATTTCCAAACAATGTGTGAATAAGAATTATGAATAATTATTTCCTGATACTTCATCTACTCCCCAAAATTTCCCAAGGATGGGTGTTTATTTTGTGAAAAACTGCTCAGTTTCTTTTATTTCTGATCCTGACCCATTTAACATAAGTAGTGCAGAAAAGGAATAACAGTCTAATGATACAAACCCCACTGATTTCAGTGTCAACCTGCAGTTAAACACAGCATCTGATGCAGATTAGTAGTAATTATTGAGTAATCTTAAAATGATTCTGAGAAATACACTTCTCATTTTTGTTTAAAAGGAATAAGAACAAGAGAGTTCTCTCTGGTTTGACAACATTAAGTTGTTAAAGAAAAAGAACCCTGGACAATGCTTCCTTTACACTACCATTACTGGTTGCCATACCTATCAAAACAGAGCATGTCATAACCACAAAGGTGAAGGAAGAACTGCTAACCAGAAGAAAACTGTTGGGACCCTATTTCCACAAGATAAAGATTAATCTGAAGACAAAAGAAGAACAATGTCATCTTTCCATTGTATGTACAACTTTTAGAGATATGCACAAAACCAGGCAAACAAATCTTGTTTATGGTAAACTCATATGTGAATGAGATATAAAATAAATCCCTATATAAATATATATACATACTTATATATATGGTCATGCATGGACTATTTGGGTAGGCTTATTCCCTGGGGAATCTTTCTGGTCCTCAGCCTTCCTGGAAGACAGCTGATCCTACTCGGTTTTTAACACTATGGAGAATTTTATGTGATTTTACATTGTCTTTTATAGGAACTTGAAAGCTATTGAAAATTTGCTTTCAAAGCTATGGCAGTTCCTCCACTGTCTGCCTTAAAGAACTCCTACTAAGCAATTTCTTTGCACATTGCGTGTAGCTGTTCAATATTTACCTGTTGTACGTGCCAGGTTAAGGTAGTGTTAAGGCCTCAAGCTCTAGTGTTGTTAATTATTGAAACAGATATATTAAAAGTATGGACTAAATACAACTGGTAACTGATTGTGAGGAACATATTACTTTAATGCTTGTGTATGCATGAGAATTCAGAACATGCAGTAACTATAACCAAGTTAATTGTTCAACAAATAACATATTAATTACACCACATAGTTTTTCAGTACTGCAAAACTTAAACACTCACATGCATTTCAAAGACAAGTCTCGATGTCCTCCTGTTCTTTTATTTCCTAGTACGTGTTTTTTTCCCCATCTTTGGGCACTTTCATTCCCTCTCTCAGCCAAGGGAGCTTCTTCAACCCTTAGCAGTACTTATGGGTTCTGGACCTTGCTACCCATTTTATTTTGGTTTTAGCAGTTGTTGCAATTATGGGGGAAAGCTGTAAAATGTAAGATGATTGGATGCACCTGACAGAATAACATCTTGTCATGCAGTGTCCGCTGATCAAGATATGCCACAAAACTTTGCTTTTAGGGGAAAAACCATTCTGAAATACAAATTCATTTTATATCTAAATAGTTTGAGTTGTGGCGGTGTGGAATGCTTAGAGTTCCCTGTTGGTCACCTAATGTGCTGTGCAATCTCAGCACAGCCTGCCTTTCTTAGTAAACAGGAAGAAATAGCTAAGTGTCATTAGAAAAGATTTGTGTGACAAGAAGCAACAAGTGTATTATTCGGCCTTGACACACACTGCCCTGCCCCGCCTCCCCCCCCCCCCCCCCCCCCCCCCCAGTTTCAGATTTGGGTCCATAGAAGCAATGAAAAAAAACCCAAAAGAGGTTCTTATCTTGACCAAATTAATTTGCTTGATGCGATACAAAATGTAATCAACTTTAATAAATAACTTGAAAGGTCAGTTTGAAGGATTAAAGCAGTTTGGTTGTGAAGTGTGCCCAGATATGTCGATCTGAGAGAGGATGATGAATTTCTTCAAATTATTACTGGAGCAATAAAAAGCACAAGGTTGAAATGTTTGAAAATTAGGTGTGTTCACATAATTTCCAACTCATTGGTTTCCCATCTAGAAAGGGAGAAAACAGCCTGGGGAATTCTTTGAGGATGTGAATCATGAAAAACCCTCATCTAAAGGCTGCTATAGGTTCAGCTCTCTGCAGAAATGTTATTAAAGTCCCTGGAGGAAATCCAAAGGCAGCTGTAGTGCTGTAGGATATACCTTCGGATGGTAGGAAAAGTTCATCCAAGTAGATGAATTCCCACACAAACTGAACTTTTCTCTTCCTCTGGATGCTTGTGGAGGCTTGGTGCTGTGATGCAGGGCAACGGAGGACTCTCAAGAACATGCCAATAGCAGAGCATCCTTTACATTCAGTATAAAGCGGGAAGCTGGGGAATGCTTACCTGGCTGCCATGAGAAGCAGTTCTCTTGATGGCTGTCTGCAAAACGTTCATCTCTTCAAGCCAGAGGAAGGAAGTGCAATGCCCCGTTAGCTGAATCCTCTCATAATTTCTTTTTAGCATTTCAGTACTACTTGATTCTATCCAAAACCAGCCTGTCTTGTGTCTATCTATAGAAATGTCAAAGAGGACACTGACAAATACTGTCCAAAACCCTGACCTATTTTCAGTCTAATTTAATCTTATGGAAAAATGTTATGGTTCCAAATATCTAGTTATGTTTTCTTAAAAATTCAAAAGTGACACGTAAATTTTAATGAGAATATATTCTTTTTAATGAGAATATTTATCTAGGTACTTTTTGCACGTACTATAATAGTGACATTTTTTTCCCTGCTTATACAAGCAGGTTCTGCAATAGAACTCATGCCATGGATCTTCTAGAACTGCAATGAGAGTCTGATGTTGAGAGTCTCACTTCAACTGATTTTGCCAGAAAGAGAAGCTAAGCTACATGATGTTCTTTTTTTTGTTTGTTTTTGAGATATGAAGTAGCTGCACACCAAGCTAAAACTATGGTAGTCATAGCTCTTCCCTCCTACACAACTGCAACAGACCCAAAAAGTTAAATAGGTGCAGGAAGGCAAACTCTTGAATAAATTAAGATAAGATTAAATTTTCCTTTCAGACTACATGAATATTTTGTTCTCATCAGGGTTCCTTATCTGATGCTCAGCATTACAGTTTCACCTCAACATTGCTGACAGATCAAAGTAGCCAGGTGAGAAGTCATGTTCAACCAACTGCTTCCCTGAACAAAATATTTTGGGGTACTCTTAGGCAAAATTCACAAATGAGATAGAGAAATGTTACCACCATCCATTCAATCAATAACCTGATAAACAGGTTGAAAAAATAACACCTGTGCCCTATGCATAATTTTGTTTACAACCAGTGGAATAGACTTCATTTCCCAGAAAGTAAGGGCTGTAATATTTCTGCTCATCTTCCAAAGTACCCCTAGTCACAGTTAGAGTTAATAACCAGCCTTCTTGAAAAATGATGTCCCTAGGAGGTTGACAGGGCACACTGAGTATACAGAGTGAGCAATTTGAAGTTTAATACTCGCTCTTTGTAAACAGGAAGAATAATTTGTCTACTCATAGTGATTATTATCACATACCATGATATGTTTCAGACACTATTTCTGATGAAATAGTTTCATCTAATGGGTAGTGACATGGATCTGATGAACTGTGAAGACTTTGTAAGTCCTTCAGGTTTCTGAAAGCAAATACATGAAATGAGCAGATTCTATCACCGTGGACTAAAGGGTTACTCAGGAAGGAGAAAAAAAAATAATGCAAATAACTAATCCACTAGGAAGTAAGACAAAAATAGTAACTTCCTTCTATGTTCACCATCCATAAAGCTGTGGAGTTTCAAAGGAATTTATGTTAATGAACATAAGGCTGAACTGAGAGAGACTTGAGTTAAAAATCTTGGGGCTGCCACTCACAATGAAAAAAATTATTCTGAACAACAAGGTAAATTTTATTATAAGTCAAAATAACAAAACTGTTTCTTTGGTTTTACCATATAACAATATGGATCTTCCTTAGCACCATTCAATCTGTTGAATAGCTCAAGGTCATATGCAATATGGAATAGATGGGTTTTTTTAAAGCAACAGAATTTTGAGTGTGGTACAATCACACCTGTTGGAAATATGATCTATGATGTTGAAACTGCAAGCCTGAAGAACCTTGTGCTTTTGTAAGTCTTAGACTTATCTGTCAACTAGAGAAAAGGAAAACTCAATAACAGTCACACACTTATCAAATGCTTCCATGCTTTTAATCTTGAAGAAAAACCAGAGATACAGAATATACAAACTTAGAGTGAAAGATTAGTCTATGTGCTAGTTATGCTACTAAGCTGTGAGAACTGCATAGAAATTTCCAGATGTCTTTGATTTACACAGGATGTTTTCTATCAGAAGAGCTGTTTTCAACTTTCTGATTGGCAGACCATTGTAACTTAGAGAGGAAGTACAAGCCAAAGTTAAATCAAGGGACAGTAATATGAACAACTTTGTCAAAAATCACATTAGAAATTGAAAATTGCCCTTATTGTTAAAAACAGGTGTTTAACATCACCTGCCTTTCCCTGGTAGATTGAATTGCTTTGCTTAGTTCTTGCACATCATGTATGCACTTCCCCTGTCTTTTTCTACTTATCCTAGGATATCCCATCCTTTCCCTTATCTACTGCAACTTAGCAGTAGGTAGTTCTCACTCAGGTCCCCCGTTTCCTTGCTTCTTTCTTTCAGGTTGTTCTATGAGACCTGTTTACAAGTACCAAAGACTAGAAAATGGTGTGAGAGCTTGTGGGTATTGCCTATTTGCCCTATGAATGTACATTGTGTTCAAAGACCCTGACTTGCTAGGCTTGTATGGAGAGACAAAACACATAAGGTGACTAAAATCTACCTAGTATGTATTTGCAAGTCAGCCTTAGCTTATCATCTGTGTAAGGTAAAGCTGTTCTATATCTGTACAATTCCAGCCTTGAGATGATAGTTCTCTCCTCCAGTCTTGCAACCTTGTGCAACTGCAGTAGAAGACCCAAACAAGTGTGAACATACGCTACTGGTTGATGGTTTGGTGGCTGAATAAATATGGCAATTGAATATGGCTGTCTGCAAAAAGTCTAAATTTAATCTTCTTTATGTGTTTGACATTAAAAGAACATTCTTGTTAAGATATTGCTTTTATAAATATAAAAATTTCTTTGAAAGGTATTCATGACTTATTTATGAGTGTGATTGCAATATTAATCTAGCTCAGTGTGCAGATGTTTATGTGCAAAAAATATGTCCTAGTCACAGACATTTATTTCTGCAGGAGTTAATTATGTATCATAATTATGTGGTTCTGAAAATATTATGTTATTGGATTGCATGTTTTGTGTGTCTAAATTTGAGTTAGCTAGATTTGCAGGTGCTTATGTTCCATATATTGAACAAAATTTGTCAAAATAGATGCATTTTACATCCCTTTACAGAAAAAAAAGAAAAAAAAAAAAAAAAAAGTAATTTTCATTAATAGTTGGTCTTTACCAAGAAAGTTGCATGGACTTTTACAAGTATGTTTACTATGTACATGTGACATAATTTATACCTTATCAATAGAACACAGAATCTTAATGTCTGTCTCTTATCTTTTCCTTCTCAGGACATTTCTTGTTATTTGTTATTTCTACTCCTTTATCTCTTATAGTAATTACTAGATCCTGAAAAGGATAGGAGGTATGGTAAAAGGTTGTTTATACACCTTAAATACATCTAATTGAGTACTGGCAAACAGGTCTCACCTAATGTAGAATTTTGAACTGTAAATGTTAAACATATAAAAGTCAAATTTTTGTTAGGCTCTTAGCCAATCGCAAAAAGAGGAAATACAAAATGTTAGAGGAGTGAAAATAAAAAAGAAAACAGAATGAAGGAGTGAGAACAGACTTTTAAGGTATCATACTTATTTCTGTCCTTTCAGCTGTGATATTTGCTCTTCGACTTGAAAGAAGTCCTACCTTGATGCCTACAGATCGTGGAAGATCCCTAGGAATCCAGAGCCATTCATATGATGACGTTTAGCTCTCTGCATTGACTCTGCTCCCAATTAACCCCCAACCCAGCTTCATGTGGAGCCACTCAGTAATCAAGATTTCCATGGCAGCTGCAACCCCCATGAAACATGACAGGGGAGATAGGATCCATATGGCTAGTTAATAAGATTAAATCCACACAGGCTTCTCCAAATAGCTTCCCACATATTCTTATATGTAGAAATCATATTCTTCTTCAGCGTCAGTTCAGGCCTTTAGTTCCTGTTTTTATATCCCAAGGGATTTTTCTGGGCCTGAGGGCCAATAAGACCCCATGAGGGAGGAAGACCTGTGTCTACACAGAGATGCTCTCTCAAATGGAAGAGGGTCTACTAATGGTGAAAAATTATATGGGGAGAAATTCTACTGAACTTAATTCCATTTATCTTACTTAGTGCTGATTTAGTTATTTCATCCTAGTTTTAGTTATTTGTTTATATCAGTGCAGAGTGGTAGCACGAGTTGAAGAACAATAGCCTTCCTTCAGGTAGAGAGGCTTAAATCCTCCCCATAAGAATCATTTTGTTGGGTATAAACATGGTGTGGCTGCGGAGGAGGAGAGAATGTGCTTGAGAACTCAAATGGTATTTTTAAATTAAGTTGAAAAGAAGTACTTCACTAAATTAAGAGGAATCCAGACCTTCTACTTCTCAAAACCAAAAGATCTAGTATTAGTTTATAAAATAAAAACTTCTCCACACAATCCTTTAAAAGAAAGTGCCCCACCTGTCACAGAATGGAGTGGTATGTATGTTCAAGCCTTCTGTACATCATCTTGCAAATTCCAAGTGGGAGGAAGGAGAATCTCCTAGACGTGAGTAGGGCACCCACCTTTCTGCTCTGCTGAAAACTGGACAACAAGAAGTGTGTTCCAGGTCTAACTTCCAGAAGAGGTGGCAAAGAATGTGGCAGAGCATGTGAAGAACTCCCAGATTTCTCTCCACATAATTCTGGACAAAGATGTAAGTGCCTATACCATGAAACATAATTGCAGTAAATCTGGGAGTGAGAACTACTTTATATGAGTTAAACATATGGTCAGCATATGTAGGTATTAGTTTTACAAGGCAGACATAATAATTGTTTGGGTGTCAGGAACATTGGAGCCTGTGGACATGATGCTCAACTGAGGTGATCGAACAGGGTGCCCATTTCATTGAGCTTCTCAGTATTATAGACTGCTCCAATTTCTGCATTTTCAAACCCCAGAAAGATAACAGGGAGGGCTAAAGAAGAGGCTTTCAATGCTTTCTTCCTCTGCTAGAAAATAGCCTCCTGATACCTCTCCAGGAGCCTCAGCATTTCCTTAGCCAACAATTTCAGCAGCTGATCACCAGTAGATGCCTCTCTGAGGTACCTAGCGCCACCTTGTTAACCCTTGTTATACAAGGAGTCAGCAACGCAAATTGTTTCTTAATCTGTATTGTAGCCATTTTCTATATCACAGAACCTGACTCCTAAGAGATTTCTTCCTCTTGTAATTGTTTGCCCAATGTGCTCTTTAGAAGTTACATTCAAGCTACTACCTAATTTCTAAATAATTTATTCCTCTACAGAGTGTGCTCTTTCTTAGACGGCATTATGTCATAGAAAAAAGGTTTGCTGCTTTTTTTAGATTTAATTCCCTATAATGTCTGTGATTGTATTTATTGCTGCTTGAAGACTACCAGTTCTGAGTTTAGTTTAACAAGATTAAAGCAGTATTAATTCAGTCTCCAGCAGCAAGTGTTCTCATGTAGTCACATGATTCCAGACTGCAAAATTTTAGAGAAGTGATAGTAATTTTTGTGAAAGATACAGAAACAGAATGCTTTGTGTTATTTGTAAGAATGGCTGCTTTGTTTGCAAGATACTTTAATTTTGATTCATTTTATGACAGCTGTACACACTTTAAAAAGAAAAAAAAAGTTTTCTTAAGAACATATATTTATTTATGACTTCCTTTCCTCATAGCATAAGGAAACATTAATACAGCAAGAAAAGGCAATAAAAGTCCAGAGAGATATTGTGGTGCAGGATTATAATGCTTGACAATATTCTGGCGATGAACAGAGGAAAAACCAACACCCTTCAAAAGACTTATGAAGGAACATTTCCTATATATGCAAATTACGATCATGTAAGGAATGATCAACCTAGCTTTTGTACAGAGTGCCAATTTGTTAAATGGAACAGATTGAAAATAACAGGGCATTTCACACAGGCATAGGATGCAGGCCTATTCCAAGCTAAATGGGATCACAAACAATAATTTGAAAATACCATGTCATACATTTTGTCACCCTGGCATATACACCCATAAGCAAGGTAGTGGGTGTGTTAACCCAGTGTAAAAGCTCTCCATTTTCCTGCTTAATACAGACTATTTTATATTCTAAGAGAAAAGAAATCTTTATTTCCAAGCACCAGAAAACTTGTCACATAATTTGGAAAGCTCGCAGCACTTTGTAATGATGCCAATTTGGTAGAAAAGGAATAAATTGCACCATGTGTTATTTACAAAAATAATTCCAACTATGTCTGGATTCTTTTCTGAACCAGGTTTAGTGCCTCAGGAAAATAACTGAAGTAAAATCAAATTGCCTATGTAAAATTTGTCAGAGAGAAATGTTCTTTATAAATGAAAAAGTTCTGACTCTTCCTCCTCCAGGGAGAGTAGCTTGCTGCTGTCATCTACCAGCTGGAATGGGCTCTTTGTTGAAAGACTCACAGTATGGTGCAAAGAAAACCATGCCTACTCTATGTCCTTTGAGCTGTTTTGTATAATGTATTTTGATTATCAAGACAAAGACTTGACACATCAAGCAAATGCCACTAACATTGAGTTTTAGTCAGTCACTTTTTTTGCTTTCACTTTCTGTTTGCAGAAAAGCTTTTTTTAATTACATGTACACCGTTGAGCAGAGCAAGAAATCTCCCTGTGTCCAGTCCCCAAATCACTGATGATTTTCTGTACAACTCTCATCTCATTTTTTCCACTCTCAAGATAAGCCACCCATGTGTATTCATCCTGGGATCAAGCACTTTGTTCAGAGTTGGCAGAAATTTGCAGACTCATCATGGCCACACCTTATGGCCAACAGTTTGGTACCCAACAGGGTTTCTACCATCTCAGAAACTGCCTCTGCTCTCCCACAGAAGAAGTGCTCAGAAGATGAGCTCTTGCTGTACAACTATTCCCTCAAAAGGTGTTATTCAGGGAGTAAGTGGAGCCTTATGCAGGGCCACAACACCACGTGAACTCTGATATCTTCTTCTGATTCTTAAAATGTGCATTTTAAGGCAATGACCAAGAAGATGAATGGAAAGAATTCTGAACTAATAGAATGGCTGAATAAAAATGAGTCACTGAAAGTATTCAGACAAAAGAAATTTGTGGTCTTTTACAGGGTCAGTGTGGCCCACATTCTATAAGATGCTCAGGGAAAGGTGTGGAGTAGGGACAGTTCTCTTGTGGGCCCAATAGAGTTTGTGAAACTGAGTAGGAGGCCATTGTTAGGAGCATTGGTCTTTAGGAAACGTGTTGGGCATTTGATGAACCTGTTGTCATGAAATCAATAGGATTGTTCTGAGCTTTTGTCCTAATGTTTAGATGAACCAGAGCCTGAAAACTTACAAAAACTTAGAAATGTTACATGCAGATGGACAGAAGGGTTCTCTGAGCCTTTAAATTAACTCCTTTGGGACTAGCTAAGCTAACATGACCTAGTCAAAGGGTCAGGCACAGTACCTGCAATCCTGGGGCTTAGACACCTGGATGACAACTGTGCATACTGGGGTAGCATCAGTTACTAGGGAGCTGAGGGCTTTCCTTTAGGAGCAGCTGACCTTCCTCCTCCTTTGGTGTCTCCACAACTAGCTGCCAATGAACATGGCTTGGCAGGTCTGGAGCCGGTTACGGAGTCTCTTGCAGGAGTGTGGGTTCTGCCAGTTTCACAGAGCCTCTGCAGATGGGTACCTGGGTTAGCCCAGGACTGCTGCTAGCCCTCTTGAACATCCTGGAGGAGCCTTTTGACAACAGCCACAAGAGCCCTGTTCCCTTCTCCCTCCTCTCCTGGAAATGCCACCTGGTCCTGAGATGCTGCTGCTTCCTCTCCAGCAGAACTTCCCACAGCAAACTCTACTCCCTGCCTGCACAAAGACAGGATCAATGGGTGAAGACAACTGCCACCATGTCCCCTCCTGCAGTGAAATCACAGACTATCCCATGTGGAGACATCAGTACCAAGAGACAGAAGCCTAAAAGGCAAACAAGAAGCTATCTCAGTAGCATGCCTGAAAAATCCCTACATACAGTAAGAACAGGTCTGCCATGCTTCTTCTGAAACAGTTGTTGCTCTAGTTCAGGATCACCACCTTCATCATGTCAGGTATTATAAAGCATTGCAATGAAACACAAGAGAACCACCAGCAGCAACAACCTTAAAAATCTCCTGATGCTGGTACCAAGACATTCCCCTGCCTAAAAGCTTCTAGTTCTCTCATGGTAGAGATTGGTGAATGGTGTTATCTTTTTGGGTCTTCAGGCAGCATCTCTGAATCTTTTCTCTCTTAATGTAGGGCCAGGGCACAAGAGTAAGGTTAGAAGGAGGAAAAGGAAAAATAAAGGAACAATAATCCATTTATCTTTCAATAAGAGACATAAGTACTTCTGAAAAGCAGGGTAGCAATAGCAGTAGAACAATAGATAAGACCAGAAGCCTAGATGGAAGATAAAGAAGCAGGAGAAAGCTGAAAGAGCAATTTAAATGCTCATAGTAACTAGCAGCTATGGAGATGTACACCACATTTAACTCTCATATGGCATGAGAATCATTGCAGGATGTCATGGGAGCTTTAGATGAGACCCTTCTGTTGGTGCATGCTATTGGATACATGTTGGAGGGCATAGCTGTCTTATGACGAACATGGCAAGCTGTAAGCAGCATCTCCAGTAAGCACTTGATGAGCTTCTGGAGCAAAGCTGTTGGCTGAATTGCTTCCAAAATGAACACTGCTTGTGTGCACTAAACACTGAGGTCCAAAATACCATTTAGTAGATGGAACCAGTAAGATGACTTGTTTAAAGCTGCGCTACTGCTCTGAAACAACATTCACTAGCAGAAACAGCCAAATAAGACTAATGGTATTTCAATCTACAAATTTTTTATTGAGAAATACAAAACTTCCGTCCTCACTTCATTCATCTGCTATTCTGCTTCACTACACCCTTGGACACAGTCTATTCTTAAAGTTATGGGAATGCATCATGATCTTCTGTCTGTCTCACATGAAGCCTCCTCCAGGGACGTCCAGCCTCATGTGAAATGAGCATGTAAAGAGGAAAAATCTAGGGGTTGAAATTTCAGGCCTTCCGAACTGAGAAGGTTGAGGGGAGGAGCGGGTAGAAAACCCATGTTATCTCTGCACATCATAAGCATTTGTGAATTTTGACTGAAGTCAGTTTCCTCATTCAAATGAGAGTTTTGTGGGCTTCTGATGTAAAGCGGATTCCTGATGTGCTCAGGTCTGTTCAGCTTTCTGTCTGAAAGTCTAGTGCATGATGAACTGTCTTGAATAACTGTGAAAAGAGATAAAACTTTATTGCCTCACCTCTGAAGTTAGTCAGGCAAGATTGTCATATCAAAAAGAGAGGAAGACTGAAGTTAATGATCTGCTTTCAGTGTGACAGATTTCTTCAAAAGAAGCTGTTTTTCCACATAGCAGTACTATTAAAGAAAAACTATCACAGAATCAGTGAGAGGCTCCATAATTAATAAGGTACAAGCGCACAATGCTGCTTAATGTAACATAACAATTCTGAACTGTAGATAGTGTCAGCATGGGCCTTCATTTACAAAGACTCATTCACTGTGCCTGGAGGATCAGGAGTTATCAGTCTCATCAGAACCTGAAATGGTACACACGTGGAAATACTTCATTATTATGCAGTTAGGAAAGTAATGCTTTGTTACTGTTTGTGGTTACACTCTGCCTTCTCAATTACTTTAAGATTCATTACACTGATGCATCTGTTTGGTACACCAAGTTGGAAAAAGACACATATAGCACTTGGCCAAACATTCAGCACAAAAGTAAGGCTTAAAGGTGTCCCAAATGTTAAAATGATTTGAAGTTATAGTCAGTATACTCCAAGCAAGCTGGAGGGCAGACAAGTTTGGTTGAGAAACTGCTTTTAAACAGCAAACACTTTATTTGCTGTTTTATTTCATCTTATATGCTGATGTCTGCACCCAATTGTTTCAGCAGACTGAACAGTTATTCAGAGAATAACAGACTTCCTGAAGAAAAGAAGCAGCATATTAAAACCATTACTTAAAGAGATGTTCTATTCAAGTCTAGGAATAGCAGCCTTTTCATTATACATATGTGAAATAAAATAATAAAAACAGACTGCAAGCTTGAATGCTTAAAGATACAAAACCTTATTGTTTCACCTGAAGAAAATGAGGGAATAACTTGTGTTCTCTCCATTTCACACCTTATACCACTGCAATACCAGCATGAAGTCTGAAGAGGTAAGAGTCTAAAGAGGTAACTCTTTAGAATCTAAGACGTAACTCTAAACAAGTAACTCGGGCTCCAATATTGAATTAACCTTGTTTGGACTCATTCAAAAAGCATTTTAACTCCAGGTATATCTGAGAAGATGGAAGTTCTGAAGAGTTTCAGAAAATGACTTGAATAAAAAGTTAAAATATTAACTAAAATACTATGATGTTTTCTGTAACATGAGCGAGGACAATTAGAAATATCCTATGTACACATTAAACAGAATATTTGAGATCTAAAGATGTTAGCAAGATCCACCCATGGAGATATTACATCAATAAAAGGATGAGAACAAGTAATTTTAAAAACAGCCAAGCAAAAGACATGTTTTAATCCTTTCATAATGTACAGAAGAGGGTACGGAAAGAAGATTGTTCCCTTCCTAGTCCTAGTCTTAAATTTCCCAAACACATTTCCCATTTCTGTAAGTAAATAGCAAACAGAAATGGACAAAGGTATTACATAGAAGCAACAAGCCTCTAATTCAGAAGGTATTAAGAATAGTAGCATGCTTACTTACTGGAATAGCGATAAAATCAAATTAACGGATTACTTATTTTATAGGTAGCTTGTGACAACATTAGGAAATGTAAATTAAAGCTCAGAAAACTGAAGCCCTTTACTGTGACCTGACATATTTCAATACTTGTCTCCAGCAATTTCTCTTCAGTTTAGAAGTTGGGGCAGAGCCTTCCAAAAAAACCTGTGGTTTTGGCATACTACTTCTGTTCTCCTGAAACATCTGCTACTAAAATTATAAAAGCTCAAATTCTGATATTGTAGAAGTTAGGAGTTACACTGTGTGTGTCACAGGGAATCTCAAACTGGTTAACGGAATGTTTGGAATTGATACTGGCAATTTTTTTATCTTGTTCTTATCTTGACCCAATTGAGAAAAATAAAACAAAGCAAACAAACTTACCTGAATCCATTCCTTTCTGAATGTCTCTACTTACAACAAATTATTGGCTTTGTACAAGGAGATTGCCCTACTGAAATCAATGAATTTAAAGGCTTAGATCCTGAAAAAGACATCTGACTAGGACACCTGTAGTCAAAGGCAAAAGCCTCAGACCTTGTGTTCAAATAAACCACAAACTTTGAACTATTGAATTCTGAAGATTATTTTACTCATGCAATGAAAATTTGGCTTTGGGTAAATCTAGAGACATATCCAATTTGATATTTACTGAGCTGAAAGTCTTAAATAGACATTAAATATTTCTTTCCCTGAATTGTTTTCTAAGGTTCTTAGCTTTTTCCAGGCATTCATCATACATGTTAAACTTTAATAGAAGCTAAGATTTAATCAAAACACCTTCACTATTTTAGTGACAAGAAAGTTAAATGTAAAGTAAAGCTTTATGTATTTCTATGCTCTGCTGGAAGAGTTTAATGTTGCCAAACACTGCCTTAGAGCCCATACAGGAGGATTTTTTATTAAAAAGATTTGGAAAGGGCTTTATACATTGTGAATTTTGAAATAAACCTAAATTTATTACATACATAGAATCATAGAATCATTAAGGTTGGAAAAGACCCTTAAAATCATCGAGTCCAACGGTTAACCTAGCGCTGCCAAGTCCACCACAAAACCATGTCCTCAAGCACCACATCTACCCGTCTTTTCAATACCTCCAGGGGTGGAGACTCAACCACTTCCCTGGGCAGCCTGTTCCAATGCTTGACCACCCTTTCGGTGAAGAAGTTTTTCCTAATACCCAACCTAAACTTCCCCTGGTGCAGCTTGAGGCCGTTTCCTCTCGTCCTATCGCTTGTTACCAGGGAGAAGAGACCGACCCCCACCTCGCTACAACCTCCTTTCAGGTAGTTGTAGAGAGCTATAAGGTCTCCCCTCAGCCTCCTCTTCTCCAGGCTAAACAACCCCAGCTCCCTCAGCCACTCCTCATAAGACTTGTGCTCTAGACCCTTCACCAACTTTGTTGCCCTTCTTTGGACATGCTCCAGCACCTCAATGTCCTTCTTGCAGTGAGGGGCCCAAAACTGAACACAGTACTCAAGGTGCGGCCTCATCAGTGCCGAGCACAGGGGCACTATCACCTCCCTGGTCCTGATGGCCACACTATTCATGATATAAGCCAGGATGCCATTGGCCCTCTTGGCCACCTGAGCACACTGCTGGCTCGTGGTCAGGCAGCTGTCAGCCAACACCCCCAGGTCCCTTTCAGCCAGACAGCTCTCCAGCCACTCCTCCCCCAGCCTGTAGCGTTGCATGGGGTTGTTGTGACCCAAGTGCAGGACCCGGCACTTAGCCTTGTTGAATCTCATACAGTTGGCCCCAGCCCATCAATCCAGCCCATCCAGGTCCCTCTGTACGGCCTTTCTACCCTCCATCAGGTCAACACGCCCACCCAACTTGGTGTCATCTGCAAACTTACTGAGGATGCACTCAGTCCCCTCATCCAGATCATCAATGAAGTACATACAGTACTTGGGAACAATAACTAATGTTTAATAAAGGCAGTACTATATTACTTCATTATTTGGATTGCAGCATAATGAAATTTATAACCATCTTTACCTTGATAAAATGCATAGGTAAAAACCTTAATCCAAGCCTCTCAAGGTGTAAGGAATTATTGTTCATTATTTCGTGATGATGAAAAAGTTCCTTTCCCCCTTCTGTCAAACACCTATACTCTTCAAGTTCCTTTTCCCCTTCCCCACACACCACAACTTCTTGTGTTCTGGAGCCTCAATAAAGAAACATGAAACTCATGTATTATATATTCCATGGTATTGCTTTATCATCTTAACCATTTAAAAATAATTTTCAGAAAAAAAAATCTTGTAGAAATTTCAAAAATCATGCAAATCATCATTGCAATAAAACACAGAACAGTTACATTAGAAAACACCTCTCCTTCTGGGAAATCAAAATCAAAGTTTCATCTTCAGATAATTTAATTATCTTCTGATTCCAAATCATTCTTTTCAGCTATGGTCAATCATTTAAAAACAATTCCGACTTATAATAATTGCATCTTACATGACGGCATTTTCTTATGAAACTATAACTGAAATTAAAATTTCAGAATAAATGCTTTTAATTCAGTCACTTTTGTTATTCAGCATTAACAGTAATATAAAAATATTTTAAATTTATTGACATAAGTAAGTACTAAATAGGAAATGTCATTTTTTATTAGCTAGCTGTAGACTTTAAGGCATGCAGAGTGGTTTCTGTAAAAATAGCTCCATATTCATTTTACATAAGTCTATTAAATTATGAATAGAAATTCATGACATCAATCTAACAATCTGTGTAAGTAATTGTGCTGTGCATATGTAATACTGTGTTAAACTACTACCAACTAATTCCTTGAAGTTTATAAGATTTGCACAGGCTGCAGCAGACTTTACACAATAAAAGTCCACAAGATTTCTATTCCCTTTTCCAGTTACTGTTGTCAGAAACATTATGATGACAACCTTCTTTGTAGCATTTATTCTTCTATCTTCATTTAAGGCATAGTGGGGTACAGTCAGAAGAAAAGAGACAGAGGAAAAATGCTGTCTGAACTTGGACATAAATACAGTGTAGACGAATTTTTCAAATAAAATTTTATGCTTGCTTTGATTTAAACCTTAGCCATGGAGATACAAAGAAGATAAAGAAATTATATTTCTTAAATCTACTTCCTTTCTTAGTCTGGATTCTAGTGAAAGGAACAATAACCTATTTACTTTCGAGTAAGCAGCGTTTTGTCCAAATTATAATGAAATAATGTAAATACTTACATACGTTTTCCCTCCTGTCCTGGTTTCAGCTGGGATAGAGTGAATTTTCTTCTTGGTAGCTGGTATGGTGCTGTGTTTTGGGTTCTTCTTCCAAAACTGATGTTTTGGTTCTTGCTAAGTAGTGCTAAGTTGTTGCTAAGTAGTTGCTAAGTAGTGCTTATACTGGTCAAGGACTTTTCAGCTTCCCCTGCTCTGCCAGGTGCACAAGAAGCTGGGTGGGGGCACAGCCAGGACAGCTGACCCAGACTGGCCAAAGGGCTATTCCATATGGTATGATACCATGCTCAGTATATAAGCTGGGGGAGTTGGCCGGGGGGCAGTGATTGCTGCTTGGGGATGGGCTGGGCATCGTCAGTGGGTGGTGAGCAATTGTACAGTGCATCACTTATTTTGTATTACTATTGTATTATTATTATTCAGTTTTATTATTGTTGTAATTATTACTATTACTACTGTTCTATTTTTATTTTATTTCAATTATTAAACTGTTCTTATCTCAACGCACGAGTTTTCCCCTTTTACTCTTCCGATTCTCTCCCCCATCCCACCTGTGGGGGAGTGAGCGAATGGCTGTGTGGTGCTTAGTTGGTGGCTGGGGTTAAACTGCGACACCTCCCCAGACTTTCAGCCATTTTTTTCTGCCCTGCTTGACTTGCTTAAAGAAATAAAGCAATGCAAATGGTTGTGTTTGCAGACCTAAACCTATCGCAGTCAGTGTCAAAGCTAAAATCAGTTCAGAAACATGACACCAGAAAATGGTTTAGCCTTGGAAGTTGATACAAACCTGAAATCCATCAAGTTTCCAGTTATATGGACCACATTTCACTGAACCTTCAAGGATGCACAGACTCTCTAAGCAGACTTGGTGTTAAAGCAGGAGAAGCCAGCTCTAGACCGCTTGGTGTCCTTGGGACTCTGGTCTCTTTAGGTGGTGGAAGGGTTAAAAGATGCTGTAACTCAGTGTAAAACAGCCTAGCTCCAAGTCTAGCTTAGTTTAGCCAGAATCAGGAAATACCTTCCTTGCTCCTCATCCTTCTTCACTTTACTATCCCCTCTTTATGAAACTATCTTCAAGACCTTGTTTATGAAACTACCTTCAAGACCTTTCTTTCTTCAGACCTTGTCTGAAAAATTACATTAATCTTCTAGTTTAAGTCTTTGAAAAACAGTTATATCATGCACATTCTGCAATGTGACAATGAAAACTGAATGGAAGGGAAATATTCTTTTATTCCTGGATTGCTATTCCTGTTGGTCTAGTATTGCTATTTTCAAAGTTTCACAAATAGTGATTTGTCTCTGTCTTCAGTTATTCATGCAGTGTTTTCATTCCCACTCTATCCACCTTCTTCCCCAAGAAGACATTTGACCAATTTCCCATTTTCTACTACATTTTCCTTAATTTTACCCTTTCTCTGAATACTCTTCCTCAATACCCAAATGCACATTTCCCCACAGTATACACATTTTTAGAAGGTTCAGGCATATCCATTTACTGGCTTAATTGATCAGAAATGTAAATTACTCTGATAAAAATTCATGCCTACTTTGTTTCCTACTGACTTATTCATAAAATGGAGAAGTTGCTATTCTTTTCCGTTATATACTGTTCACAGCTATCTTACACTTGTATCATCCATTTAAGAGGATTTTTGCTCAGCAAGTATAACCATCATTGACTTACAGAATGATATGATGGCATTTTGAGATATAAGCATATCTTGAAAGAAACTGTTTTGAAAAAACTCCAGAAAAAAATAATTACTTGGGATCTTTCAGTGTTATTTTGAAATAGAAATAATTAAAAATCATAGCTTTTCAATTGGAGTAACTGATTCAGGGCTCTTCTAGCTATGAATGAGAAAGTGCACGTAGAGCTACCTTCCAGAAAGAGAGGAGATTTCTTTATTGTTAAAAGTGAGCAGAGTAGTTTATTTATATGTTCATTTTGATAGTGAGATTCTGAATTCAAATTTGTCCAAATAGGATCCTGATATTCTGATTTTTTTTTAAAAAGTCTACATTGATTATTCACCTGCAGCCAGAACTGGGAGCAATGAAGACTACTCTACTCCACCCTGCTTTGCCAGAAAAAGGTTACTTTAGAGTCTGTTTCTGACCAAAGTTCCTTCTGACTGAGCCAAAAGCTGCAAGAGTACTCCTACACTTGGAGGAAACAGCTAAGTCAATACACAGTTATACACAGTCAACAGGGCTAACAGGTGGTAAAAATTTTGAGCCAAAAGTTCTTATTTGACTTGAAAAGCCTGGAGGATGGCACTGTATGATATTACTCCAATGGCACTAAAATTTCTTTCATGGTGATGAACTGAAAAAAATTTCATATAAGGGTAAAAATACTTGTGAATAGTAAATATATTTAAGTATGCTAGAGTACACCTATGGCTATTTGAATTTCCTCCATAGGTTTTGGAGTAGTTGCATCTGACTCTTGGCTAAAATATGAACCCCATGAAGGTGAGTATGCTATATCCAGGCTGGCAAACTGACCTATCCCATTATATTAGTCATTAATATATCTGACAACTCCCTAGCTTCTGGTGAGCATGACTTTCATTGCTGGTAATTACTCTGCATTCTTTGACAGATCTGATGACGAAGAATAGACACACTTTCTCCTGCGTAGAACATAAACAGGAAACAATCTTAACTGGCAACGTTTTAAGTGTAAGGGATTGGAGATTAAAACTCTAGTTAAATCCAAAGTAACTCATTCACAAAATTAAGAATGTAATCATCACTCATCTTTCGGCTGCTTGTAATATACTAAACACAGAACTTAGTGTCTTCCACCTGCAATTATTGAAAACTGTAGCTCACAGATGCTTAAAAGTTTGAAGTAAGCATGCAGAATGGAAAAGTTAAAATGCCCAAATCAAAGCATTCTCTCATTCTCTCACTCAGGAAATCATTATAAGCCCTAGATGGGTTTCCATGCACTTGCAAAATAGGAACATTGAATTTGTCACTGTCAGTCACTCATCCCCTCACTCATATGTAAATGTTTGTAGTCATTCTATTCAGTTCCCTTAGCTCAGAGATTAAAGACCCAATCTCCTTTCCTAGTGTGATACTATGGATTATGATCAGGATGGGAAAAAACAGAACTGCAAAGTTAGTATGAACTCACTCTTCTTGCTCTTTGAAGTTCTTAACCCTTATTCTGATTTTAAAATACATTTATTAAATTGTCAGACTTTTCTGAGAGGGATTGAAATGTGAGGAAGCCCTCCTATCTTTCTTTTCATTATCACCACCGTGGTGTAAGTGGAGGCAACAATTTCCATTAGAAAGCCATGTATACACAGGTAAGAATGAGGCAGAAAATCTGATTTGTTTGATTTCCTGTGGCACACAGGAACGCTACAGGGCTATTTTTTTTCCTGGACAAGCCCTCTTTACCTTCAGAAATCATGTCTGGGTAGAATCTGAAATCTTCAGATATTTACCCAGGATTTCTCTATGTTAAAACGTTTAGCAATTACTCCAGGCAAAGCCCAGAGATGGCTAGCACTACAACATGCACTACTATCCTGTGTGCTGTGTTGATAATCACAAGCTCCACAGGGGCATCATGTTCAGCTTGCCTCTGATTTAATGCAAGTGCTCTGTACTGAATCACTGTAAAGTTGATGTGTGCAGTCCAGCTCAGTTGGTGCAAATGTAAAGATCATCTGAACTCTGCATGTATTTCTGGCTGAAAAACGCTGAGAGCCCTAACACAGGCAGTGGAATTCACAAAATGCCACAAAGTTTAAGTGAAGTTCAAAGGATATAAAACTGGATCAAAATGCATTGCGTTCCACTTGCTAAATTACACACAATTAAAATGCTGTATTTTCTTAATCTGTAGCAAAAACCCTCAAACCTCAAAGACAAAAGAACTCTCTCTGACCAAGAGTGAATGCAGAATTGAATATAATCGTCTACAGTTTCAGGTGAAGAAATAGAGCCAGGTTTCTGCATATGATGTGATGTGCTTGCCATCACGGAAACATGGTGGGATGACTCACACAACTGGAGTGCTGCAGTGGATGGCTACAAGCTCTTTACAAGGGACAGGCAAGGAAGGAGATGTGGTGGGGTAGCCTTGTACATTAGAGAGTCTTGACTGTCTAGAACTCAACGACAGTAATGATAAGGTTGAATGCTTATGGGTAAAGATCAGAGGGAAGGCTAACAAGGCAGACATCCTGGTGGGAGTCTGTTACAGACCACCCAACCAGGACGAGGAAACAGACGAAGTTTTCTACAAGCGGTTGGCTGGAGTCTCACAATCTCTAGCCCTTGTTCTCATGGGAGACTTCAACTTACCAAATATCTGCTGGAAATGCAACACAGCAGAGAGAAAGCAGCCTCGGAGGTTCCTGGAGTGTGTGGGAGATAACTTCCTGACGCAGCTGGTAAGCGAGCCAACCGGGGGAGGTGCCCCGCTGGACCTGCTGTTTACGAACAGAGAAGGCCTGGTGGGTGATGTGGTGGTTGGAGGCTGTCTTGGGCTCAGCGACCACAACATGATAGAGTTTTCAATGCTTGGAGAAGTAAGCAAGGTGGTCAGCAAAACTGCTACCCTGAACTTTAGAAGGGCGGACTTTGGATTGTTTAGGAGTCTGGTTAACAGAGTCCCTTGAGAGTTTGTCCTGAAGGGCAAAGGAGTCCAGGAAGGCTGGATGTTATTCAAGAAGGAAATCTCAAAGGCGCAGGAGCAGCCCGTCCCCATGTGCCGCAAGTTGAGCAGGTGGGGGAGAAGACCAGCCTGGCTGAACAGAGAGCTTTGGCTAGAACTCAGGAAAAAAAGGAGAGCCCACCACCTTTGGAAGAAGGGGCAGGCAACTCAGGGGGATTACAAGGATGTTGTGAGGATATGCAGGGAGAAGATCCGAAAGGCAAAGGCCCAGCTAGAACTTAAACTGGCCACTGCCGTTAAAGACGACAAAAAAAGTTTTTATAAATATATCAGTGACAAAAGGAGGGCCAGGGAGAATCTCCCTCCTTTGTTGGATGCGGAGGGAAACTTTGCCATGAAGGATGAGGAGAAGGCTGAGGTACTTAATGCCTTCTTTGCCTCAGTCTTTAACAGTCAGACTGGTCATCATCAGAGTTTTCAGGCCCCTGAGCTGGGAGATGGAGATAGGATGCAGAATGAAGTCCCAGTTGTCGAAGAGGTGGCACTCACTGACCTGCTCCTCCACCTGGATGCACACAAGTCCATGGGGCCAGACAAGGATACTGAGGGAGCTGGCAGAGGAGCTTTCCAAGGCACTCTCCATCATTTATCAGCAGTCCTGGTCAACCAGGGAGGTCCCAGATGACTGGAAGCTAGCAAATGTGACGCCCCTCTACAAGAAGGGTCGGAAGGAGGATCCGGGGAACTACAGGCCTGTCAGCCTGACCTCGGTGCCGGGGAAGGTCATGGAACAAATCATCTTGAGTGCCATTATGCAGCACGTGCGGGACAACCGAGGGATCAGGCCCAGCCAGCATGGGTTTATGAAAGGCAGGTCCTGCTTCACTAACCTGGTCTCCTTCTATGACAAGGTGACCTGCTTAGTGGATCAGGGGAAGGCTGTGGATGTTGTCTACCTGGACTTTAGTAAAGCCTTTGAGACTGTCTCCCACAGCATTCTCCTGGAGAAGCTGGCTGCTCACAGCTTGGATGGGTGCACTCGGCGCTGGGTTAAAAACTGGTTGGATGGCTGAGCCCAGAGAGTGGTGGTAAATGGAGTCAAATCCAGTTGGTGGCCGGTCATGAGTGGTGTTCCCCAGGGCTCAGTACTGGGGCTGGTCCTGTTCAATATCTTCACTGATGATCTGGATGAGGGGACTGAGTGCACCCTCAGTAAGTTTGCAGATGACACCAAGTTGGGTGAGCGTGTTGACCTGATGGAGGGTAGAAAGGCCGTACAGAGGGACCTGGATGGGCTGGATTGATGGGCTGGGGCCAACTGTATGAGATTCAACAAGGCTAAGTGCCGGGTCCTGCACTTGGGTCACAACAACCCCATGCAACGTTACAGGCTGGGGGAGGAGTGGCTGGAGAGCTGTCTGGCTGAAAGGGACCTGGGGGTGTTGGTTGACAGCCGCCTGACCACGAGCCAGCAGTGTGCTCAGGTGGCCAAGAGGGCCAATGGCATCCTGGCTTATATCATGAATAGTGTGGCCATCAGGACCAGGGAGGTGATAGTGCCCCTGTGCTCGGCACTGATGAGGCCGCACCTTGAGTACTGTGTTCAGTTTTGGGCCCCTCACTGCAAGAAGGACATTGAGGTGCTGGAGCATGTCCAAAGAAGGGCAACAAAGTTGGTGAAGGGTCTAGAGCACAAGTCTTATGAGGAGTGGCTGAGGGAGCTGGGGTTGTTTAGCCTGGAGAAGAGGAGGCTGAGGGGAGACCTTATAGCTCTCTACAACTACCTGAAAGGAGGTTGTAGCGAGGTGGGGGTCGGTCTCTTCTCCCTGGTAACAAGCGATAGGACGAGAGGAAACGGCCTCAAGCTGCACCAGGGGAAGTTTAGGTTGGGTATTAGGAAAAACTTCTTCACCGAAAGGGTGGTCAAGCATTGGAACAGGCTGCCCAGGGAAGTGGTTGAGTCTCCACCCCTGGAGGTATTGAAAAGACGGGTAGATGTGGTGCTTGAGGACATGGTTTTGTGGTGGACTTGGCAGCGCTAGGTTAACGGTTGGACTCGATGATTTTAAGGGTCTTTTCCAACCTTAATGATTCTATGATTCTATGATTCTATATATCTGGGACAATAGGAAAGTATTTTAAACATTTGGGAGGCAAAGTGTCTTTCTAGGACTTTACCTTGTTATTTGTTTCTAGTTCTAAGTATGGCTTTGATACAATTAAATGCTCTTTATATAAAATGGTCTAATTGAAGTACAATAAAACAGAATTTTTAAAAACAGGCTTGTCTTTGCAGATTGAGATCTAAGAGACTGTAAAAAGAATAATGTTTTTTCAGAGCTTCATTTTTAGATGTTGACCCTAAATGTTATTTTATACCTTTCCTAAAGATTGCTTCTGAGCCCAAGAAGCAGAGCTTAAATAAAACTATAGAATCAGAATATCTTCAGTGACTGTTAAAAACCATGAAAACTTTTAGAATGCAGTTTATCACTGCAATTGTCATCACACCTGGGCATACAGTACTGTGTTAGTTTTGGCTGGGTTAGAGTTAATTTTCTTCATAGTAACTAGTATAGGGCTGTTTTGGATTTGTGCTGAAAACAGTGTTGATAACACAGGGATGTTTTAGTTGTTACTGAGCAGTGCTTACACACAGTCAAGGCCTTTTCTGCTTCTCACGTCACCCCACCAGTGAGTAGGCTGGGGGTGCACAAGAAGCTGGGAGGGGACACAGCTGGGACAGCTGACTGCGTCTGACCAAAGGGATGTCCCATACCATAGACGTTATGCTCAGCATATAAATCCATGGGAAGAAAAAGGAAAGGGAAGATGTTTGAAGTTATGGCATTTGTCTTCCCGTAAGTAACTGTTATACATGAGGGAGACCTGCTTTACTAGAGATGACTGAACATCTGCCTGCTGATGGGAATTAGGGAATGACTTCCTTGTTTTGCTTTGCTTGTGTGCACAGCTTTTGCTTTACCTATTAAACTGTCTTTCTCTCAACCCATGAGTTCTCTCACTTTTACTCTTCTGATTCTCTCCCCCATCCCACTGTGGGGGGACTGAGCTAGTGGCTGTGTGGTGCTTAGTTGCCAGCTGGGGTTAAATCACGACACTGTGAGACAACGTATTTTGAGTGTGGGATGATTTCTGAAGTTCAACAAAGTCTGCCAGCTAGCCAGTTCCCTCAGTTCCATCACAGTCTCCTCATATAGGTGGCATCTAATTAGCTAAAAGTGGCACTAAACTACCTCCCTTAAAGAACCGGTTAACAGTTAAAATTGTCCTCTTTCAAAAAAATTAACAAACTATGAAATTGTAGAGGTTTGGCATTCAAGAGAAGTGTTTGTGTTTTCTGAATGTTCCCCGTTTTGATATGCACAGGAAGTTTATCTTGGAGGACAAATAATTCAAATGTAAGCAAAATATGTTATCGTATTATGGGATCTGCCTTCTTCCTTTTTAGAAGGCATCAAGGTTCATAGAACACTTTTTTTAGACCACTGTTATCGTAAAGCTAACAGGAGGTAAAAGTGAGGGGAGAAGATGAGAGAGCACTGAGACTGTGTTGAGAAATCAGTGGAGTAAGAAATAACAAAAGTGATGTTAGAAGTTTCAGTACACTGTGATCCTGTTTCCCATTGAACGCAAGGACGTTAATTTAAATCTTATTTGGAAACTTTGTACCTTTACTGTTCTGTACTTTTGTAACAGAATTATGGTTATTGAATTATAAAAGTCTGCACTGCAGATATGGGAACTATTAATCTATTTTTATTGTTAGATACCTTTTTTTTGTTACTCTATATTTTGTACATTTTGATAGTTTCTTAAATCTTTCACACAGGCTAAAATTTCCTATTGATTTTGCAATACCTTCTATAGTTGCAGGAGAATCAATCAAGTAAACAAATAAGTAAAGTAGCTCTGTTGTGAAAGTACAAAAACATGGAAGCAAATAGAAAGAGACTGCCTTTTACTCAGAAGTATAAAATTAGCGGTCACTTCTGAAAATCTGGCCTTCCTTGTTCTTCTGTTCATGTACTGATACTTCTCTTTCCCAGCTTCTTTACAGCATTCACATGCTGCAGGTATCCATAATAGAAATGAAATAAAATGAAACAAGTGCTTGCAAATAGGTCTAATTTCATATTTCCATCCAGAGTGTTGCTTTCTACCTCACTGTGTTTGCTTGGATCTTGGCAACAGAATTAATTTTCCATGAGCTTGCAGGAGTAGTTTTTTATGAAATATTCAATTTCAAGCATAGATCCTGAATGGTTTTAGTTTTAGCTTTCATTGAAGGGTGCCCGCAATGGGGCAGAAACAGCAGTCTTGTGCTAAACCAAATAAGTACCACGAGGTTTGTTTGGAGAGTTTGAATCTGGCTAACAGCTGGCTGTTTCTCTGGAAAGTGTTTCCATCTTCTGTTCTCATCAGCAATAGTCTGCTTTTCAGGCTCAATGACAGTTTCTCCCCCAAACTTTGAACTTATGATTTCAAAAACACACAGTATTTATTGCCTCAGGTTACAGTCATGAATCCTACTTAATCAATAATGTGTAGTTCTCCCAGTGGTTCTTGTACGGTCTCAGCGGCAAAGCTTACAGTATTTGAAGGCCAAGTTTTGAAATCTGAGATTTACGGCGGGGAAAAAAAGAAAGAAGGGAAAAAAAGAAAGAAAGGAAAAAAAGAAAGAAAGAAAAAAAAGGAAATATGAAAAATACAGCATACTGAGTAATACATAGATAAAACTAATTTATAGACTGCTTTTCTTGATGACGCAAATCCATCAATGTGGATTTTAAATAATTGGAATATCCTAAGAAAACCAAATTGGAATTGGAGGAAACCACAGTTTGCAGTGACAAATCTGTTCACACTGTTCTTAGTGTGCTGGGCACATGTACCTGACATTGGGACTCATGACAAAATCCAGACAGTCATCCTTGCTCTGGAAAATCATGGCACCTGTACCTTAATTCTACGCAGGCTGGAAATAAACAATATTGAATCATAATGTCTGTGAACATAGCATTCCTAATGATAGGGTTTGCATTTCTCTTTGCAGCAACTTTTCACTGTTTAAATATACATTTTTATTTTTCAGTCCCTGGAAGTGAATCTTCTTATTTGTTTTTTAGAATTATATGCTAGACTCTCAAGCTCTATTTGTCTGCTTACACAGATGGAGTACTGCATGTTAACAGGAAAACTCTTCAGGGATTTCTGTGCTTATTCTGTAAAGAAATGGTAAAAAAATTTAGTAATCTCTCTGCTTATAAATGACCTTGCATTTCTCTCACATTAATTAATGACAATTTGAAATAAAACAGCATTTATAGTGCTGTCCTGCTTTCATACACGTTGTGTGCTATGCTGTCATATTGCTGCATTTTCTCCACACTTTTCTAACATTAGCATAGTTTTTTAACCAAGCTTTATCACTTTGATTTGCAATATTTGTATGATAACACCTATTTCTACAAAACACACATATGACGCATTGGTATTTTCAAAATCGGAAGGAATGAAGATAGCATTTTGCTTTACATGGAGACTGTCACTTTTCACTTTGGTGGAAAGAAGGTGCAAGTTAAATTCCTGGTTGATAGATAAGGTCAAAAAAATTGATTCTGAGATCAGTTTCAGAATTACTAAAGACATGCATCTCAAGGAATCTCAGCACTTTTCCTGTTAATAAGCATCATTTACTCTATATTTAGTTCTTTTTAATAGACAATAGTTTACAAATAGAAGTAAAATAAAACTAAGCTTTTAAATTATGTTGATGATCTAAGATACTTTACGAAGCATACTCATTGTAGGTGTACCTTCAAGTCAAAATACCACTAATTAGCTAAAAAAAATCTATCAGTATTATTCCATATAAGTTTTGAATCAATATTGTCATTTTATTGAAGATTTAGCTAAGCTCCAGCTACTCCAAGTAGCTGGAGTCTAAAACTCAGTAAGTCTGGAAATGGAAAACTCTTAACAGTCTGAAATTTTCTCTACCTGTTCAGTCACAGAGAAACCTGTAACCAGCTGTAATGTTGGTATGGTCTGACATTTTAAGAAAACCAAACCAAAATCAAAACCCATCAACATTTTCCAGAAATTTAGTAGTAGCGTTTGGAGCTTTAGATATCATTCCCAGGAGAAACTGCAGTACATCTAGGGTTTTGTTCAGAACTCCAGAACAAAGGTTTGGGATGCCACTTTCTGCTACGATGCATTGTCAGTGCATTGGGATTTTCTGCATGGAGGCCTTTTATTTTATTTTATTTTGTTATGGGAGCTGCTGCTGAATTGCCATTACAAATGCATTTAGCGAAGCTCTGGATATGCAGTTCAAGTTTTCTGAAGTTTCAAAGTGAAAACGAATTTTTTTTCTTTCATCTTTAGTTAAATTTCAACTCCTTCAGTCCTTTGGAAAGACACATAAAATAGAAGTAATTTAAGATGGCATAAGTTTTACACTAACCCAGGTGTTCATTTTTTCCTTATGCAACCATCCGTAGTCAGAATTCTTATTGTTGATGATGGTGAATACATAAAATATCATTATCAATATCATCTGTAATGGTAGCCTTGTGGATTCTCTGCCAGAGCTAGCAAATTATGGGATTTTTACAAAGCTTTAATATTGCGGGTCACAGACAAAGAGAAACCAAAGTAACAGATAATTCCATATGCCTCAGTTTGGTTGACCAATCTGAGAAAATTAAAAGGCACTCAATAGCATCAAAACCCTATAAAAATAAAGCTTAAAGACTTTGTTCTAAATCATTTTCATGTGGAATGGAAAGAAAATCAGATTTCAAAATAGAAAACCCTTTGTCATTCCAACTCAACTTTACTCAGAAGGGGCTAGTAACTTACATGCCCTGAGGGAGTGTTGGGACCTGTCATGGCCCTGACAGCACTTGCACCGGGGATTTGGGTGCCTCTGTCTAAGGCATAACTGTGAAACCTTGGATCTGAGTGCTGTGAAAAAGCTGTCTGAGAAAGAGCTGGGGGAAGTCTTTGCAACTCCTGACCCCTAACCATGGGCTTCACTTTTTGGCTCAACCTTGTTTTGTTACTAAGTGCTTGTCTAGTGGCCATGGGGACACTGGCTGACCCTTTTTTCTAAGGCTGGACCAAATCCTGACTCTCACTAACTTACTTGACCTAGGCCTGCCTCATTGCTGTGGGTTTGTCTGGTGATTTAGCCTCTTGCCTGACCCCAGTTACCATTGCTAAACCTGCCCTGCTCTTCTTGATCAGGTCGTGTGGGACTGTTCTCTTGTTCATGAAGGGAACTGTCCCTGCCCACCTCAGGCCCCAGTTTGCCTTCCCCTCTGGTGGAGCCTGCTCCTACTGTTCCCTGTCTAGTACAAGCATGATAGGACTTTAATTTTTACATAAAAATACAAAAACTTTTTTATAGGTAAAACATTATGAGAAGAATGAGGGGAAAAGTTAAATTCATTAAGTCTATATAATCTTGTGTTTCATCTCACAGAATGACAATGGGTCCAGTATTGAGTTTCTTGACACTTTCTCCACAGCATTTGATACTGCCCATCTACGGTGCTAGGCATGCTGGAGATGGACTTTGGGCGTGAGCCACTGTTTTGTGTTATTCCCACCTCTCTTTCCTAGCAAAAAGTCACTGAGAACCTAGGGAGTCTAGAGCATTTGCATGCATCTTTGGTGCCAGACACAAGAGTTTTGAGACACCACATAAAATGAGGTACCACTTGCAGACCCTCAAATGATGAAACAGAAAACCTGAAATTCTGGTCCCCTTGGACTAAATGTGAGCCTTACCATTGATTTCAAGTATGTCCAAATTAACTTTTGATTATCATAGAATCAGAGAACGCTTTGGGATGGAAGGGACCTTTAGAGGTCATCTAGCCCAACCCCCCTGCAATTGGCAGGGACATCTTCAACTAGATCAGGTTGCTCAGGGCCCCATCCAGCCTGTCCTTGAATGTTTCCAAGGATGGGGCATCTACCATCTCTCTGGGCAACCTGTTCCAGTGTTTCACCACCCTCATCATGAAAAATTTCTTCCTTATATCTAGTCTGAATCTACCCTCTTTTAGTTTACAACCATTACCCCTTGTCCTATTGCTACAGGCCCTGCTAAAAAGACCATCCCCATCTTTCTTATAAGCCCCCTTTAAGTATTGAAAAGCTGCAATAAGGTCTCCCCGCAGCCTTCTCTTCTCCAGGCTGAACAACCCCAGCTCTTTCAGCCTTTCCTCATAGCAAAGGTGTTCCATCCCTCTGATCATTTTTGTGGCCCTCCTCTGGACCCGCTCCAACAGGTCCATGTCCTTCCTGGGCTGAGGACTCCAGAGCTGGACACAGTACTCTAGGTGGGGTCTCACCAGAGCAGAGTAGAGGGGCAGAATCACGTCCCTCGACCTGCTGGCCACACTTCTTTTGATGCAGCCCAGGATGCGGTTGGCTTTCTGGGCTGCGAGAGCACATTGCTGGCTCATGTCCAGCTTTTCATCTATGAGTACCCCCAAGTCCTTCTCCTCAGGGCTGCTCTCCACCCTTTCATCCCCCACCCTGTACTGATATCAGGGATTGCCCCTACCCAGGTGCAGGACCTTGCCCTTGGCTATGTTGAACCTCATGAGGTTCACACAGGCCCATTTCTCCAGCCTGTCCAGGTCCCTCTGGATGGCATCCCATCCCTCAGGCATGTCAACTACACCGCTCAGCTTGGTGTCATCTGCAAACTTGCTGAGGGTGCACTCGATTGCGCTATGTCATTGATGAAGATATTAAACAGCTCTGGCCCCAGTACGGACCCCTCAGGGACACCACTTGTCACTGATCTCCATCTGGACATTGAGCCATTGACCACTACCCTCTGCATGCAACCATCCAGCCAATTAGCTATCCACTGAACAGTCTGCTCATCAAATCCATATCTTTCCAATTTAGAGAGAAGGATATTGTGGGGGACTGTGTCAAAGGCCTTACAGAAGTCCAGATAGATGACAGCCATACCTCTTCCCTTGTCCACTGATGCAGTCACTCCATCGTAGGAGGCAACTAGGTTGATCAGGCAGGACTTGCCCTTGGTGAAGCCATGCTGGCTGTCTCAAATCACCTCCCTGTCCCCCACGTGCCTTAGCATAGCTTCTAGAAGGATCTGTTCCATGATCTTCCCAGGCACAGAGGTGAGGCTGACAAGCTGGTAGTTCCCAGGGTCCTCCTTTTTACCCTTTTTAAAAATGGCTGCAATGTTTCCCTTTTTCCACTCCCCAGGGTCTTCACCTGACTGCTGTGACTTTTCAAATATCATGGTGAGTGGCTTGGCAACTACATCAGCCAGTTCCCTCAGGACTCTGGGATGCATCTCATCAGGACCCATAGACTTACGTATGTTCAGTTTCCTCAGGTGGTCGCGAACCTGATCTTCGCTTACAGTGGGAGGGCCTATATTCAAATACATATCATATATGTATTTGAAAAAAGGTGAACCCAAACGTCTGTGTTCAATCGCGTTCTCCCGTGCAACTTTTCTGATAGCAGAGTGAACAATGATGTAATTAGTTTTTCAGTACAAAAAGTGTAAGCAATGTCATATTCTGGCATTGGAAAAAAATGTGAGGGGATTTGCCTGTCTTCTGCTAAAAAGCACTGGTTTGGTTTTAGGTGAAATGGTGCATGGGCAGAGGCAACTGCTGAATGGAAAGTAGACATAAAACAAGGAGTATTCTGCTCAGTTAGGAACTATCGATACCAGTCACTAAAACAAGGTGCTCTTCCCAGCAAATGGGGACAGATGGCAAAATACTTATTTGGTAAATAACATTGAGCATATTAAGAGTTATAGCTTCAGATGAGCTGGAGGAGCTTGTCAAATTCCAACCTTCATGTAGTCTGAAGTAAGGTTTCTGAAATACCAACAATAAGCTCCCACTGCCTCACAGTTTGTCCACCTCATTTCAAATCCTGGTCTTGGCTTGGAGTGGCTGATGTAAGTCAATACTTTGACAGTTAGATGGCATTTGTTCAATTCAAATGACACCCAT
Organism: Platalea leucorodia; assembly: GCF_965183815.1. NCBI lineage: Eukaryota > Metazoa > Chordata > Aves > Pelecaniformes > Threskiornithidae > Platalea > Platalea leucorodia. The sequence continues at coordinate 82,170,279 of NC_138858.1, forward strand.
CACTCTGACTTTTGTTCTAAATTCTGAGAGGTTAATTGAATGGGTATGAAGAATAAGCCAGGCTAAGATTGCCCCTGCTCTAACTCAGAAGTACTAAGCCTCTGGACTTAATTTAAGGCTCCTCTGTTTTGTGAATTAGACTGAATCATGTAAACAGTTTAAAGGAGAAAATGTTAATAAAAGACAACTTAATTTTTAAATTTGCATATGGTAGGGAGTTTCAGTACAGCAGAGTTTAGTGGTTTCTGTACCTATCAGTGAGACTAAGGCTTTTCTCATCTAATATATTTATAGTAATATGTAAGGGAAATTGTGACATGATCTGTTTTTTGTTTTTTTTTTTTTTTTTTTCCAATTTACAGGTTTGCTTATGATCTTCAAAAATGAATTCACAGACAATTTAATGTCAATTTGGGGGGGATCTATGATGACCTTAATTTTAATTCCAATAGCAACACATTGCAGACTTCTGTTTTAGATGCAAATTAATTAAGGGTATAGTCATTGTATGCTGTGAATACAATACAATACAATACAAGCAGGTAATTAAGACATAGTTTGGAAAACTTCTGTAAAGTACTATGCTTAGTTTTGTAAAACAGTAGGCTGTGTTGAAATAAATGAGCAAAGCTAAATCTACTAAGAATTTTTTTTCCTCTCTACATTACCAAATAAAGTTAGGTTTCTCTCTAAATTGAAGCAGGCTTGAGATAAAGACAGTATAAGTAGACAGTGTAAAGTGCCTTGTCGAAGAAAAATATTGCCTTAGTTGGAAAATATGCCTAGATGATTTTGCAAGGAGTATGGTTGTAATCTTACCCAAGATTGCTTCATGTTGTCTGTAAGAACCTTTCTGATTGATTGCATTTCAGCAGTTTTTTGTTTTAGGGAATTTCAAATGACTTCTTTTTCTAAGATGACAGTGAGTATACCTTTCTGCAGTAGTTATTCTGAGCTGCAGAAGTATGTACTATTTTTTTTCTTCCCCTATTGACACCAAATAGATTGTGTAGAGCTTATGGGTTTCATGACAATAAAAATTCAAAATTCTGTTAATGTCTTCCTGTAGTTTGTTTTATCTGTGGAATTTCTAGAACATAAAGAAAAACATCATACAGCTTTATTCTTTATGTTACTTTTATTTTGCATATTTTTCAGTAAGCAGCACTGAATATTCCTGCTTCACTTGAAGTAAAACTAAAGGTGTTTCTGGAAATCTACACATGTATAAATTTGAAGTTAGCATTCAAGTCACTGGTCAAATGTATTTGTATGTCTTCAACACTCATTGCTGCTGAGATTGTTTGCAATTTTATCTGCCTGCCCTTGAATTGTGTCTTCTCTTCCAAATTTCCCATCTTTGTCTCTCTGAAATCTACTGAATGTCCCAATGATGAATTGGCAAAATGAGACCTTGCTAATGGGAAAAATGCAGGGGAGAGTTTTTCTTCCTTACTGCTTTTTTTCTGTGAATGCTAACACCACAATCCACCTGGTTTTCCAGGTCCAGGTACACAAGGAAGACATATCAACCAAGCAAGTGAAAATTATTACTAATGCTAGTATTCACTGAGATATTCTATCTATTTGTCCCATCTCTAATGAACATTCATTTACACCCTGAAATCTCAACAAAAAGTCAACAACAAATGAAAATCTTCTTGGGATATTTAGTGGCTACCCTGAAATATATTTCATATCTATTCAAATATATTACAGTATTAACTGTAAATGCCACACTTTTAAAGGAGAACTATTATTCTTTTAAATCTGCTTAGGAATATCAGCATACAAAATACATGCGACTTACAAGTTAAAATTTTTAAACTAGGTATTTGCCTATTTTGTCATGCAGTTCCTTCAATTTATATCCAGTTCCATTGTAATTTGTTTTAAACTGATACTGACCCAACTGTATATTGTGTTTTAAAATGTTTCTGAAAGATGTATTTTAAAGTGCCACCTTAACTTGTTTTAGTTGCTTTAGATTTCTCATTTATTGATAACAACATAAATGGTAAAGAACTGAAAGACTGTAAAACAAAAGTAATAAGGTTCTTAAATTTTCTATAGTATTACGTTTTTGGCATCTGGTATTCCTACAGAGGCTACTTCATTACTTACAGTTTACAGCTTGAAAACACTAAATGTAGAGGGCTGGAAGATTTTTTCTGGACCAACAGCTTCAACTTTTGCCCTCAGATTTATCCATCTTAAGAATCATGCTTATAAATGTCAACCTCTGTCTTAAAATCAGTAGCATTTCTTTCTACTCTTGTTCTGCCAAAGCTACTAAAATATTTTCTCTAATGTTAGAAACATCCTTTGAAATAAGTTAATTGACAGCTTACATTTGATATTGTTTCAACATTAACATTGAAAGACAGAAGATTACGGTTCTGGTATACTAGTGTGAGGAATTCTGCTTCAAAATACATATATTCTGGGCATTCATACATATAGCAAGATGAGGTGAATTAGACCATTTCTGAGTACTTGAGTGTATTATTAGATAGCTTAAAAAAAAACGAAAATCTTTTAAACCTTTCACATATAGCTAGTTTTCGTACATATTCAGACAGCCTAGATAATACTTACAGATAAAATAATGCAATCTGCAGAAATGTGTGCTTTTAGGATTTGTGTTATGGTATAAATCAAATGGTTTTCTTGGAGTGACATCACTGAAACATACTAGCGATAACAAGATGCATCAATTCACAACACTTTATAGTGTTGTGAATACACTCATATTAAAAAAAAAAATCACTAATATTCTGATATATTGGTTGCCTAAGAGTACCTCACATACTCATAGTAGATTCCTGACTAATTAGCCGAAGTGGATATTTACAGAAATAACTCAGAATCAAATGTGCAGCATCAAACTTCATTATTAGACATGGCAACTTATTTGTTGAGACTTATAAAAATGTAAATACAACATGAAATAGAATCATGGAAGAAAATTATTTTTATAAAATGTTAAGAATGTTGTTTTTTTGCAAAATGATAATATAAATTATCACAAAAAATGACAATGCACATGAAATACTTTGATGTTTACTGCTACGATTAGTTCTTAAAAAAATGAGCAAATTGCCAAAAAGAGCAATTGTTAAATCTAATTCTGTTTCTACATAAATGTGAAATGAGATATTTGACATTTTGATACATTATGCTGTTTGTAAAAAAAAAAAAGAAAAAAAAAAGAAAAGGAGTAGATTAGTCTTTCAAATCAGCAAAGCAACACAGAACACCCATTACAAGCTGTCTTTCAAGGAGGAATTTGGAAGTCATTTTTTATGATTGATGATTTTACGGTATCATTGTATCATATGGTGTCAGAATAATGCATTGCTGAAAGCAAACCAAAGAAAGTTAAAAACTTTCATGCTACTTTTAAAAATAATTAAGAAATTAGAAACCTAACACAATGAAGAATGAATATCAGTATTTTATCTCGTTAATTTTATTCTTTATTATAATTGGTGAAAATATCCTAATAAAATAAATATTTCTAAATACTTTAGAATAATTTGGGTACTACTGTATCTGTATTTTCATGCTTATAAAATAATAGCTTGGATCTCCAAAACCACCTCATTTTTAGAAAAAAATTCCTCCGCTCACTACGTTCTAAGTTACCAAGAGAGTTCCTTCTTTTATTCTTTTTCTGTAATGGTTTGTATAAAATTTACTGTTCTTCTCAGGTAACATACTTATGTCCCACACTTTTACACACCAGAAAGTCTGAGCAAAATTCCCGAGTAAATGAAGTTATTTCATCTGAACAGTACTTTTTACCACCCTGCAACTATTATGCTATTATTAAAGCATGGTTCAATCTAACTTTGCAATGCTGCATTTGACCATAACTTTTACTTTATGACCTAAGAAAGGTGCCTTAATCCAGTCTATATAAAACTGTTCAGGTGATGGGACAAGGAAAGGTAATAGGTCCCCTTTTTTCCTTTTCCTTTTTCTTTTTATATTCCATCAGGCCTTACAGAAACCTTGTTAGAAGCAAGGCAGAAAGAAAAGCTTTTTGGATTAATGATGTCTCTGACATTTCTTGATTATCTAAGTTATTGAATTAATATTATGGAAAAAAGTGCTTGAGGCAGTGAAAGAAAGAAATATCCTGCACTGATCCCAAATGATGACGAACAAAATTTTGGAAAAGAAATATACATGAAATGGCAATTTCTGTCTGATTTTGTATGAGAGCGTGGTGGTGGGGCAAGGCTGAACAGTTACTTATAACATCAGGATTGCAAAATAGGCTGTTTTACTTTTTCCCAAAAATCAAATTGCACTTACTCTTGTTCATGATATTACTTTTCTATCTCATGTAAGACTTCTGTTTAATGTAAATGTGGCAGATTCTGTTTCTAAGTTTTTGATAAAAAAGTATTTCCACTGGGAAGATTAAAGAGTTCTGCTCTTTTGTTTGAATATTACTTTCAGAGTCAAGGGACTGTGTTGGTCCTATCAGTAGCCTGTTCTTTAAATAAAGAGAAATTCTGGCTGTCTGAAATCATGTTTTAGATCACTATAGTACTGTAGCAACATTGATTTGCACTTCTAAATGAAAAATGAAAGACTGGATGTCAACATTATACAGCATAATTATGCTGATGTTTCAGCTGAGTTTCAGCACATGTCCTGTGGGGGTTAGGATATCAGAAGTCTGAATGGAGTTGAGTTGGAAAATAGAATGGCTGGTCCCTTTCATTACGAACTCAGTTCTTGACCCTTGTCTTCTGAATATATTGAATCTAATTCAGTCTTTAGTTAACATCAGTGGTAATTGCTTACATAGACTGGAGATCATGGAACCATAGGAGTACAACAATGACAGGAAAGAAAATGTTAATCCTTAAGAGTTTTCTGAACATTAAAAGGTCAAAGTGGTTCTGGATAAATATGAAGAGTGATTTTCTATGATGTGATTTCCCTTCAACTTTATAAATGTGGCCAAAAGTTAAGCCATGTTTCTTCTCATCTACTGCAGGAGCTAAATAAATTCTGCCCCAAAGAACTTTAAAAGTTCATGAAATGTTGTGGCACTCCTGACTTCCCTTACTACAATCAAAAGATCATGATGTATCAATATGTTCCTTCACCCTGAGTGCATTCATGAAACACCATTACCCCTTCATGCAATTCAGTGCATGCATTGACAAGGGCAAGGTAAAATACAGAAGAAAAATTATGTATTTATTATTAAAACTAATTCCAGTTATAGCTTTTAAAAGATACTCGAAAAAATTCACTTTACTTCTTCTAAAAGGACTTGTCAGAACTATGAGTGACAAATGCAGTCTTACCTTACCCTGAAGTATGTAGAAATTTACCTTTGACTCAAAAGATATTGAAGAATGCTTTCAGTTTCTTGCTGTTTTGCAGTACAACTCACTAAGTTACTGGAAGCTCCCAGTAGGCATACCTTTCCTTGGCATGAAACTTTATCAAATTTCATACCAGGTCCCAGTCTGCTATTTTTAAAAAGATTACATACTTTAATGGGAGAGTGTGAGGAATGTCCAGTGCTTCCAGCTTTGCCAATATTTGGAGAATGACAGAACAGAAACCAAGTTGGAAATCTTGTTTTAATTTCCAGTTTTTCATACGGTTTGGTTAACAATGACCGAAGCAATATTTCAGCCCTCAGTACTGCTTAAATTCCTAGAAATACTGAAAATGGTTCTTTTAATTAACTCTTCAGTTAGAACACTTTCTTTTTTTCTTTTGGTTCAGCCACAAAACTAAAAAAAGTGAATTAATTATAATTATAGTTGGAATATTAATTTTGCAAGAAATACTGAAAAAATGAAAGCGATTTAAAGACAATTTGAATAGAACATTCTGCTGAAGGAAATGTCTGAAGTAATCAGAAAATTCAATGTGAAATTGAGGTTCAAAGCTTCTGGCTGTGACAGAGAGTCTGGAGCTCACAGAGACTTGGTTTTCACACTCCAAAAGTCCATGCTAAGCCAGGCCTTGGAAACTTTACAGTTAGAGTTTCTAGTGTTTCCACATTTTCAGGATTGTGGCATAGGACAGCCTAAATATTGAAAACTTATTTGTTTTGCTTGAGGCTATCAGAAGGCTTTTCATCCTTCTTTGGTCTAAGTAGATACATAAAATAAAAGCCAAGATAAATGATCTAAGTAAGTAATTAAATGAAAATTCAAGAGATACATAGGTCAAAATGTCTTCGTTGATCTACTGAATTTGCCTCAGTCTGTCCCAAATAAAAGGGTAATATAGCTATCATAAAATATATTTTGTTAAAATATTAAAATATATTTTAAAAACATACTGCCACCAATTCTGAGATACTGAGCTTTCTGTTTATCTACTCCAAAGATCAGATACTATTTGGAAAGGCTTCCTTTGACAATTACTCTTATATTGAAAAATGCATCTATAAAATACTGAAGGAAAATTCTCATGCTTTTCTATTTCATACCGATGAGTTAGGGTTTAGGAAACAGACCAGAGTTCATTCACTTTATATTTCAGAAAGATCTATAAACACTTATTAACTTTAATAGGTTAAGTGTCATCTCTGTTTTGAATACCTTATATTAAGAAAAAAAAAGAAGATAGCACATTTTATTATCTGCCAACAGTGTAATGGAATATATTATTCATCAGGTCCTAAGTAGGACAGAAGAATGAACAGGAAAGAAAAACAGATTCAAAATTGTGGCTGCATTTCAGCCACTGCTATAAATACTCCTCTGACTACAAGAAGGGCCAGAATGTTATCTCTAGACCCCAAATTAATGTGGAAAACCAAGACAATCGGGAATATCTCAAAACAATTTGAAGGTCATTAGTCTGGATGAGAACAAAGCTTTGAAATGATCAGAGGACACAGAAGCGAAAATTACAAGTCTATGAATTAGCATGTGGTGAGCAATTGTAAAAGTAATTCTGTGCATAAAGAAAAAAAATCATCACCAAATTATTTTGTTATTTTCAGGTTTCAGTATGTGTTAATGAATTTATTTGAAAGTCCAGCTGAAAATAATGTTTCAGCATGATTTTCAGGTCAGGAATTTGTCAAGAGCAATGCTGAACATGGAGAGACACAGTAGAAGATGGTTTGAGATTGTCCTTATTAAACACGTCTATTGCAGAAAGGTCCAAGCTCTAAACAAAAAGAAATCCTCATTTCAGTCAGCCCTGTATTAACACAGATCATAGACAGTACGTGCCTGAAGAAGCTGACAAAACAGGTTTGGTAGAACAATATATAGCATTATGGCATTTCTTTGTTTGGTGTTGGAGAGGAGAGAAGGAAAAGGGTTGCCTCTTTTTATTAGTTGGAGCTCCCACTTTGCTGTTTCCCTAAGGTCATACAGCATAGCTGATGCACATACCACTGTGTCTTCATGATGGGAGTTATACACTCTTGGATCCTCTGCCCAAATCTAGGGCCCTTTTGCAAAGAGTCACTGTATAAAGTCCTCTCCGCCCTTGCTGGAAACAGGGAAAGTGATCTGCAATCATTTGTGTAGCTTTCCAAAAGTAGTTCTGACTCTGAGATGGAGAATTAAAGACCTAGTGTTGTGAAGGAAACCACACAGTCTTAGCAAAAAATGTGAGGGGAGGGAAGAACATGACCTATTATCCTGAAAACAGGCTCTGGGATTGAAATGTGTAATGCCATTACAGGCAGAGTTATGTTTTCATCTTTCTGTTGGGGATAAACTGAGGGATCATTCCTGGAAAACACACTTCTCAAAAAGACAGAAACTAGCAAACGGAAAACCAGCAAAATGTCAAAGAGATATCTCAGTTTCAAGAATGGAAAAACACTGATATGTGTGGGAAAGGGTGTAGATTTACAAAACAGAACCTGCTTCTACCTTTCCCAGATCAAAATGAGAAAAAATGAACAGTTGTGAGCATTCTATCTGCACCTAGGAGAGAAGACGTATTCACACTGTCACCCATACACAGGGTGAATTCCTGAGTCTCCTACAGCTACCAGGAGAGCTTTTTTAACTCCATTATGTCCATTATGCTTCAAAAACCCCTTGTTTTCTGAAGGCAACATCAATGATAGGGACATGTGTAACTGCAAGAAAGGAATTTAACTCCCATTCCATCTCTGCTACTTATTATATTGGCTGTGATATTGAAGAGATGAACAGTATGTTTTATCATATCTCTATCAGCACATTAAATATGAGGTAACTAGTTCTGTGTCTTTCATTTTACCCATTAAGTTGTCTTACATCAATAATTATTGAAAAATTTCTGAATGTATGTAGTTTTGCAACAAGTATTTCTAAGAGGCATGGCAAAACCCTAGGTACTTCCTTTAAGTATTTGCACACACACATATGCATTTTATTCATATAATAAATAACTATTCATAGTAATTTAGCGACTTTTTATTTTCTGTGTAATAATTTCAGTGATTTAATCATTCATTATAGCTCTAGAAAAAGATAGTCACATCTCATGGCAAGCAGATCTAGGTTTATGACATGCTAAAGGTCACTGAACAACTATTGGGTTTACTAATTGACTTTAACTTTTTATAGGTCTGTCAAAAATTTGTAATGTATATGCGGTGTGCATGCTTTATAAAAATGATTTAGCTATTGGATCACCTTCAAAGGTCTTAAAGAAAACACTGTCTAGACAAAGATCAACAAAGATCTAGATCAACTATAAAAGGATCCTGCAAGATTATGGTTCACTTTGAGCTTTAATGAGATGCTTTCTACACAGTATTACAACCAAATGAAAAGAAGTAACAGCATGGGTTGCTGTCACCTGTAGTGGGAGAAGTGTTTATTACGTTTTACACTTATTTCACCCTTTTATTTGTGTTTTCTGTCTTAAAATAAACTGGGACTGAGCCAAATACATTTAACGTTGTAACTAGAGTGTACTGCTAATGATAGTAAATAGATAAAATATACAGTAGAACAGGGAAAATGTATTGTTTTAGTCTCAGAACTGCTTTTATATTTTTTTGTTTGTTTTCTGTTCATGATTTCATTTCTGTTCTTGATATTTTATGAAGCCTTCAAAAGAGAAGGAAAGGATCTCTATTTGCATCAGTAGTGATTCTGTAAAATTGACTGAAAATCTATCTAACACGATGATACTGCAGCTGTAAGCACTCTTATGACATTTTAATGTGTGTGCCTTACTGCTTTCATTACAGCAGATATTAGGATGAAATCAAAAAAGTCCAGATTACAATACTGTTGTTCAAATAGAACAACACCTTATTCAGTAAGTAGTTCAGGTTCCTTCAGGGGGCTTATTCATACAACACAGTGCTTGTTAAATGGAGTTGCTGTCATTTAGATCTGCTCTACTGAGGTTCATATCCTCAAAGATATACACACCCATAACTCCTTCTGATTTCAGTGTGATTAGTGGGATTTAGGTACCATCCCAGTGGTACTTAAACACCCTTGAGAATCTGTCTCTTAGTTAATTTAAAGGAGTCTTAAAGTTTCAGAACGCACAAATTCATATTACGCTCCCCCAAATTATGCTCAACTCACCTGAAAGTTCTGGAATTGTGTATGGCAGAAAAATGATAGAATAATATCAACTAACCCCAAAGTCACCAGCCATTATTCTCAGACTAATGTTATTACTTTAATACAGCACCACTCTTTGTCTGAAAACAAACAAACAAAAAATTCAGTTACGAGTTTTTCATCTTATGGTGTAGGTCATCTTATGGTGTAGAATATCTGTGTGTAGACACCAGTAACTTACCTGGCCTCCAAAAATCAGAATTTTAGGTTTTATAGGCACCAAAGTTGAAATTTTATTTTGACCCCATAATCTATATTTTCAAAGCAGTACCTGAGACACTAGGAATCCTAATTATTTCTAAAAGTATAGTGTGTATAAACATCTGCAGTCATTGCTGGTTTTAGTGCTTTTTTTCCAAGACTACAGTTCACAAGTAAGAGTTTTCAATTACCTAGTATTCTAATGCAACATTTGTACAATTATAGTACTGAGCTGTCAAAGCTGAATATAATTGCACTTGAGTAACATGGATCTGCTGTAGGCAGCAAAGAAAAATAGAAGGAGCAGCTTTAATTAAAAATTATGATCTTCAAATGAAGTCAATATTGTCAGTTGATGCATGTGGTCTATCAAAATTTATGGAGATTTGAAAGATGAGTTCTATTAAAAAAGAGATGGAAAATAACAAAAATCTATGTGTGTATTTGTTACTTATTTTTTGTTTCAATTTTATCTTCTGTTCAGTGCTAATTGAAAAATGATGTATCTTACCCAGCTTGTGTTTTTATCATATCAGGTTTTCTGATGACATGTAACCATCCTCTGTAGGCAGTCATAACATCACAAACAACAAAGGGTGTAAGCAGTCTGTGTTTAGAGACTTATCTGGAATATCTGAGGATTTGAATCTCTTCACTCATCAATAGTGCACTGAGTGCACAAAGACAGAAATTTGAATTTTGTTTCCAACACAACCTCCAAGGTTCACCCATGATTTAAACTTTGAATGTTGTTCCCTCCTCTGCCTAAGGACTTTTGTATTCACCACTCCCCCTTCCTGGAACAGCGCCTTAAATACCATCTTATAAGATGTTCTTGGATGGTATTTAAAGGTATAGTTGGTTTCTTTTTTTGAAGCAGTTCAACATACAATAGTTGCACAGTAATTGTGAAAGATTAAAAATGAGTAAGCAAGTACAATTTTAAAGTGATTAGGCCACTTTCCTGTTTCACAAAAGATTGTAGATTGTGATATCACACTTCCATGGAAAGCTGAGCACCTTTGGCCAGAGCTGTGAGGATGCTGTGCCCCCATACCCTGATGACTAGTGATTTCCCAGTGATCTGCAAGGTAATGGACACAAGTTTCTTCAAAAGGGGGGAGAGGGAATAAAAAAAATGAGTGTGTATCACCAGCTGGGGCAATGCACTGGAGATAAAGAACCCAAATCATTAGCTACCTTCTGGCAACCAGCGAGGTCAAGTGTCTTTCGATGAGCAGCTCAGCACTGTCATGTCTAGCAGGACTTTAACATCTGCGGTATTTTACTGGTCTGAGACACACAGAGAACTAATACGGTCTTCTAACACTCACTGGAAACTGGAACAAAAAGTTCAGAGAAATACTGGATTCAGGTCTAGGATCATGTGGGAATACAAATATTTTTTCTGCATCTGTTTCTGCTGTTTTTCTATATTTAGAGTTGAACAAAACCTAATCTGAAGACTAATGAACTAGTAAATACTATTCAGTTCACACAACTCAGGATATATCTTTGCTGCTTATAAAGCTTCTGCATGTATGCAATATGCTTGGGTATATCAATATGTATGAAATATGGCTTGTACATTAATAATGCATTTTCTGTTTATTCAGATACTGAGAACCAAGAGTCCAACAGCAGCTACAAATATCTGAAATTCAAACTCACTGCAGCCACTGCTGCATTTTTTTTTCATAAGCCTAAGAACCCTTAATAAGTTCATCTTTAAAAGGTATTATATCTTGACACAGCAATATCCTTCTGCCTTTTCTTCTGCCTAGCTTTGTACAGTAGTATGTTTGATGTTTCATCAATACTGTTGCCAAACATGAAGTTATTTTATAAAATACTATACTTTGAAGAGAAAGGGATGAAAATGAAACTTGAAAGAATTTGGAGTACTTTACTGTCTGCTGTAGGTTACAGAATTTTGCATTTGCTGTATTATTTTTTAAAACAAGGAAAAATCGGAGATAAATGCAAAAATCTACACTCTTTAGTGTCCTGCTTTCAGCTGGGATAGAGCTAATTTTCTTCCTCGTAGCTGGTATAGTGCTGTGGTTTGGATTTAGGATGAGAATAATGTTGATAACACACTGATGTTTCAGCTGTTGCTAAGTAGTGCTTACACTAGTTAAGGACTTTTCAGCTTCCCATGCTCTGCCCGGTGCACAAGAAGCTGGGAGGGGGCACAGCCAGGACAGCTGACCCAGACTGGCCAAAGGGCTATGCCATACCGTATGGCGTCATTCTCAGTATATAAACTGGGTGAGTTGGCGGGGGGCAGTGATCACTGCTCGGGGATGAGCTGGGCATTGGTCGGTGGGTGGTGAGTAACTGTATAATGTATCACTTGCTTTGTATATATTATTATTGTTATTATTATTATTATTATTATTATTACTACTGCTACTACTGCTACTACTGCTACTACTGCTACTACTGCTACTACTGCTACTACTACTGTTACTATTACTACTATTCTATTTTATTTTACTTCAATTATTAAACTGTTCTTATCTCAACCTATAAGTTTTCTCACTTTTACTCTTCCAGTTCTCTCCCCCATCCCACTGGGGAGGGAGTAGTGAGCGGGTGGCTGTGTGGTGCTTAGTTGCTGGCTGGGGTTAAACCACGATATTTGGAAATGTGGTCTTAGCCCATGCTAATATCTTCTTCCATTTTCTCTTTAAATGTTCTAAAAGATGGAAAAGGCGCAAATAGGGATCTGTATTTTGAAAACTTTAAAAAAAAAATAATTCCTGAATGATTACAAGTCTTTAATTGTAAATAGAAAGATAGTTTCTTTGTCACAAGATTGCTGTCAGTTTTGTACTACCTCTGCCTTCAAAATATTCCAAAAGTTACATGGACAGCCCATGCAATGTTGTTCAGGTCACAAACCAAAAAGTGTGTGTGTCTGTAGTGTTTATTGGAATAATGAATTCTTTTCTAAGGTCTAAATTTGCATATGAGGACTAGTGAGTCCAATTTCTTTACATCGTGCCAACCATCCTCTTACATGGGTACAGGAAGAAATATTTCATTGTTCTTTGGTTCTGTTGTTTATCTGGATGTGTCTAAAAGTGTCCCACAGACTCATTTAATTCTCTCCAATCTGACTCTGTCTGGACGCTACATCAGAAGTAAAAGTGCATTGAATCTTGCTTTCTATGGCCTGGAACCTGCAAAAATGATTTGGAAAGAAAACATGGCAGGGTCAGCCCAGGGTTAAATAGGGGAACCAGATGGATGAAGGATACCAGATTGTATTAGCCCAACACCCTCTGACATAAGCTAAATTTGAAACTGGCCATTTAAAATTCTGGCTTTGCCTGAACAACCCAGGCTTTATAAAAAGTTTTAAACATCTTTTTCTTGCCCTGAGGTGATAGGAAATGTTAAGAGGTTGACTTTTTTCCTCTGTAGAATTGAATAGTTATTTTGTGTAAAGTTCTAAGGTCTTGTAGAGAATAACTTGAGAATAGGCTAATCTACACTACATGACTGAATATTCCAGAGAAACAGAGCCAAACACTAGTAGGAGAGATTGAAAACTTAAACTTTCAAATAGTTTTAGCTTGATCTGCCAAAAAAAAAAAAGCACAATACTAAATTAATATATATGTATAAATAATGCTACCCCTAAAAAATGTCTTTCACAGTGTAAGAAAGAAACATGTAACAAAACTTTTCCCCACTGTGAATTTCAATTTTGCAGAACATATATTTTCAGGAAATAAAACTTTGACAGAAAATCCAAGCCAGCTCCAATCTGCAAGTAAAAGTTTAACTTGGAGGGCTCAGCATAAGAATCAAAAACCAAAACGGGTTCTGAAAATAGATGAGTCAAGACAAGGTTCTTGATGTGCTCATTGAAGGAATTAAAGATTCTGCACTTTAAATTATACTGTCTGATAAATTCATCATTCTGATCTGACAGAATTGCTTCTGGACTGCAGTAGTTACTGGAAGCTTTTGTCACGGACTGTCATGTGGCACGTTTGAAGAGCTGCATGCATTGGGAGATGTGAGGATGAAGTAGCAGCAGTCGATGAGCGACACTGCCTTGGAGGAAGCAGTCTGTGAAATGCAAAGGAAAAACTCACAAATGTCTACAATATGACAAATGGTACTTCTTGGCAGGCAAAACGTCTGATTTTCAGGAAAGAAGATATAAATATATAGACATAAGTAAACTTTGTAGGAGGTGGGGTAATCAGCAATAAGAACTGGCATCTGTAGCATCCTGTGAATGGCCTTTTATTAAAGCTCATCCCTTAGCAGTAGTATGATAATTTTTAAAATCAAATTCATATTAATCATAGAACATTTCACATTTTGATGTAATATGTTTGATATGCTGCTCAATTTTTTCTTTAATTTAGATTTTCCATCTATTTTCCAAGGAAGGCCTCATTTAGGAAATGAACATAGACTGGTTCTAAAGTAGAAGCTGACACTTCTAAAATAGAAAAAGGGTTTTTTTTGACAATTGCAAAACCTTTTTTTTCAAAATTTCCTCTAGACTTTTTTTAATTATAAAAATACAGTTATTGAAAATGATCAAAATCAAAGTGAAACTCTAAATTATGAATGAATGAATAATATTTGTACCAATGTAATACGTGTAATGAATATTCAATGGCAGCTCTTTGAATATAGATTTTTTTATATGGGGTTGCTTTTAAGGATATACTGCTATTTTCAGTTCTCGAAATTTGCAGATTAATATTTCTTGCCTGATTGAGCCAGTACTCAAAAATATAAGCTAATGGGAACATAAGCTTTTAGATTTATATTTAATTGTGATTAATAGAAGTTATATATGTGCACAAGAGAATCAATTTGTGAACTCTTAATGCATCATATTCATTTAACTGTAACTTTGTTTTTCTCCTCCAAGGAGAAAATATATTAAAGGCTACTTAGGGTCAGTTCTGAAGGTCTAAGTGTATTTCCAAAGCAGAGAAAATGCCATATGCCTTCAGAAGAAGCTGAGACGCAGTGTTGTGGACATAGATCAAACACACAGGTAAGCACAGCATACTGTGTTCAGAGGATTTTTGTAATGGGAGCATCCAGTACTCTCCCTGCTTTCGTGTTCACCCAGAGAAAGAGGATCTGCCCTGCGCTGCGCAAGGGCAGGTCTTCACAAGCATCCCTCCCAGCTCAGTGAAGCTCCCAGTGGAGTGAAAACCTAGACCGTTGTGGCACAGGATGTGTTGAGATAGGACTGTTCAAGTGGGATGAGGCAAAGCCCAAACTCGGGGAGCAGAGGGGCTGGCTGCTCCTGAAGGGCTCGGGAACCAAGGGCTGGCTGCTCCTGAAGGGCTCAGGAACCAAGGGTGGCAGGGTCTTTCTTTGTTTTTATTCTTCCTTTGTTCTTACCCTTCCTCAGTAAGCATCATCTACTCTGCCAAGGACACTAGGAAAGACAGATCTTGCTTTGACTCTGTAGCTAATTTTCCAGCTGTAGTGTAGGTTTCTTCCCTATATTTTTTCCATGAATTTAAAATTAAAACTTACTAAAAAAAATTCTGGCTGAACAAATATCTAGTTTGGTTATACTGGCAGCAAGAAAGAATAAATGTATGATGCGCAATATTACAGTCTCTTTAAGTTTGTTAACTTTTGTTTGCATTCACCATTTGTTCTTGTGATCTGATGTCTGACATTTAAAAAGTCTAGAACTGGGTCTGATAAATGCAAAAATCAATATGTGGTTTGCTGCTTTTTCCCATATGAGAGATATATTTCAGTTGTTTAATTTATAACATTAATGGGACAATTTCTGGATGACTACAGGAAAAGAGGATGATTTGCACTTTTATTTACTTGATAAGGTACAGTATTTGTCCTCTTCAAATAGGTTTCCCACTTGAGAATATCAACCCTTAGTTAAACATCTAGCTAATAACCAGGATAGAATCACATACACTAGACCAACCTCTCATTGAAATGCGGGGAGCTTACTACCACTAGCACCACCACACTTACAACAGAAAGTAAGTCTGAGACATAGTGTATGTTTGACAGCATCTTTGTTAAAACTTATTAAAACACTCTACAACACTTCTTTGTAAGAAAAAAGACATCAGTTAAACATGTTACCAGGGCAGCTCAAAAAATTTTGTTGCTTCTTGATCATCTTAATCAGCATTAATTACTATAAGCAAATTAGTCAGCTACTACTTATGATACAAGAACTGAGGTAGATTAAGATACCTTAAAGACACAAGTCACCTTTAGAAATCATGTCATATTTCTTAATTGCTCTGATATTTTCTGCCATACAATGCAAAATATTTGAAAATTTTTCTTAATAATTTAAAAGAAAATATTCTGCTCTGACTAGGCTTTAAATCAGAAATGAATTTTCTAAAAAAATTTAAAATGGGAATCCATTATATGAATATTGATATACTGGGGTAAATTGTGAACTGTAAGGTAGCATTTTACAGTTAGTTAACTAGTACCTTAAATGAAAGGTTTTTTTAATGTGAAAGTGGAAAAGTGAAAGTGGCAAAATTTCTGTTTGTAAGTACACTACAATTTCTCATGTTAATTCTTAAGACAACAATATTTTGACACAATAAAGAAATTGCATCTGCTACTATTGTTTTAAGTTTAAAGAGACCTTTTTTTGCTCTTAAATTACTCTGGTCTTTTCTTTGAAGTGTAAATGAATTGGATATTTGCTTAAGGAATCTAAACACATACAGGCTGCTGTGGTATGTGGGTATTTAGTTTCATTAGGTAGTCTGAATCGCAGTGTATGTCACCTGTAATGTAGTATTATATTTTCCCTGTGTCATTTTTTCCTCCATATTAATAGATAATTTTTTTCTTCAGGTCCTAGAAGATAAGGTTAAACTTTAGCTTCAGTCACACAGAGGCAGCAATAATGTAAGTAGTGATAATTATCTTACAAAAAGTGGTCGTCAAATGTAAATGAAGACACTTTGCTAATAACTAGATTTAAAAATCTAACTCTGTGTTAATGGAATACCATAGTGTTTCAGTTCAATGTGAAATATAGGATACATGTCTTTAGCTCCATATTTTTAATTAGGTTACTTAGCCATATGCAGCTACAATGCCAAGGATATATCACATGTTCAGGTATATGAATTACGAAGGTTGACTAAAAAAAAATACAGAAAAATCTCAAGATGTGTCATGTTTAGTTTTTCTCATTTTAATTTAACAGATATTAATTTCTGAGACCAGTATCAGCTTTTACTTTCTTATCCAACTTTAAGAGTTTTCCACGCAAATGGAGGAGAAAGAGTTCATTAATTTATTTGCAATAATTATGAAGCAGTATCAGATATATTAAATTTAAATTAGATATTTTTCGAAAACTGGTTTTGACAAAGGGAAGGGCAAGAAATGGAAATCTGAAAAATATATAAGATAAGAAATACTTTCCCCAATACACACTTTTATAAAAACTATGTATCTCAGATGTTATATGGATTATTAACTGTAAAGAAGGAAACTGAGTTGGAAATTTCAAAGACTCATGACTGAGTGGCAAAAATATCTAAGGATTTTGTAGCTGGTTAATTCATAAGGCTTTTATTTTTGAGACTGAAATTGTCTGAAAAACATTACACTCTCTTCCACTCATTGGTTGGTCTTACTTTTGACATATGTAGTATGTACTTACAGTGTGATGTCTCCCTATTTATAATTTGCTCATGTGACTGCAATTGAATTTCTGAAATAAGCCCAGATCAACTAGTAATGAATCTACATACAAGAAGAGTAAGTTTAGCCTTCAAATTCTATGCTGTAGAATGGGACTGAAAAATCACTTTCATAGAGTCATTAGTGGTAACATTTCCCATAATATGTTGTGACTCAATATGTATTTGGCCAATGATATACTAAATAAAGCAATATAAACACATTAACAAAAGAACTGACTGTAAATTAATCTTTGGATTTCATATCACATCTAAAAGTTGAAAAAAAAAACCCACTAGTATCTCATTCAACAGTCAAACTGTAACTCCTAACTTTGGATAAAAGTTATAATAACTTAAATAATTTGTCAACAATTTTTCCAAGAGAAAGGCTTTTACTTTTTTTTTTTTTTTTTTAAGTGGAGCACCTAGAGCTCTATTAATACTTTTGGCGTACCTGCGTACGCCAAAACAATCCTGTTTTGTCTGATTTGGTTTATGAACTTGAAGCCTGGCCCTCTACAACCTGGTTCATGACTATGCATTACCAGTTATTCATCACTTTCCGGGGTTTCACTGTTGTTTGCTTGTGTATATAAAGAACAGGAGGGATGAATTTCAAGTGCCTTCTGAAGAACAAGGATTTGGATCATCATCTCTCATGCCCAAAATACAGGATCTCACTATTGGGATAAGAAAAAATCTTCCCCTGGTTTTCACGAAAAAATGAGAAAGATTCTGGATATGTAGTCATAGGGAACATGGATGACATCACGTCATTTTGTAACTCCTGACAGATGTAAAACCATTTAATAAATGTCTCTAGAAGAGAAGGTCTAATTTTAAATTGCCTAATTGCCACTAAATTCTTCATTGCTTATAAGAGTCAGTTATTGCTATGGGGAATACCAGTATGCCGTCACTTTATATGCTTTTCTTATTAGATAATTACCTCTATTTTTTTAAGTATCACCAACAAGGTATGGTAGGCCAGTACCGGCCATGGGTTTGCTATTGAGTCCCAATTACGTCTTGTTTTGAAGAAAAAAGTGTTTGGTGTCAGGGATGTGAATGCACCCATATGTCTTAACTGCCCTTGACCTTTGGGTTCTGAACAAGTCTTCTTCACAGGAATGATTTTTTTTTTTCTCTCTGAATTATTAAACTGCTGACTCTGTCATTTTGAAGATCAAGACTTTTTACCCTTTCTAAAAAGCGTTTAAATGTGAGAAAAATAATTCTTCACTAAGATTTTTTGCTCATCAGATTTTTTTGACATTTATAACATAACAATTAATCTGTTAAAAGTTTGTGCAGAAAAAAATATTTAAGATGTTTCAAACAAAACTGTTTAAAAGACTAACTCATTCTAAGGCCATAACTGGCATCCTGAGAAATGCTGAGTCTGCAATGACGTATTTAAAATTGCTTTCTAGATCTGCCGAAATAAGGCAGATCCAGCAGTTCGTTCTATTTTCTAACATCCAGAAGAGGTAAAGAGAATCTATGTTGCCTATATTTACCATATAATATCCACCTACATTCTGGACTCAGTGAAATTGTATTGGAAAGGATTACTATAAAGACATAAAATAAAGGTAATTTTGCATCTAGAGCAAACAATTATGCCAAACAAATATTACTGTGTTTAAAGGCACAAGCAGTAACTGCCACAGTCCGCACATACTTTTACTAAACAAATGTTCTCACACTGTGAATGATGCAGTGAGGGAGGATGATAGAGCATAATGAACATTTATGCACTTCTTCGCACTCTTACAGGAGACATGTCATAGACATGCTACAGTCCTGAAGCATTTCTAAATATAAAACCTGAAAAAGCCCAACTTGAAGCTCTCTCCAGTTGTACAGGTACATAAGCCTTATCCTACATCTGTCCTTGAGCATTATCTTTTTCAAAATTAGAAAGAGTCAATGTCCAACTGGTTAATCTTTCTGCAGTTTCTTATCTATAATTGACCATTCACTTTCACTTGGACTCTATGTATCAAATTTCTGCAACAAGATAAACCCCCTTCCCAATAAAAGTGAAAAACCTTTTTAATGTTTTACATAGGAAACAATTCTCTTTCATCAAAGCTGGATATACATGCTCATATGGATAACTGAATCTGAGCAGTACCTTTTGAACTGGACCACTAAAATAGGGCTAAAAGAGATATTGTTAAAGCTGCCATCTAACATATTTTTAAATGTGAATGTGACAATTGCACATACTAACATAATTAGGTATCAAAAGTGAAATTATTCACTCTTCCATCATGTAGAGAAAGATTGTTTCAGGGCACAATGGGAGAGCAACTTGCTTGGAAAAAATAATATTACATCTTTCTTTAAAGATAATTCAAATAGCTAACGGAAAACTGTAACATATGATACTTCAAAATTATGTTTAAGCCACTCTTAAAGTAAAATTTTGTGGAGGAACTTAAGTTTGAACAAAAAAATAAAGCTGCTACATGTCAACTTTATTCTTCTGCCATACTGGAAAATCTATGTGTAGCATAATTTACAGAGACAGCTATAAGCCTAAACATTTTTTTTTCACAGAACGTTTTTTTCCCATAGAAAATAATATTTTCCTCTGCTATTTGAAAAAAAACAACAGCACTGCCCCTTCCTGAAATGGAAAATTAATGATGGCTGGCTGCAGTCATTACTGTACATTAACAGAAGGTTATGACACATGCATTGCTCAAGTACAATAACTGTATAAAGAGGACACATGTTTTCAGTTTCAAATCCCTTTCTCAAGATGTTGTTTCTGTAAAAAGCAGAACTCAGAATAGGGGGAAAACAGATATTTGGATTTAGAGACAACAACTAACACTGTTGCCTAGAGTTCAGTAAATCATTCTAGGTAGCTCTGAGCTTGAAAGAGGTATGCAAAATTTGATGTGAGAATAATTCCCAATAGAGGGTGGATTTTTGTTTTGTTTTGTTTTGTTTGTTTTTCCCCAGAAGAATAATTCCTGTGAATCTATGGACAATTATATTTTGAAAAACCTCCTTTTTATTAAATTGAACTAGTTTTCCCTGGATAAATATTGTTGTAAATTTGTATCCAAGATTTGTAGGCTTTCAGACAAGACCTTCTGAAAACGATTATTGATTTTGGGTATGTGACTTAAATAGAGTTATGATCATTTCTCATCATCTGAGTTTTTACATCTATTGCAAAAGCTTAAATAGGATATGAGAAGTGGATAGGTCTTGAGCTGGGTCTTCCATGTAGAAGTAAATTTTATTTGCAGCTTAAAAACAAGAATTCACTCCACTCCAGTTTGCATATATTGAGGGATAATCTTAATACTTTTTACGACCCTTGAAAATGGGATGCCTTCCCATCCTCAGCTAGATACATTCATGAGTAATGACACAAAGGAGATCATGCTCTAGATCTTCACTGTATGCCATACTTGTACAGTTACAAAAATATTTCAAATATGTGAGGAAAGTACTATTGTGGCACTGAAAACACTAGTGATTTTTTTTTTCTTAAGTCAAGAAATAAGACAATCAGTGTCTAAAAGAATAGGAAGGAATATATTTATGACTATACAGTATATAAGAGCACAGTTAATGTGTAAAAAATAGTGGAAAAAAGAAGTTAATTCAGCTACAGTGTGTACGTATGAGGGAGAGAAAGAAAGACTACTGAGCTGTAATAAAATATTTTTATCCTTATTTAACAATAAGACCAGTTATCACAAAGAGCTGGGAAAAGTGTTGTGTCAGCAATGTACACATAATTATAAAGAGAGTTGTTTTTAGCCAATAATCCACATGGATTATTGAAATTGCACATGTGTATTGTGTCCTACAACTGAAAGACATGTTGGTCTTTTTGTGGCTGGGAATACCTTAATTTATTTTAGTATTTAGTTTAAAATCCTTAGATATCATTAAATTCATATTTCAAAATAAAAAAAATATTAAAACAGTATATTACGACAGTTTTGAAATTTCAGGTCCTTTCACTCAAAAAAAATCATATGCAAATTTTAATTATTGTGCAGCAAAATGATACTTCAAAAAAGGTTTCAGCTACTTATTTCTGTTCAATTCTAATCAATATAAAAATACTTGCTGTAATTGCTGAGATGCAAGAAAAACCTGGGAAACTACGTGTATTCTTATTTGCTTATTTAATTGTAGCAGCATAGCTGTGGTGCTAGGGTTTAGTGCTGCTGGTTATCTTACCTAACATCAGCTCTTGCATGCTTATGCAGAAGCTAAGGATGGTGCCATGATGCTTGCCTCTGTTTAGTACCATAGTTATAAGAGGATGGCAACTTCTCTTCATTATGGCTAGAAACTGCGGGAATTTGCTTTGGATTGTACTAAAATGGAAAGACAATAATGTCTCATGCTGTACAAGAAGCAATCAAGTAAAGTCAAAAAGAAGGATAAAATTCTGTCTTGATTCAGATTGAGTAATGATTACATTTAAAAATATTTAAGTTAAAAAAATACACAAAAATGGACATTTCACTTTCACAGAAAAATCAGTAGTACAAAACTTATCAACAGAAACAATAGACGTAGTCTCAAATAGATTTATCTGTGTCTCTGTCATCAGTTTTTAAATTAAAAACATCATAATAATAAAGGTACAAAGGGAGAGAGTTGCTGTTCATTTCAGTAAAGTTTTCCATCCATTTCTATAGGTTAACTGAACTTCATGATGATGTCTCAGGCAGGAAAGGTAGTCATGGGAAGCATCCTTTTCTCATCCCCATCAAAAACTCTAGAGGGCTGATTAACATGGTTTCAAAAATTGTGAACATTTTCCCAGACTCTCATAAAAATATAAAGCCACTGTTTAATGGGCCATCTATAGAACAAACAGAAAAAAAAAAGAGTGCTGAACTCTGTGTAAATGTTGCTTCCCACTACTCCATTCCTTCTGGGAGAACTGCTAGCTGGCTCCCAGTACAGATATGACCGCTGCCATGAAGTATATGTTAGAAAATAGGCAGCAGATAACCTCTTCACTTGTTCCACTTGGACAGTTCCCATCCATTTTAACAGAACAGTGCCTGACCTTTTCAGAGGAAAACTGTTTTCAGGTGAGGCCAAATGCAAGAAAACTTGACAAAACTTTTCATATAGTGATAACACCAAACAATGAAAAAAATTAAAACATGATAAAACTGAATATACCCTGCCGAGTGAACACACCACTGAATTAGAATCGCTTAGAATTCCTTTTTTTGGAGTCCCTTTTACTGACAGAATTTTACGTTTCTCCTAAAATCTTATCTTCCACCCTTTGGTGGAATGCTGGATCACTGATGTTCTGAGCTACATATATTTAAC
Organism: Platalea leucorodia; assembly: GCF_965183815.1. Lineage (NCBI taxonomy): Eukaryota > Metazoa > Chordata > Aves > Pelecaniformes > Threskiornithidae > Platalea > Platalea leucorodia. Next base: position 82,193,110 of record NC_138858.1, read on the forward strand.
TTTTCTTCAGATTGGCCCCTTCTGCATTTTTTTTTTCCTAGCTTCTTGCTTTTTTCCTTGCTCCCTAGTATGTGAAATATTTCTAGAAGTAAAAGAAAAATCCCTAAAATTAAAATCCTGTTAGTACTTGAGTGTTATGGATGCTATCAATTATTTTCTCCCTAATCTTATGTGGAAGCTTTGTTTACAAGTACTAAATTTATTGCTGTTGCCAACATCCATACGTGACAATGAGGTATGGCTGATAGTATAAGATGTCTCTCTATTAAATCATAACCCAAATGCTCAAGCATCATATGCAGAGGATTTTATTCTACAAAATCCCAGCAGAGGGCCACAGACTATCTAAACATATACAACTTAATCCTGTTAACTACGCTGAGTTAGGCAGGGGATTTGCCTCTTTTGCCGTCTTGGGTGAGTGTCAGAACAGGTATTTGCCACATCACTTTCTTCTAAATGACTATACCTGAATAAAAAGTCCTCAATGCATTAACACCGGAAAAGGGGAAAAAAAAAAAAGAAATCCAAGAAAGCCAGGCCACTCAATCACCTAAACACATGCAAAAGTAAAACTTCTGTTTGCTGAAGGGAAGCAGTGCAGCGTGGTTTCCAAGCCATAGAAAACCACCTGACAACTTTAAGTGTACTGCCTGAGGTGGGGAGCAATAAAGAATAAGTGTTAAAGCCAACGTTTTCAGCAGTATTTCTCAAGTAAATGTTTATAATACCTTTTTTTTCTTTTTTTCTTTTTTTTTCTTTTCTTTTTATTTTTTTACCAGAAAGGAAAGAATGCCTCAGTTTAATCAGAGAATATTATCTGGAGAGTATAATGTGTTTTCTTGCTATTAAAATATTCAAGTACTTTTCAAATTCCTCATAGAAGCTTCTATGCTGTTTTCTGCAGTTACAATTGTGAAATAATAAACAGATGTTTTACGTGTTGAATATCTTTAAAGAAATTGTTTTAAATGTCAAACCATGTTGTTTTACATTTGCATGCCCACATTTTTCACCGATACTGCCAAATTAAAATGTGAATGCAAAGCCTGAGACTTAATAAAACAAACTTGATAAAGAAATTTATTTACAAGATAATATATTCATTAATTGAGAATAGTAAATGTAACAAATTAACTGTTTCTTCAAGGTTAATTAGAACAGGTTAATTGATTATAAGGTTATTTACTCTGACTGCAGGGTCTCTGCTATGATTCACTTTAAAAATCTGACAACCAGCTTAACTTTCACCAGTAGAAAATGTCCTTTCTGTCTTTGGTTCTGCTTTACCTATTTGTAATCAACAACTTTTCTAATTTTACATAATGACCCATCTTCAATCCCAGAAGATTCTGTATTATGATTAATTTCAGCCCTCAGACAGGTCACTTCTTCCTCTGCTTCTGTCTCTAAGGAGGTTACTACTGATTTCTCTAAAAAGAAAAATTGACAAAATGTAATATTAAGTCTTTTCCCATCAATATCCTCAGCCACCTCCTCATGTCTTGCTTTTTTCAGCTGTTATTGCACTCCTCTTATCTTTCAATACCAATGAAGTATTTGTTATTTATGCTTTTTTAAAATCTTTTTACTTACCTAACTCTTTTCTGAATAATTTTATCAGTGATTTGGATCAAGTATTATGAAGTTATATCCTTTCTGGTTTTAGGTACAGAAGCAAAATAGTAACTTCTTGACACTCTCTATACACCTGTACACCTATGGAAGTCTGACCCATAAACAGAACAGCAACAGAATAGCTTTATAGTCCTTGTCTCCAAGATTCTCCGTAAGTCTGCTTTGATATAACACACCCTCTCTTTAGCTCCATAATGTTATTTGTTATTGCCGGGTAATTAACAACATCATTTGACAGTCTAATAGTACGAGTACATATTCTATGTGTTTCTTACATTGACTGTCCTGCAGCAGAGCAACTTTTTCATTTTCTGAGGTACTACAAAGCCTTGGAGTTGTAAGAACATCCATACAAATTTGATGGATCCTAGAGCTAAGTAATTCTCTTGTGAATTTTACTCCCGAGGAACATCCTGCACATCCATCAGTGACAGATGAACAAGGCAGGTGGCTGAAATTCTTATTCATAGTTTCCTCAGGAACTAATTATTTGCAGATCTCTTAAGAAGGTTATTTTTCTCATTAATACTGCTTGTACAGTTCACCCACTCTTTTTCTGATCCCCATGTCTCTGCATGTTTAAGGAAGAAACTTATGACTCCGTTTTGACCAGTCTTCATCAGCTTTTCATACAATAGGCTCATTAGCAAGATATATTATTAGTTTAGTTTAAGTTTCAGTTTGATTTTCTACCCGCTTATCCTCCTAAATCCCCAGGCAACCTCTTTGCTGACTGTTTTCACCAATAATCATGTCTTGAATCTTCTCCCTTTATAAAACATAGATCTTCTGGCATAAGTAAAGAACTTTCTACAATTATGCTACCATTCTCTGAAAATATCCTTCCATCACATTGTAATCTTGAAAATCTGTACTCATCAAGCACCAGAAACTGCAGTGAGGAGAAGAAAAAATATCTAGTTCATAGACTTATGAAGCAAGTTACTCTGACATATTTTTATGCTCTCAATTTTAACCAAAGATTTCCCTATTATCAGTTGGCTCGTAGTGTTTTACCTTTGATTGCCTTCATCTTGTCACTCTTCAGTTCTTTATCTGGTGTCCAAAATACTGTTTAGACATTCCAGATAAATATCTCTTCTGTACATGAGGATTTGAACTTGAAAAAATCCATGGAAATAAATGGATTTTCAATGACAGAGTTCAATCGATTCACATGCAGCTGGCATACCCTTTATCCAATGACAGGTGTGTGCATAGATACGTATGTGTAAGCTAGTAAATAAACACCAAACTTAAGAGGACATATTAAGATTCTGCTGCAACTACAAATTTGTTCCCAACAATATTAAAATTGTTCCTCTGAATGCTCAACATAAGAATCAAAAACTTTAGTTAAAGTTTCAGTTTAAAAGTTTAGTACTTTATGAAGTCAGACACTCTCTATGAAATTTTACTATAGCTCCAGTTAGTCACTAAATGTAGTGCGTATTCCACAAATGATGGGAAGGAGTATGCCATTTTTTGTAGGGTAGAGCCATTCCTTTATAGTACTTGTGCATTATAGGTGCTCCTGTTGGCTCTCTCAAATAGGTAACTGAGGCCACAAAGACATGCAGTTCAGTACTACAATCACAAGTGTGTTAGTGAAGGACACGGTCCCCTTATGCAGTAATTAAGGTTTACATTTTTCTGTTTTGCTTAGTGGATTCCACTCAGTTTTTTAAATTTTCCCAGTCCTCCCCATCTAAGGAAGACTGGGAGCTACCAAGAGCTGGATCTTATAGTCTGTAAGCCTTAAGTCTTATTGTTCTAAAAGGAAAGAAAGTCCATCCATACAGTTACAGTAAAGACCACTTTACCTCTGGAGGTAGCAATTTGTCTTTTCCACTGTGAACCCCAACCACAAAAGTTAACAAACTACACACTGCTATGAAATAATGAGTATTTCTGAGCCTTTTAAGACCTGAAATCACATGTGCTGAGTGGTCAAGGTGGGAGTGCTTATGCTGCTATCAGCATCTGCTGCATATTTGAGCCATAAGCTGCTAAAGAGCAAAACATGAGACCAGATCAAATGTTCCATCATGAACATGATGCTTTCCTGAAAGCCCTTGTAATGTATTTTTTAACTTGATAAACTGAACTATGAACCATGGCAACCGTGACAGAAGAACAAGTTCCCGTCTGCACAATCTGCAAAAGGCTTGTGACCTCCAGGAAAAGATGGACTGAATAATTAGCAATAGTAAAATCTTGAGTTTCCAAAGTCAGACACAGCCCAGTAATCACCAGGCCATGAGTAATCACTAGCCTTCAGGCTGGCGCCCAGACCCCTAAGATCCATGGCCATACATAGGCAATGAGCTGGAGACATGCACTTCTGAACTGTAGCTTAGTCAGGGTCTGAAGCCCTGGGACTGAGCTTCAATGGCAATCCTGGGTGGTGGATCAAGGTCCAAGGTGAGGTCTACTAGTCCTTCCTGGCATAACTGAGGGTCCTGGCATAGCTCATACCTCACAGCAATTAGACATTTATAAGGAACAACACATAGAAATAGTGCAACCCAGCAATATCCTGTAGCAGGATATCTCTGGTCCCTCTTTAAATCCAATCTCATAAACACAGTGATCATGTGCTTTTCATGCTGTTGTGAAGGGAGATTCCTCTTCGTCTTGTAGTTAGTGTCATAATTCGTCCCAGTGCAAACCTAAGCTAGTTTAATTTGATAGCTTTTTCCCCATGTACTCTACTAACTATAAAAAAGACAACTCTTAAACAAACATTTTTGCTTGATGAGACAGTTTGAAATAAGAGGACTTAAAAATAAATTTTCTTCTGTGCCTTGATCTTGTCCACTGTGTCATTGTATTTTGGTTCACTAACTTCAAGCAGTTTTCTGAGCTGCAAAACTGCTATACATTGTGTCAACATCTCTAGGAAACTCTCTTTGCAGTTAGTTCTCGGACTTGATTGTAGAGCTGTGTCTTGCTGCTAGCAATGGTTTTGCTTCTCTTAGTGTTATATACATAAAGACTATCATAGAATCATAGAATACTAGGTTGGAAGAGACCTCAGGGATCATCTGGTCCAGCCTTCTAGGCAAGAGCACAGTCTAGATGAGATGGCCCAGCACCCTGTCCAGCTGAGTCTTAAAAGTGTCCAGTGTAGCGGAGTCAACCACTTCCCTGGGGAGATTATTCCAGTGGTTGACTGTTCTCACTGTGAAAAATTTTCCTCTCGTGTCCAATCATAATCTCCCTGGGAGTAACTTGTACCCATTACCCCTTGTCCTCACCATGTGACTCCTTGCAAAAAGGGAGTCTCCATCTTCTTTGTAGCTACCCTTTAAGTACTGGTACATGGTGATGAGATCACCTCTAAGCCTCCTTTTCTCAAGGCTGAACAAACCCAGCTCTCTCAGTCAATCCTCATACGGCAGGTTTCCCAGACCCTTGATCATCTTGGTGGCCCTTTTCTGGACCCCCTCCAGCCTGTCCACATCTTTTTTGTATAACGGGGACCAGAACTGTACACAGTATTCCAGGTGTGGCCTGACAAGCACCTGACAAGATTAGACCCAAAGAAAAAAAAAAAAAAAACAAACCTTTCTTAATGGCCATTATGGCTATGTCTCTGTAAGCAAAAAAAGATGCAACTTATTCTTTTCTTGAGTACCTTGATGCAATTGGAAAACAACCTCTATCTGTCTTAAAGCAGACTGCTCATGCCAGAACCATTGCCTCTGGACAGCATAGATCCTAAAAGGTAAGTTTATATTGGTTTTGCTTTGCTTTCCTTTGTGAAATTTGTTTACTATTAGTCAGAAAATTCAGTGGCTCTGCTGAAGTGAAAAGGTTGTGTGGTTTATAATCTTAAGACTTCAGCAGCTCCTCAGATATTAACTTATCTCTGCCTTCCAAGCCTCTGAGTGTTCTTGTATTGCTTATGAAATCACATAGATACCACTTCACTCTGATGAATTTTTTTCTCCCAGGCTTTATCATATTTCTCATTTGTTTCATATTCTTATAAACAAGGCTCTTATGAATCTACTTAAATGATTTTCAAGATTTATACTTCTCATTTGTATTTCCATATCACCACTAATACAAGGTAATTTGCCAGAGGTAAACAGAAAGGGTATGTAATAGATTGTTCCTAATTATTACAGACAAATAAAGTGTGTAAAAAGAACACAGAATAAATGAAAATGATGAAAGAGAACTGGCAGAATTCATTTAAACCTACTTATATTTTTTCTCAACAATAGTAGTAATCTTGCATTAGGAAAGGTGTAGGTGTGGGTAAATGTATCTACAATAATTTTCCTATTATCTTTTTCATTATTTCAGCAGAAAGTTGTCCCATTGCAGTATCATGAACATTTTTAGCTCTGTGTTCTCTTCACCTTTTAAGCATAATGTGTAGGGTAAAAAGTATACAATTTAGCAGCTTTGTAATATTCCATGGCTTTCTAAATCTTTTAGGATTACTTTAAAATCAAGGACTACTGCAAAATTAGGCATCACAGGCTCATGTCCAATTTTCTGATTGTGTATGACATGCTTTGGGACTTCGAATCTGGTTTGCATAATCACAGAGGTAGGAAATGCATTATTTTAATGTGTTTTAAGATTAGAGCTGTCTGGAGAACGAGTCATACTCTACTGGTGAAGCAAAGGTGGCAAGGAAAAAGTACTCCCAGAGCTCCGATAAGGTCTATAAAAAAGGTGTTAACAGGCCCTTCTGAAACCATATGATTCACAGTGAGATAACAAGTATAATGAAGAGAACAAAAACTTCACGCCATCAATCAAATCAACGACCTCCTGTTCAGAATCTCATTCAGATCTCTACTATGTTGTACAGCTCCAGAAAACAGAGATAAAAACAGTTTTAGCTATTCCTATTAGGATCACTTCAAATGTATGCGTAAGTTTAAAGAATGTAAAAAAAGCCTTTGCATACAGAATGCTCCAGGGATTCAGCTACTTATGAAAAGTGTGTGTATTGGGTTTGCATGGCAAGGTTTAGGTAGCAAGGGGTGCTACCAGAGTGGCTTCTGTGAGAACCTGCTAGAAGCTTCCCCTATGTCAACAGAGCCAATGCCAGCCAGCTCTAAGACGGACCTGCCGCTGGCCAAGGCTGAACTCATCAGTGACAGTGGTAGTGCCTCTGGGATAACATTTAAGATGGGGAAAAAAACTGCACAACAGCAACTGCAGCTGAAGAGAGGAGTGAGAATGTGTGAGAGGCACAACCCTGCAGACACCAAGGTCAGTGAAGAAGGAAGGGGAGGAGGTGCTACAGGTGTTGGAGCAGAGATTCCCCTGCAGGCCATGGTGAAGACTGTTGTGAGGCAGGCTGTCGCCCTGCAGCCCATGGAGGTTAACGATGGAGCAGGTATCCACCTCCAGCCTGTGTAGGATCCCACACCAGAGCAGGTGGATGCCTGAAGGAGGCTGTGACCCTGTGGAAAGCCCACACTGGAGTAGGGTCCTGGCAGGACCTGGGACCCATGGAGAAAGAGGAGCCCATGCTGGAGCAGGTTTTCTGGCAGGACTTGAGACCCCATGGGAGACCCACGCTGGAGCAGTCTGTTCCTGAAGGACTGCACTCCATGGGAGGGACCCCATGCTGGAGCAGGGGAAGAGTGTGACGAGTCCTCCCTCTGAGGAGGAAGAAGCGGCAGAAACAACATGTGATGAACTGACCACAACCCCCATTCCCCATCCCCCTTCACCGCTTTGGGGGAGGAGGTAGAGAATTCGGGAGTAAAGTTAAGCCCAGGAAGAAGGGAGGGGTAGGGGGTAGTTTTTATTTCTCATTATCCTACTCTGCTTTGATTGGTAATAAGTTAAAATAATTTCCCCAAGCTGAGTCTGTTTTGCCCGTGACAGTAATTGGTGAATGATCTCTCCTTGTTCTTATCTCAACCCACAAGTCTTTTGTTATATTTTCTCTCCCCGTCCAGCTGAGGAGGACAAGTGGTAGAGCAGCTTTGGCCGGTACCTGGTGTCTAGCCAAGGTCAAACCACCACAGTGTGGAATACCCTTGGAACAAATATAGATTATGCTTATTCCTAATTATCAAGTTTCTTCATGTTATTAAAATAAATATATGCTGATTTATTCATGTCTAGTGCAAAAATTCTACTTTTTGATCAGTTACATACGTGAAACAGAACAATAAACATTAAGAATGGAGAAGTTTTGTATTTCCATATTACTTTGAAATAAAGCTTGAAGCTCTTCTATTGACATGACAGACTGACTACCTATTTTGTCTAAGGGCTTATCTGATATGTACCGGTATTTTCTCCTTTCAGATGAAGAATGTTACTGGGTCCCTGAAGAATCAGGTGTTATCAACCTAAAACAGAAGTACAGTTAGAGAAGAGTTGGTATGCAAGTCTGAAAAAGAAAAGGTTATTTTTTTCTGATGACATAAAGTTTTAGTTTGCTTACTTTGAAATTTTCCACTTAATTAGACCAGAGGTGGACGAGTCCAATAGCTAGTTTCACCTTTCATGCATTAAAATATGTCTGTACCAGGTCTGAAGACTTCAAATTTTTCTAGTTGGGTGGAAGTGTCGATCTGCTGGAGGGTAGGAAGGCCCTGCAGAGGGACCTGGATGGGCTGGATCATTGGGCCGGGGCCAACTGCATGAGATTCAACAAGGCTCAGTGCTGGGTCCTGCACTTCGGTCACAACAACCCCATGCAATGTTACAGGCTGGGGGAGGAGTGGCTGGAGAGCTGCCTGGCAGAAAAGGACCTGGGGGTGTTGGTTGACAGCCGCCTGAACATGAGCCAGCAGTGTGCTCAGGTGGCCAAGAAGGCCAATGGCATCCTGGCTTGTATCAAGAATAGTGTGGCCAGCAGGACCAGGGAGGTGATAGTGCCCCTGTACTCGGCGCTGGTGAGGCCGCACCTTGAGTACTGTGTTCAGTTTTGGGCCCCTCACTCCAAGAAGGACATTGAGGTGCTGGAGCATGTCCAAAGAAGGGCAACAAAGTTGGTGAAGGGTCTAGAGCACAAGTCTTATGAGGAGTGGCTGAGGGAGCTGGGGTTGTTTAGCCTGGAGAAGAGGAGGCTGAGGGGAGGCCTTATTGCTCTCTACAACTACCTGAAAGGAGGTTGTAGCGAGGTGGGGGTCGGTCTCTTCTCCTAAGCAACAAGCGATAGGACGAGAGGAAATGGCCTCAAGCTGTGCCAGGGGAGGTTTAGGTTAGACATTAGGAAAAACTTCTTCACCGAAAGGGTGGTCAAGCATTGGAACAGGCTGCCCAGGGAAGTGGTTGAGTCTCCATCCCTGGAGGTATTTAAAGAGCGGATAGATGTGGTGCTCGAGGACATGGTATAGATGGACTTGGCAGCGCTAGGTTAACGGTTGGACTCAATGATCTTAAGGGTCTTTTCCAACCTTGACGATTCTATGATTCTATGATTCTATGACTTCTTTGAATGACAGTCTCAGATGCTTCCATTGACTAAATGATAGAAATGTATTGATTCTTTAAAAGATATCAGTTCATCAGGTACCCTGCAGTTTAAAACCTGTGTAATTATGATACTGTGATGTTCTACGTGAATAAGCAAAAATTTATTCACAGGTCTTCAGAATGTCAATGGGACACAACTGAGCATTTTGCTGGGATGTTTCCTTTTCCTCTGCTCATCTTTGGAAATGGTATACAGCAGTGCTTGAGTTTTTATTATGTGATAACTTCTTTATGCACTTCTCTTTCTTATTAAGTAATTAAAATGACTGAATAATGAAGGTTAGTTCTGATTTGCAGGTTTGTAGTTTTACTAACCTTAACCGAGCTTCTTATACATTTTGCATCTTACTGTGAATGCTATTGATCTAATCAAATTCAGTGTTGTTATTTGGAAGGAACATGCATTTAGTAACAAATGTGATGGTTATGCACTTTTTTTTTTTCCATTCTCACACTTTGGAGATTCTTTTCTTCAAGCTAATGAAATCCATGGTGCTGCATATGTGAAGCTATTTCTGTGCTATAAACAAAAAAGCCAGCTTGCTGCAAAGAAGTACCAGAAGAAACCTATTTTAAAGATGGACAATATGCCTGTACCCTTTCATGTCACAAGTCTCAGTGAATGTGATACGAAACAATACTCTTTTGATACTGGCACAGTTCCAGTCTTGGTCATCCATCTTGGATGCTCCGTTGTGCAGCTACCATCACGCTCCTCAGGAAAACTGGGAAAGCAGTCTTAGTGTGACTCTCATACTCTGAAAGGGCTGCTGGCAGATTATGCTTCACCTCTCCAGCAAATATCAGATGAGAAAACAATTACTAGAAGTGTCACTGGAGACGTGCGAATTCAGAGAGGACATTGTGCTGGAGTGGATGTTACGTGCTAGAAGAGATAAGAAAGTAAGAAGGAATTTCAGCCTGTGTTTCTACAGTTTCACTGTAGAAAGGCCCAGCATCTGACGCAGTAAGTAGTGTGTTGTCCAAAAGGTGAATGTCAATATGATATTTATTTTTGTATGATAATTTTGCAAGTGATGACTGACAACATTTAATTTTTTTAATAACTTATGATCTAGTTGCTGTAATTTAGAACTGCAAATTGTAAGAGTGGTACCTTGGAGCTACAAGCCCTCTGTATTGTGCCCCAGATGTGGGAAAGTGAGAGTAAGTGTTCTGCTGCTGTGTAAGAGTTTGTGCATGGTTCTTGCATCTCAAATTAGTGATTCATGGTAAGATTGGCTTCGATTGTGAACTGCTATGGTGGAATGACTCTATGGGATGCTCTAAGTTTCTGATGCTAGACATGTAAGATATATACTTTGAGGTTCTTGTCTCTGTACTGTTGCCTTGAACAAGGGCTAAGTATCATCAGACTTGGGTACTACAGTTGATGGATGCCGTAGCCTTAATTACTCCTCTCCTTATCCTTAAAAAAAAAGAGTTTCAGAAGAAGGGGTACATATTCACCTTGCCATCGGTCAAGGCTTTCAGAAAAGGAGAATGTTTGCTGGGGCTCCTTAGGTACTTCAGAAGCTAGAGTACACATTTATGGAGGATCTGGGTATGACTGCTTGCAGGTAGTGCTTATGACTCTGGTACCAAATATTTCTAGCAAAATAAAGCATAGTTAATAGTTTTTTCCACCATCTATTTCCTATCTCTAAACCCTCAATGCCTGAGTGTCTCCTGAGTATTCCAGTTTTCACTGTTTTAATGGCACGGTTTGGTAGAGGAACTGAATTTCTGCATTAGAGAAGGACACTGACAATGTATTTCACTCAGACTGATCTAGCAGGCCTCTTTGAAAGGATCCCTACCTATTACACTGTTAATAAAATGTGCAACAATCATCAGGCAGGATGACTGCAAAATCAAGGAAGTTGCTGAAATGAATAAAGGTTTTTATTGTGATGTTTCTCGAACATTTGTAACACTATTTCTGACTAGTTATAAATGCTATAAGCCAAAACTTGAAGGAAGAATAAAAATCAGACTGATGTATGCTTGAAACAGTCTTCTTATGTAACTTGGGCTTGAACAAAAGAAGTGTAGTTTTCCTAAAACCACTTGCAATGCTTAACTAAAATTTACGTGAACACAGCAGTACATGTTTTGGTGTGAGAAATCTCGCTGCCGTGTTAAGCCTTATATTGGTAGCCCTGGCACATTTAATAAAAACCTTCCATAAATTGGGAACAAAGCTGTTGTTCTGGAGATGGCTTCAAATTAGCCCTGCCAGGCTGTAATGTTGCAGTATTAAGGACAGTGATACTTGGCACAGAGTAAACTGAAAAAAGATATGTTAATCTAGAGAAAGTTTGTTTTATTGATGCAGTGTGAGAGAATCATAAAGGCAAATCTTAATTCCTGCTTTATTGTTCTTTTAAGGAATTTGCAGAAAGTATTGCTTTTCCTGGTATATATTTACCTTAATAGTCATAAGCTTCAGAGGGAGTATGCTGATTTTCTAGGGTGCACTGTGGTAACTTGTCACTTGTTTTACACTTATGGAGGCAAAAATGGAGGAAAGAATTCTGACGATCCATAAAAATAGCTGGGATTCATCAAACCCAGATCACTATGAAAGTTCAGACTTGAATCCAGCACTAAAAATAAAAGAAAAAACCACAGAATTCCATGATGAATCTGCTCTTTCCTGAAATGTTAGCCTTCACCCACTTCCAAAGTGAATATGCAGCCCTTGATATGTTATCTGATTGAAAGGAGAAATGTAGATTCAAAAAAAGGGCAGAAAGTGCTGCAATAAGCCATATATGTGCCCACTGTATAGGAAGAGCCATTTTCGCAGTGAGACATAAAATCTGTAGAATCGTGCCAATTGGTTTTGGCTTTGCATTTTATGGGAATTGATTTAAGTAGCTCATTTCTCTCCTTAAGGTCTCTCTTAATTTGCTGCTGGAACTTTCCCAGTAAGTTCTTTCATCTTGTTTTATTCTTACTTTTGCTAACTCTCCTTGTACAGTGAGATAGGTTGGAGTTTCTTTTTCAGCCTTCACAGACGTGAAAAATCTGTCAAGTATATTGCACCTCTGTCCCAGACACCAAAAGGTCTTTGAAGGTTTGACCCTTAGGCACTGTCCCATTGCCCCAGCTTTAGCCATCTGGTATGGGATACTTGTATAATCAATGAAAAGCTGTCAGGGTGATTCATCTGGAGGTTAGTGCCTTAAATAAATGGGATAAACTGCTCTGGAGAGTGTATGCATTTGTTTCTCCAGACTATACAGGAAGTCATACATACCACTTTTGAAAATATTTTGCTGAAAACACATTTGTAGCCATTCCAGTCCTGAATACGTTTTTGTGTAGAGCAAATGAGAATAAACAGCATGCTGAATGAAGAACTACATGTTCAAGAGTCTCACAGGATAAGCATCCTAACTGAAGGATCTATATATGACAGTGGTTCTGAGCTGATACTTCTCTGAGACATATGTAACACAATTTATTAGAAAGGGTGTTTGCCATCCTATTGGTTATTGAATCTGAAATTTATTTTCCCAAAGGTCTCATTAATACATGAGGTGGAAAGGTCCCTAGAGCCACTGGACTTTAATCTATACCTTGTAACTTCATAAATAATGCAAGGACAATTAAATTCTGGATTCTGATAACATAATGGCCATAGAAGTTGCTTCAAAACATTAACTTTTCCTTTAACTAAATATGGACTAAAGACAGCTCTCAAACATGAAAACAAAAGTAAAGTTTCTTGCACAATGTTGTTTTAGGCTATTAAACTAGGATAAATCCTGTAAATATTTGAATGTTCTTAAGATATGTCCTTCAAGGAAGCAAATTACATAATGGTTCTAGACAATGTGTCTCTGGGTGAATGGCCAGAGATTTGCTTTCATGTATAACAAAATGAAAAATATTGATTCTCCAAAGCCATAGTACTATGACAAAGGTCAGATGCTGACCCCCTTTAGTCTGGTGTAGCCCATCTCTTCATAACAGTTATGTTCTGTCAGCAACTGCTTATAAAAATAGACTATACTGTGTTATAATACTCAATAGAGGGATGCCATTAGTGCTTGCAGGGGCAGGGTCAATTTGCACTTCAGTACCCCAGACTTTAAATAGCCTAAACTCTTTTTAATGGATTGTTTTCTCTTTGCTGGGAAGGGAAGTTAAGTCCAGGGTCTGTTGCCTTGGAATTCATATTTCGACTATAAAAATTGTCAGGATAACTTATACTGTGTTATTAATTGTGTTTGAGTTGATTCTAAGGCAAAAGTTTATGTAGATGTACTTGTCCCAAGTGGCAGTAATGCTGAAATATTGTTTCGAACTTTGGACAAACGTGTCGCTAATCCTCCAACCTGGCATTTTTGCATGCAGTTCTGACTCAAAAGTGGTGGCATGAAAGACTGTTCCTCCTGATCCTGTGTGTGGTTTCACCAATACAGACAGTGCTGTTTTCTACTTCCTTATGACTTGCAGATGGTGTGTTCCTTTTGCCAAAAGGAGCAGCTGCAGCATGTTGAGAGAGTTAAGGTCCGACATTAAGTTTACTATTTATTATCGATGCATCATTCTTTAACAGAATAAAGTTCTTTTTCACCAGTATTTTTCATCAGTATTTTTTTTTTTCTGGAAAATCTTCCAGAAACCAGTTCCATTGTTATGTTTCACTTTTGCTGTTGGTTAGAAAATCTGGAATCCAGACACAGACAGCAACAGACCTCTGGGTTCCCTGGTTGTTTCTGCTGTATAGCAAGGAGCCTGACCTCTTTTCAAGCATTGCCTTGTGTTTGGCTTGAGCAATAGAGGCAAGTGTATCATTGGGCATTAGAGTTAGGCCAAGGTGTATGCCAGTTATAACCATAGCTAGTCTTTCAGAGTTCTGTCTCTGGCAATTGAAAACATTTTTCACCTATTTATTATTCCATGAAGTTGAGTAAATCCTGTTTTTCAAGATCCGTTCACTTCTGTACTGACTATGTATATCTACTGATGTGGAAGCTGGCAATGCTGGTGATGAAGTTAGCAACAGCTAATGCTGATGATGAAGTTAGCCTTGGAATCAATCAATTTGAACCTTAGACTCAACTCTTTGAATACAAAGTTATCTGGGCTTCATTAGGTGGTAGATGCCCCATCCTTGGAAACATTCAAGGATAGGCTGGATGGGGCTCTGAGCAACCTGATCTAGTTGAAGATGTCCCTGCCAATTGCAGGGGGCGTTGGACTAGATGATCTCTAAAGGTCCCTTCCATCCCAAAGCATTCTATGATTCTATGATTCTATTGTCCAAACAGCTTCTCCTCCAGTTCCAGCTCATACTGCGTTGTGCAGGTGCCAGATGGCAACTTCACCTGGAAGTTTTCTGGCTAAAGATGCCCTGACTCCTGGATCTATAGGATAAAGGTGATCTGTTCCTATTTGATTTATTTTTGATTAAATATAGGGTTTTATTAAGTACAGGTTCATCTCTATTCTATGGTAGTTTAGGGAACTAGCTTCCATCAATAACAAAATTATCAATTATTGTTTCTGAGAGTAAGTTACACACAGAAAAGCTTAGTCTCAAAGGTTAACTATGAGTTTGAGAAATATTAGCACATTGGCTCTAATATACTACAAAAGATGTGGTTCATAATTTTTGGGTTATTTTTTGCCTGTCTTATTTATCTTGTTTCCTTTAGTTAGCTAACAGCAATTTTTCTGAAAAAAATGGACCAATAGGGTTAAAAAGTGACAAATGTGGCTGGATATAGTCTTATGAGTACCATTTTTCCATTGACTGTTGGGGGATCAATATTTTCAGATTTATCTGCAGTGATTACCTAGGAAACCCAGCCTTAGAACAGATTAGAAACTTTTGCTAGTCCTTCTCTTCAGCGATACTTGTATAACTGCTAGCTTTAAAAATCAGTGTTTTTCTCACTTTTTTTCTTGTATGACTGCACTTCTGGTTTTTGTATTCATTTGGAAGACCATTTAAACATGAGATTCAATTTCTTTGCTTAAATTTTGATGTTTATAAAATGCATATAAACTATTGCATAATTGTGCTGTTAGTAACCTGCTGCTGTGAAGATTTTAACACCTACTTGGTAAGAAGTGCTAAACAAGAGCAAGATGTTTTTCTAGCAACAAGGTTTAACGCTTTACATTACTAACTCAAACACTGCAATTTCTTGAGGCGTATGAAACAACCGCACATGTGTAATTGGTTGTCTGTGCATGAACTACTAAGGCTAAGTATGTTTCCTCAACTGAGGGAGGCTAAGCAAAGAGCTGAACCCACTGCAGTACACAACTTCTGTTGAGGAACACTAACTGTAACTTGTAATTTCACTGATGAAATGTCATTTGACTGTAGAGATTAAATTTTGAACTTTAATTTAGGAGAAAGCTTGCTTTTCTGCAAAGGGTAATGCTGCTTAGATGGCTGTCTCAGAAATAACCTGAGTTGCTGCCAGGGAGAATTTTTTTTCTTTTGAAGCCAGAAGGCAGCTGTAGGCTTAGCTCTTAGTCTAACCTTCCAAACAGGTATGAAAGTTGGTCAGTCATGCAGCACGTAAAATGATATGGGTGCACGTTTTCTTTCCTCTGAGTCTCTAGCTTGCAGAGACCCCAGTGTTGTTCCATTTATCTCATTTTTTCTGTTAATCATGTCAATTCTTCCCTTCAGTTTTGGTGACTGGCATATCTTTTGTGACACTTAGAATTAGAGTTCCTCTCTTTTTTTAGCTTTCATGTTTTTGCATTTCATAGTCCTTCAACGTTTCAGTTTTTTATATTATTAGGGAAATATAAGAAAAAGGGTTTGGGGTTAGATCCAATAAAGGTCTTAAGTTTATAATGTAGGACATAGGCAGATTTGAAATACTTTAATTGAAAATCACAATCACAAAAGCTTCTGTTTATCTGCCACCTCCTTTTTCAGTCTTCTAACTAGTTCATGACCAGCTTGTGTTTTCTAACCTTTCATCTGTAAGCTTGCCCCAGCTCATCAGCCTTTGGAGTGCAAGGTAGGGAAGGAAAAAGAAGCTTTTAATCCTGTCTCTCCTACTCCTAGGCAAAAACTGTGCTGAAGAAATAAGTATTCTTTCCTCTGACAAAACTGGGCCACTGTGTATAAAGATGTAACATTTTTTTGTTCCATATACTACGAACATTTTATGTGACTCCAGCCAAGTATTTAAGGTCTGGCACATAAGAAAAGATTCAGAAGAGTCTTTTATTCCTGTGGCTATGTGTGCTTTTTCCAGTGGTTTGTGAATAAAAAAGAAAGCTGATAACATGGGGAGTAGGGAGCCTGACCCATGCACACATCTTCTGACTTCAGTATTTTTAACCAGTTAGTTATTTTCCTCTTGGCTGCATAGTAGTCCAGGTCCATGAGAAACTTACTAACTACAGTCCAGTGAGAATACTCTTCTGAAAGTGCAGTAGGTAGCTTTGAATGCCCACAGGTTAACACAGGCTCTCTGCTGGGTCCCTGGCTCCCTGAAAGACAACTCTGACAAAAAGACTTTAACAAAAGCAGCAAAAAATTACTAATTTTTCCTTATTAATGAAACTACCTGAATGCTGCTGTGTAAGATCAAGCACCCCAGTGCTTGCCCTGGGAGCTCCGCTTGCTTCCAGACTGGTAGAACTGAAGATCAAGGAAACCTGCGTGTTTCATTCTTTAGGCTGGGGCACATAGGTCGATGCATTGGCCTCCTAGTCTAGAGCTGGCTAAGCAGGACTTATGGAGGAATTCACCATCTCCTTAAATTCTGTTGTAGGTGCTGTTTCAGTGTTTTTGTCTCTATGCAGTCTGGACTGTTTGTATGCATGGGTTCATTTGTTTTCTTTTTATACTTTGGATGTTACTGCATCTGCTACAGATGATGGAATAAGCTTATTTTTCTTTCCTCTTCAGTAGTAAAGTTATGCAAACACTGGGCTTCCTAGGCTTATATTATTTCTAAACATTTTCAGATTTCCCTGATTACATGTCTTTTCCAGAAGGTTTATCTTTCCTATGGAAGCCTTACAAGACTAATTTGGACTTCAGATAACGTCACACTCCTCCACTTATTAAAAGTTCAGATATCTGAACATCTTTTCCATCTGTATGTTGAAGGCCTGATTTCTGTGAAGCTTAGACTTTTCCAGTTGTCTACAAATCTGACTGCAGAAGAGAGAGATGAAACATCAAGAATGAGACTTAAAACTCTCCGTAGTTCCACGGAAATAGGTTGAGCATAGTGTAACACTCATGATCCTGTTTTAATATTCCTATAGACACCTGTTACTATCAGCATAGATGATACATCTCACATCATTAATCCCATTCTGAAACTCCATTAAAAGTCTATATGAGATAGCTTTATACTGGCTCAACCAATTCCAAATGTGCCAAATCATTAAAAATTTTATTATTTCTAGGCAGATTGAGGACACTGTTGTGATTAAGATTTCTTTAGTGATAAAATTCCTTGTAACGGATGGAAATTAAAACTCTTCTCTTGCAAGAGTAAAACATTAAAAATAGAGAGTTACAGTACAAGGTTCCAAGAATTAAGTAAAATATGGAAAGTCTAAAAATGGAGAGCAGTCCTATCTGAATATCTTTATCTTTTCTTTGATAGGGCACTGACTTAATTGAGGTCTTAAAGTACATGTCTTAATTGCAGTTATTTTTATAGTGCTGTTGAGTTTATATGTGTTTGCAAATGCATATTGCACTTCACTGTAACTCTGAGAGTACTATAAGAGACCATACTGGCTTCTGCAGCATCAATGTCTTTCTGCTTGCCTAATGCAGGCTATAAAAAGAAAAGGAATTCAGAGTGGTTGACTGATATTTTAATATACCCCAACATCTGTAGTCTTACAGAACATAACTTATACATATGTATATGTGTATACATGTATAAAAATGTTAAATTACACACATTACTGATGTTAGCTATATAGTCTACTTGTGTTACCTTAACCATGTTAAATGATTATATAAACCAATGATGTTTTCAATTATTTAATAAGAGATAGTCACATTTATGGTTTCTAAAGAAAGAGAGCTGCAAATTTCATTGCAACTTAAAATGTGGCCTACAGAAAGGATTTTGAGAGCTTTGGTCAAATAAGTTTGAGGTTTGTAATGGAAGAGTTTTATGGCAGCAATGATACTGTGTCGAAGACAGAGTAGTGTTGTTGCATTTTGAAAAGAAAATGTAAAATATTGCTACACTGGTAGTATAGAACATACTAAAAATATGTTAATCTTAATGATATCAGCTTTACTGCACTGGACTATTAAGAGAAACTATTGTCTGATGACCTATCATTCAAATGTCATTAGTTAAAGGCTGATATTTCCAGACTGTACCCATGTGAAAAAGGGAATGACTTGCTGTTTTTAAAATAGTGTATGAGCTCCTGGAATCACTTTTGTGAAATGTTCTCCATAGCTGAGCTAATTAACTACTAAGGCCAGAGTTTATTACCGTTAATTATACCACTACAGCTCATGAAACATACCTGTGGGTAATTCCATCATGGTTTCAAGTAGTAGCAGACTCCTTGAAGATCAATATTCTGTTTATATGTTTGATTTTCTGCTGCTGGGTATGCATGATTAATTAACCTTTTTATCACATAATTTAATTTAATGGATTTAAAACAGGACAATTTGGGGTCATGGGGAATAGACAGCAGTTTCACAGTTCAGAGGATGTCATTAACGAAATTCAATTAATATATTAAAATTGGTAAGAAATAGTAAGTAGTCTGCCCTGGCTGAGCAACCTGCCCACTCTTAATACTTGAAAGATGAGACTTCTAAAAGTATTAATAGATAATTTCAGAATAACCCCAAACCTGAATCTGCACACAACACAGGCTATGGCATATCAGACACACCTGAGGGATCTTGCACCCCACCTCAAAAGGTGGAAACAGCACTACATCTACAGGTAACCATACAGGCTTTTATTTGAATTAACTTCTTTGCACTAAAATAATTCTAAGTGAGCAAGTGCTAGTATAGGTTTTGGTGGTTTTTTCATGTATTTATGTTGGAGAAACTATTTTGCTTCCACAGTAAAGACGTTGAAGTGGTTCTGTGCTATAAATACAACTGGATATGGCTTACAGTAAGTATACTGTTGTGACTGCTTAGCTGCATAACGCTTCCTGTATGATTAATTAACACCTGGGGCTGTAGCCATCTAGAAGCACCAATATGTTTCAGGTGAATGTACTTCAAGAGATTTCTGACAGCTAGGCATGATAAACTGAAAGAGTCAAAGTAAATTCAACTGCTTAAATTTCTCCTTGGAAAACAGAGGAAGTAGGAGACTGCAGTTCCACAAGGAATGACCTGGCTAGAGGAAAAGGATAGTTTTATATATCCATGAAAACATTGCACATTATGAAGACAAAAATTTGCACATAAACATTTTTCTGCCTAGAAAGAAGCATTCACTTCTGCTATTGTACTTCTTTGAAACTTTCTCAGACACATCTACATCTGGATGTTTAGATATACTGTATTATCTCCATACAGATTTGTAGGAGAGCATTTTTTCCAAAGCCTATAATATGGAAATAACTCAGTGTTAACTTCTTTAACAGCTATTGATCAATCGGAAGGATGGTATCACTTGCCATTCTGTACAAAACTATCACCAGAACAAACAGGTTGAAAACAGTTTTTGTTTTTCTCTCATTAAGTTGGATTGTGCACAACAAATGGTATTTTTTTTTTTTCAGAGACAATGCAAATAACAAGCTTTTGGTGTACTCAAATCTGTTGACAATATCTGAGTATACTCAAATTCGTTTTGAGTATGGTCTATTGAGTATACTTAGGTGTGAGCATACTCAAATCTACTGACAAGAATACTACTGGGGATTACACAGTTTAGAACATTTTGGAATTTATTTTTTAGTTTGAAATTAGTTAAGTTGCTGTGCCCTTACCATCCTCCCATTTTAAGGCAAAACAAGAAAATAATTCTCGAAGTTGTAGATTAATACTTCTGACTTGGAACTCTTTAAAAGCCAATTGTGAACAGTTATCTTATTCTGCTTGTCACATGTGAAAATTGTAGGTGAACAGTGTACAAAGGCATTAAACCAAATGAAAATCTTTCTATATTCTGGTACTGTTTCTGATTATATTTTTAAAATCCTGAGTTCTTGTATAGCTTTTTCATAATCCTTCCATTGTGAACTGATTCTTACTGAATTAATTTTCAGGAAAGCTGTGTGAAGCTTTCCTCTGTCTCTTTCCTCTCCATCCCCATCTTCATGTTAAATGCCAAAGAAGAAATCTCCTCACTGGACTTGACTTAAGATGTGCAGAAACACTGTTCACAGTATTAAAATAGTTCTAAAGCAATCTGAGATGTGGCCAGAAGTAGTATTGGTTTCAGTGAAGTCTTTCCCATAATTAAAATTGAATCTAGTGCTTGATTAAGTAGTCTACTGTGGAGCCCCCAAGTGACTGTGGATCAAGAATGGATTTTTCTCTGTCAAACATCACTTATAAAACTATAACATTGCTATGGGCTTGTCCTACGAGTTTTTTAAGAAGAAATAATTTCCAAAAAACCTTGTGTCCAAGAGCAGTACTATCTAGTCTTCCCTTATGGTTTACTAGCACTCCAAAGTCTTCAAAATGTTTCAGAAACCATGCTGAGGATACATAATATTTCACTGCACTTTACATAGTCTTATGACCTGATGAACTTCAGGAATGAGAAAATGCTTCTCTTAAAAGTGTAGTGATGGTGGTGACGGTGGGGTTTTTTTGAATGCATTAGCTGCCTTTTTATGATGTTCCAAAGATGATAAATATTCTGTGTTTTCCTTTGCTTTTATAATTTTGCAGTACAATTTACATTAAAAGTTTATCCCAAAGAAAAATAATTAAGGGGAGAAATTAAAAAAATCCATGCTCACAGAATTTCTAAACAGAGTAGACTTATTCAATATCAATTCAGAGATACATAATCTTTAGCTGGAAGGATGAGTTTGTAGTTAAACCTGTACTGGAAACAAATTTACACCCCTCTGCTTCTGTAAAACTCAAATTATTTTAACCTTTTTGAGATGTATATATTTGTCAGTTTAATAGAGCAGCTTCAGAAGATGTTTGGATTACAGAAGTGACTGACAAGCTGAACAACTTGAGAGAGTTGACAGAAAATTGAAAATCCAAACGGGAAGGCTGGTTAGATTATGAAAAACTCCAAAAAACTCACTTAGGTGAGCATAAATTAAGATCTTTTGAGCACTCTGAATCAATGTAGCAAGGCCTGTTAACAAAACCACAACATGGTGAGTCTTCTGAAGTCAGCTAAAATCAACACATGCAATCAACATCATTTTAAAAACAAGAAGGGAAGGAGATGGCGGGGCAAGCAGCAAAACTGTTGCTTCAAAGTTCTGTTCTGACTTAATAAAAGTGCTGTAAGGATCAACTGAGTATCAGCTTATCTAAGATGCTTTCACATGATGAGATTCCACACTTCAAGAAATATTGGAGACTGTAGTGTAGCAGATGGCATGGCTCTGTCCACTGTCTGTTGGGATCTCTTCAGCTATGCCATGTGGAATTTTTTGACTACTTGAAACTGCTACTAAAGAATGTGTGTCATAACAGACAGCCCTATTCTGGCTCAGCTGAGAGAATATCCATTAAAAGAAACCACTTTAACATCTTTTTAAAACAACTAGCAGTCATGCTGCCAAATGCTGTATTCATAGTCAAATTTGACACTGAGCAAACAATGAAACTCACTACCAACATCAATGGAAAATTCCCTGTCCATACTACTTGACCCAAAGCTTCACATTTAGCTCAGCTGTCATCAGAAAGAGACATGAAAGTATGTGGATTGCCTCTAAGAAAATAAATCAGCAACTCATCTTGTCTTATAGATGTCATGTACATGCTGGCGGAGTGATGATGGCTGCATCCTGTGGCCAAATCTCGGTCTTTGTTGTAATCTACAGAAGTTATTCTCTGTCTCAGTGGATGACTGTTTAGTGAAATCGATAAAACTAAATGTGGAGAAGAAAGATGTCTGTGTGATTATGGCCAACAGTAGCAGTCAAGAGATCTGTGGTCTACTGATCTACAGTTTTCTGGTCCTCCGTGGCATTTTAAGGAAGTCAAGGCATGTAGGTTAAAAAGAGAAAGATTAAATATTACTTGGCTCAGGTTTGGCACAAAGTGAATTTAATCTGGGGAGTGTAGTGGTACTTTTCAACTATTGGTTATCATCAGGCCATATTTTAAAAATATGGATTTAATAAAGCTACTAAAGTACTGAGACTTCTTCCATTATCTTCCTGTGCTTGGTCTTCAGCTTTGCAAAAGAATTTAAGGTAAACGTTCCTAGTATAAAGCTAAAGGCAGCATTATTTCAAATGCTGTTCTTCTGAAATTGTAATGCTCAGCATAAATTGTTGATGATGATATAAACCTCTTATGTAACTGAAACTCAACACTGTAACTCAGTGAAGCAAATATTCTCCCTAATTTGCAGGTAGAAGATTGGAAATTGAGGCATGGGAAAGAGATTAATTTAATCCGGTGACTGCAATATTAAACTCATTTCAAACTTAACTGCCGAATTCTGCCACTGCTCTGTGACTAGGTTTAAATAAATCATATCAATTACTTGATTTAGGTATTACTAGCTATATAACTAATTAGAAGATGATATAGTACATTGCATGTAAAACAGTTCAACATGGTTGCAGGTTGGTGTTAAAATTGTTTGGTTTGATCCTGATGTTAGGTTTCTGGAACATCTGAGTTTTATAATTATATTTACCCTGAAGGAAGATGAAGGTTCTCCCATCGTCCCAGTAGTTTAATTAAAAAAAGTAGAGGTTTTAATTCAGCATCATCCTCTGTATGTATTAATCTTTCAAATAAAAGTATGACTGTGTGTAATGTGGGAGCCTTTCTGGTGACAATGACACACAAAAGCATCACAAGCAGCCCAAGATTTGAATGCATGGTGAGTGCATGCTACTTTTTTCCTAATTTCCTTATAGTGTTGTGTATCTTAGTTTTCATGTGTTTTTGACAGTTTTATGAATCTCCCTGAGTCTCAAAAATGAATTGTGAGTTAGCAAAGTGTCTGGGGTTGTGTGCAAAATGGGAGGAACTAAAAGATAAAATGAGAAGTATCTTGCAAAACCCAACAAACCAAAAGCCCTAATGTTTGAGGCCAGAAAGAAATATAGAATCATAGAATCACTGAGGTCAGGAAAGACCTTTAAGATCATTGAGTCCAACTGTAAACCTGACACTGCTAAGTCCACCACTAAACCATGTCCTCAAGCACCACGTCTACATATATTTTAAATACCTCCAAGGCTGGGGACTGAACTGCTTCCCTGGGCAGCCTGTTCCAAAGCTTACTAACGTTGTCGGTGAAGAAATTTTTCTTTATATCCAATTTAAATGTCCCCTGGCACAACTTGAGGATGTTTCCTCTTGTTCTATTGCTTGTTACTTGGGAGAAGAGACCGATCCCCACCTCGTTACAACCTCCTTTCAGGTAGTTGTAGAAAGCAATAAGGTCTCCCCTCAGCCTCCTCTTCTCCAGGCTAAACAACCCCAGCTCCCTCAGCCACTCCTCGTAAGACTTGTGCTCTAGACCCTTCACCAACTTCGTTGCCCTTCTCTGGACACGCTCCAGCACCTCAATGTCCTTCTTGAAGTGAGGGGCCTAACACTGAACACAGTACTCAAGGTGCAGCCTCACCAGTGTGGAATACAGGGACACTATCACCTCCCTGGTCCTGCTGGCCACACTATTCCTGATACAAGCCAGGATGCCATTGGTCCTCTTGGCCACCTGAGCAAACTGCTGGCTCGTGTTCAGGCAGCTGTCAACCAACACCCCCAGGTCCTTTTCCGCCAGGCAGCTCTCCAGCCACTCCTCCCCCAGCCTGTAGCGTTGCATGGGGTTCCTGTGAACGAAGTGCAGGACGCAGCACTGAGCCTTGTTGAACCTCATAGAGCTGGCCTCAGCCCATCAATCCAGCCCATCCAGATCCCTCTGTAGAGCCTTCCTACCTTCAGGCAGATCAACATGACACCAGCTTGGTGTCATCTGCAAACTTACTGAGGATGCACACAATCCCCTCATCAAGATCACTGATAAAGATATAAACAGAACTAGCCCCAATACTGAGCTCTGGGGAACACCATTTCTAACTGGCTGCCAACTGAATTTAACTCCATTCACCACAACTCTTTGGGACTGGCCATCTAGCTGTTTTTTTATCCGGCGAAGAGTACACTCATCCAAGCCGTGAGCAGCCAGTTTCTCCAGGAGAGTGCTGTGGGAGACGGTGTCAAAGGCCTTACTAACGTCCAGGTAGACAACATCCACAGCCTTCCCCTCATCCACTAAGCAGGTCACCTTGCCATAGAAGGAGACCAGGTTAGTGAAACAGGACCTGCCTTTCATAAACCCATGCTGGCTGGGCCCGATCACCTGGTTGTCCCGCACGTGCCACGTGATGGCACTCAGAATGATCTGCTCCATAACCTTTCCCGGCACCGAGGTCAGGCTGACAGGCCTGTAGTTCCCCGGATCCTCCTTCTGGCCCTTCTTGTAAATGGGTGTCACATTTGCTAACCTCCAGTCAAATGGGACCTCCCCAGTTAGGCAGGAATGCTGATAAAAGATTGAAAGTTGCTTGGTGAGCACTTTCTCCAGCTCCTTCAGTACCCTTGGGTGGATCCCATCCAAGCCCATAGACTTGTGTGTGTGTGTCTAAGTGGTGTAGCAGGTTGCTAATCATTTCCCCTTGGATTATGAGGGCTTCATTCTGCTCCCTGTCCCTGTCTTCCAGCTCAGGGGGCTGGGTACCCCGAGGACAACTGGTCTTACTATTAAAGTCTGAGGCAAAGAAATCATTAAGTACTTCAGCCTCTTCCTCATCCTTTGTCACTACATTTCCCCCCACATCCAATAAAGGATGGAGATTGTCCTTAGCCCTCTTTCTGTTGTTAATGTATTTATAGACACATTTTTTATTGTCTTTTATGGCAGTTGCCAGATTAATTTCCGGTTGGGCTTTTGCCTTTCTAATTTTCTCCCTGCATAACTTCACAATATCCTTGTAGTCCTCTTGAGTTGCCTGGTCCTTCTTCCAAAGGTCATAAACTCTCTTTTTTTTTTTTCCTGAGTTCTAGCCAAAGCTCTCTGTTCAGTCAGGCCAGTCTTTTTCCCTGCCAGCTTGTCTTTCGGCACATGGGATGGCCAACTCCTGTGCCTTTAAGATTACCTTCTTGAAGAATGTCCAGGTTTCCTGGACTCCTTTGCCCTGCAGGACTGCCTCTCAAGGGACTCTGTCAACCAGGCTCCTAAACAGGCCAAAGCCTGCCCTCCTGAAGCCTGAGGTGGCAGTTCTGCTGACCCCCCTCCTTAGTTCTACAAGAAACAAAAACTCTATCATTTCATGCTTACTATGCGCAAGATGCCCTCCAACCACCACATCACCCACAAGTCCTTCTGTGTTCACAAACAACAGGTCCAGTGGGGCACCTTCCCTAGTTGGCTCCCTCACCAACTGTGTCAGAAAGTTATCTTCCACACACTCCAGGAACCTCTGAGGCTATTTCCTCTCTGCTGTGTTGTATTTCCAGCAGGCATCTGGTAAGTTGAAGTCCCCTTGAGAACAAGGGCTAGCGATCATGAGACTTCTCCCAGCTGCTTATAGAATATTTCATCTGTCTCCTCACAACAGAATCCCACCATGATATCTGCCTTTTTGGCCTTCCCTCTTATTCTTACGTGTAAACACTCAACCCTTTCATCACTGTCAAGCTCTAGACAGTCAAAACACTCTGTAACATATAGGGCTACCCAACCACCTCTCCTTCCCTGCCCATCCCTTCTGAAGGGTTTATAGTCATCCATTGCAGCACTCCAGTTATATGAGTCATCCCACCATGTTTCCACGATTGCAACTATATCATAGTTTTCCTGCTGTACAATGGCTTCCAGCTTCTCCTGTTTGTTGCCCATGCTGCCTGCATTGGTGGATATGCACTTCAGTTGGGCTATTGATCCCACCATCTTTTTTGGCAGAGAAGCCCTAATTCCTATGTGACCATTCTCAGGTGCTTCCATGGTTTCTAACACATCAATAACCCTTGCGTCTTTGCTGACATGTGGATCTCCAACCCCTACCTCCACTGAGATGGCAGACAGAAAGACCTTGCTAGCACATCAACCCTCAAACTTTGGAGTGTCGCACCCAGGCTTATTTCTAGAGAGCCTGGTTTTATCCCGATCCCCCTTCAAATCTAGTTTAAAGCTCTTTCAATGATCCCTACTAACTCCTGTGCAAAGATACTTTTCCTGCTTTGAGACAGGTGTATGCCATCTGTCGCCAGCATGCCTGGTGTCGTGTAGACCGACCTATGATAAAAAAACCCAAAACTATGCTGGTGAGACCAGAATCGGAGCCAGGTATTTATCTGCTGGCTCTTCCTGTTTCTTCCCTCATCATTTTCTGCAACTGCATGAGGGAAGATGTGATGTGAGGGCAAGACAATGTGAGGGAGACAAATTTCTTAAATAAAAACAATCAGAACAAGCTTTTATATGTTAACACAATGTGGAAATCATTCCATGAACACAAAAGAGAATGCTTTCAAGAAATCCTATATTTACCTGAGAGCAACATGAGGATTATTGCTCATCTTAAATAGTTTAACTTAAGAAAACAGGGGTTATCTGAAATTGAGGGTCAACCTCCTTTTGGGCTGATGTGCTATAACTGGATCTTAACTATAAAGTACTTCGAAAAATACCATGTGTGGCTTCAAGGTTTTTCTTGGCATGGGGATGCATAGCAATGACACATACTGAAACAGAACATTTTGTTGACAAACATATGCAGTGCTTCATTGTGTTCATTTTTTGATAATTAAGAACTAGTTTAAATCTGTTTGTTAAACAACTAATTTGGAAATTTTGACCTCTTTCTGTGCTTGTAATGACTGCTTTTCAACAAGGAGTTGGTATCAAAATCTTGAAGTCAGCAACCGCTGTTACCTTACATGAAAATAAAAAAATGCAACTCCCCTTACACTTCCTACTACAAAACCAGACCCTGTTTATTGAGATTTATGGAGACTGAAAATGTCCCTTGGAAAATATTGTTCTTTCTTTTGGGAATGTTATTCAGAGCTCGTTGTAAGAAATGTTTACAACTTGCAGATTGATTTGCTTTTCCTAAAACATGATCCTGAAAAAGCTGCATTCCAGAAATTGTGTTCAAAACCTAGTGGCAGCTACTTATCTCATGCACTAACATTAAGTGCATGATATTGAAATCAGTAGCAAAATTACATTTACTTGCATTAATTCACATGCACAAATTTACTTGGTTGGCCAATGGAGTACATCGTGGTTAAACACAGCACATGCCTCAGCCAGCTGCCCTGTTTTCATGTCTCACTATACTATTTGCATGTGAGACTTTGCAGTCCTTGTGTGCATTACATACTTGGAGAAGTACTGTGGATCTCTAGAGCCCATTTGGCCTTTTTTTCCTGTTATAGATCTAGTCAGTATGATATTTTCAAGATGCTATTGTAACATGACATGTATATTTCTCACTGTTAATTGCTACTTACACAGCCGCTTTACAGGCTGAGTGAAGTAATGTTGTTCTCCAACGGCAGAGCACTCTGCCAGAGCAGAACGTGGTGTCACTTGCAGCTGTCCAGAAGGTGTCCCACACAGTAGAGTCTGGTGTGCTGTATTATAATGTGGTATTTCATTATAAAGCATCTTCAGTAGATTTTGTGTATTGAAGTATAGAAATAGCTATGGAGATTAGAATAACCAGTAAACTGTATGGAATATATTGTACAAAATCCTCTATACCTATATTATAAATAATACTAACTTTCAAAACTTACTGTCAATTGAGGTTGGATCACAGACCTGCTTCAACTGGTGAATAAACATGCATATTTTGTTAACTGCTTTAAACATATTTAAAACTATAACTCTATACACAAGTCTGTTTCCATGGAAATGATATGATATCGTGTTATTTGCAAATCAGATGACACAGTTTATTAGCATAGGATAATTAATTACAGTTTTAAAACCTATTAATGATCACCAACATAATAATTATTTTTAAGCTTCAAGGGCACTTCATATTTTGTGTCAATACTTGTACAATCCTCCTTAGAAAAACATATGCGGAAGTGGAAGGTAGCTAAAAGTTTTTAGGAAAGAACACTAAACTACCCATAAAAATAGAGGCTACTTTAAAACAAAGTGAACTCTACATGGACATAGAGTGCTGGAACACATAAACATCTTGAAATGCTTCCAGCGGTGTTACAGAACAGTAGTTCCACAAAGTATTAGGTCTGTTCTTTGCTTTTTGTAACTAAAACTGCATTTTATTTCCGCATATAAAGAAAATAGCCCTTTATAGCCTATCTGGGGCTATATAGTCTAAATGTAGGCACATCCATTACACTACAAGTTACACACAGGAATGTCCATTTTTGTGCAGTTTTGTAAAACAATTTCATAATTTAAAAGATAATTCACACATTAGTCACAGTTGTACACAAATGTGGTTATTTTTACCTATTTTGGTGATTGGGTATAAACCATAGAATAATTCAGGGGAGAAAGCTTGAGGGTTCAGGTTTCTTTAATGTGATATATGAATGGACTTCCATGTACCCTACGGACTTTTTTTCTACCAACATGTTATTCCATGTCCACCCAGTAAGTATGATAGAGGTGAAGGCACAGCAATTGGTAGGATACTAACTTTTGGTCACTGCATCTCCAAGATTTCATTGGTGGTAATCCTAGATTTCCTGATTTTTTTTTTTACCATTTTTATTTCAACCTTTAAAAATGTTAAAAAATTTCTACAACTTGTAAGTAATCGGCTTGTGCCATTTTCTCATGCCTAGCTTTTTGATTATTCTATTACGAACAGATTCTGTTTCCACCTGCCCAGTGCCTTAGAAAGCCATTAGAGCAGGGTTTATCCCACGCTGTCTGACAGCACCTGACACAACAGGACCTCTAAGCATGTTGTGATTGTAAGGTTTTTTAAGGCTCGATAAAGTTTCAGCGGAATAGATGTTTCAGGAATTAATTATGAAACAATTCCCCAAATATGTGTTATCATAGTTTTTGCTAAATACCTAGTAGACCTAAATACTTGTGTCCATGTGTAACTTATATTCCAAATGCAAGGTATAAGTACTGAGCATGCACTAAGTCTGCAGGCCTACATGCCTGAGCCATGAAGATTTAGGTGAAAGGGTATTTAGTTTGCAGTGTCAAACTCAATTGTTTTCCTTCTTGTTCTTTCTCCAGCTGTTAGAAAACTTCATAGAGTTCAGGCATGACAGAGCCTTCAGATTCAGGAGGTTACTCTTATTAAAAATACAGGGTGGGAGGGAGAAAGTACACTTTGCTCTTGATGTCAGCCACTCAGAACAGTGAACGCCTTTCCATACATAATTTGTCTAAAAAAAAGACACGAGCATAATTTTAACTGATTTCTTACATTTCTAACCATTAGGGTCAAAAAAGAATAAGTATGAAGGTCTAATTTTTGTATGATGATCTAAATGTTCAAATTGTATAAATGAATTGTTCTGAGTTGAAAGTGAGTTTATTTTTTAATCAGTGTAAAGTAACTTAAAAAGCATAGCTCTTCTAAGAATCTGTGCCGGACAAAGGCCATGTCACAATGTTTAGAAAGGATCTGAACACTTCAACTTTGAAATCCTTTATTTATCTTTTAAAGTCATTTCTACATAGTAAGGTGGCCACACAGTAAGGTGTAACATTTAAATTAATTTTCTCTTGGAAAATTAAGACTGATGCCAATGAACTGGGAAGAGCTGAGTAGTTCAGTTTGTATATTCAAAGATAAAGACTATATAACCACTGCTGAAGGAAGTGACATAATGGTGAAAGCATCAGATCCTAAGAACACGAGTAGAAGACATTCCAAAATTACTGCATATAATCTACCTTTCTTCAGGTAAAATATTGTAGAAAAAAGTAATTTCATAAATATTGTCAGAAAAACCATATAAAGATCAGATAATCATAGGGGAAGGATAGGGGAAGCTTGTACTGAAAAGTTACACAGTAGTTGTAGACAACAGACTAAATTCATATTTGCTGCATATGAAAATGTGGAGAAAGTTGTCTAACTCTGCCAAGAGTGCACAGATATGGGGAGAATTCTGTGTTATAAAGGAGTACATATAAGAACAAATTTTTTGGCTGAGGAAGATTCTTACATTGTGTCAGGGATCGTGCTGGCCATAAGAGTGTGATGAAACTATCCTGTCTTTGTAGCAGGCCAGAGGCATGGATGGGAGCAGAAGTCAACATTCAATGAATGCATTAAAAAGTACAAACTGTGTTAAAGGCCATCATTGCACCAAAGTTCATGTGGATCAGTTACATTAATAAAGTGCAGTGAATCAATAATGTAATGCTGTGGCAATTAAGACAAATTATATGGAACTTTATGAGCAGCAAGACATAAAATTAACTAATTATTTGTGCTGACGTTGCATTAATTTTTGTTCATATTCATCTTTGTTCTGGAAATAGACTAAAACCTAGCAGAATAGCAAACTACAATAGCTATTTTAGTTCATATTCTATATTTTTCCTTTTTCTCAGAAGCACTGGAAATTCCTTTCAGAACTGTATCTATAGGTCTGTATTAAGGAGTTAGGGGGTATAGCCTATAGCAGGATGCTGATGATGCTATTGCTGTGAGTGATAAATTCAAATATCTTATGCATCCTGCTAGAAAGTTCAGGGCTAAAATCCTGTCTATCATCTGAATTATCCATCAATTGAATCCCTGGGTAATACTGGTGCATGAGAGGGATACATGAGGAGGTCTAGAGGATTCTTCTGAACTGAATGGTTATTACAGTTTACTGAAATGGAGGGACCAGGTTGGTAGCACATTTCCGTGAAAAGAATGAAGGTTTCTCTTTGAACCTGGATGACCTTTTTTTTAGACTGTCCTGAGAAAATGTATCTATTTTATTTTAAACAGTAGGCAAATCATGGTTTTGCTCCAAGGTGAATTTTAAGGAAAAATCATTATCAGAATAATTAGGAAAATTATCATCTGATAACCATCATGAAACACTTTAATGATAATATCTGAGATAGCTTTAGGGTATAATTAAATCACTAATGTTACAAAGCAAATGTAGGAAGTAAATAGCCCTAAGAGCATTCTTTCTAGTTGAACAAAACCATTTTTATGATTGCACGTCTTTAAAGTTTTTCTAGCTTTGTTGCTTTCCTGAATAATTGCAACTTCCATAATTTTTACTTCAGTTTATTAGCACTGTTCTTCTCCAAGGTGGAATAAAGTAAGGAAGAAGGCAGGTGAACTGAAATATACAGTTATATCTCTGATTTCAGTTGAAGGGAAATACATAAATATTTAGCATTTGACAATTTGGGGAAAAAAAAATTCTTGGTCTTTATCAACTTTAGGTGGGAGGTTTGTGCCTACAATTGTTTTCTTTCCTTTCCAAACATGTGGTATAGATTTTTTGGGGAAGAAAAAAAAAAAAGTAGCATTGGTACATTTGAGGGCTATGTATAAAATAGGTGTGATATTACTTGTACTAACCTACGGCTAGGAGGAAATGTTTTTAATAATGTATTTTAGTGTTCATTTCTTATTAAATTAAATCTTTTTCCAAAGACCTCTTGGCCTCTTGGATATTAAAAACATTTTCTTTATCCTGTAGAAATGGTTAATTTTAATTTAATTTAAAAAATGTCAAGTACATTCCATGAGAAAGTCTTATGAAATCTACACTAGTTAATGAAGTTACTCCAATTACCCTTCAAGTTACATCATCTAACAGTGAAGTCACCAAAGGACTACTGAGGCAGCCTTTGTATGCTTGTAACAAAGCATAGTCTTCTCCCTTTAGCAAAGCAGTCAATAGCGACTCCAGGAAAGTTAACATTTCATGTGCTGTATCTATGAAAGATTGAACTCTCCATGAAAAGTTCAGTAACACACGTCAGGGGAACTAAAAGTATAACATAACTTTCTGCGAGCATTTTCCTCTCCCCACTCTCCATGGATAAACATCTGCAAAGCAGTTCCCTAACATTAAAAGAAGGGGTTACCTTAGACAAACATGCTGGCTTTGGAAGTAGTGCCAAATATGCATGGTTAGAAGACTGGGGTAAGATCCGCTTTCATGACCTTTGAATGCGTTTGGGAGATCACCCAGTCTTTAAATGAAAATATTAAATGTCTTTACACACTCTGTTACTTTTCATTGATGATCCCAAAAAAACATGACAGTGAATTTTCAATAAAAGTTTTGGCATAAATATTTATTTTCTTCAGAAGTCTAACATTTTTCTAAAATTGTCTTTAGAATAAAGCTTTCTTAGTCTGCTTTGGGGGAAACCTAGCCACATCTTCTTTTTGTCAGTTCTGGGAGAAATCTTTTTTTCTCAGAAATGTTGTTTTCTCCTGAATACCTCACTTACTCACCATGAATAGCAGCTTTATGGAAACAAAATTCTGACCTGTACATGTTGTGGTTTGCTAATGAAAAGGAGGTAAAATGATGCTAATGGGATGGGTGAACTATTATGGTAACTTTTTCATGGTAGTGTGTGTGTGCCCAGTTGCAAAAAAAAAAATCCCAAATGTTCTTCACAATTTATACTATTATCATATTGCAAATGTATTGTATTGGGTCTGGCTGAGATGGAGTTAATTTTCCCCATAGCAGCCCTCATAGTGCTGTGCTTTGTACTGGTACCTAGAAAGGTGTTGATAACACACCAGTGTTTTGGCTATTGCTGAGCAGTGCTCCCACAGCATCAAGGCTGTCTCTGCAATATTCTCCCCTCACCAGCAGGCTGGAGTGGGCAAGATCCCGGGAGGGGACATAGCCAGGACATCTGACCCAGACTGACCAAAGGGATATTCCATACCATATGATATCTGCTCAGCAATAAAAACTAAGAGAAAGGAGGAGGAAGCAGGGGTATTCATTATTTATGATGTTTGTCTTCCAGAGCAACTGCTATGCATACTGAAGCCCTGCTTCCTGGCAAGTGGCTGGACATCACCTGCTGATGGGAAGCAGAGAATAAAATCTTTGTTTTCCTTTTGCTTCTGCGAGTGGCCTTTGTTTTGTTTTTGCTTTTGTTAAAATGCCTTTATCTTGACCCATGAGTTTTTTGCATCTCATTTTCTCCTCCCCCCTTGCCTGCTGAGGAGGGGAGTGATAAAGTGGCTTGGTGGAACCTGGCGTCCAGCCAAGGTCAACCCACCGCATGTATAAGTACACAAATGATTGACTAAGTAGGTTTTCATGGGCATCTGTTTGTTCGAGAGCTACTGAAATCACATTACCTAGTTCATATGCATTTTAACACCTTATAGAATGCTTATACACACTTTCTTAAACATTTGCTTGATATGTTTCTCTTCTGTAGGTCTATTTTCACTTAAGAATTTTTCTTGTATAACGGAGATAAATGTTTAGCCATGTTCTTTAGTATATAATTTAATGTAAAAGCAACAGAAAAATTCTTGATCAGCTGGTCTCAATAAACTGTAAATGAAATCAGTTCTTACTTATAAGAATTTTTATGATATTTGGGAATGTTTTGCTAAAACCACAGCACAGTGATTGGAAGTGGGAACTTCTTAGCGCAGCATAAGAAGAAAATAGTCAGACAAAGGTCTTGACAGCTTCTTGTAAAGAGCAGTTTATATTATAATAAGATTCAAAGAACCTGAAACTGCAGTCCATTTCAAAGAGAGACTACATGTATATGTTGACGCTAATTATCAGGAGACTACCATAGTTCTGTAAATAATTTTGTACTTTATTAACTCAAACATTTTCTCTTTAAGTGTTCAGGATTAAATGATGCTAAAATGGATGTGGCATCCACACACTTTGACTATTAGTCATTTAATAAGTTTATGGTTATTAGGAAAAAAAGAGATAATACTTAATTACTTTTTCCCCATCCTCTTAGCAGTCTTCATGAAAATAAATTAGGTCTTTAAAGACCATGTTATCAACAAGCTCTGTGGCTCTCCGATTACAAGTAGGGAATAGAAAGTTCTAATTAAAAAAGGCAAACAGTGGAAGTCATAACAGGTTAAAAATCTTAAAGCTGTTTCTTAGTTTAAACTTTTTATCAAATTCCTTTAGGGTTGGAATTCTCTATTGTTCTAACTTTAAATGCCCTAAGTTCTTTAAATTATGTTTCTATATAGAGGTAGCAATACATAAGACTGCCTAGGCATCTATTTTAAGTACATTTTTATTTTACTGGGCTACATTGCTGGCAGGTTTTACATGTCTATGTTGATCAGCTGTTGTAAGAAAAACGTCTTTTCACCATGAGGACAGTGAAGTATCGGAACAAGTTGTCCAGAGATTGTGCCACCTCCATGCTTGGAGGTTTCCAAGATCCAATGGGATAACACCCTGATCAACCTGGTCTTATCTCAGACGAGGTTGTGCTCTGAGCAGGAGGCTGGACTAGAAACCTCCTGAGGTTTCTTCCAGCCTGCTTGATACTGAAATCATGGTTTAAGTTCGGGCAACAGCAGATTTCCACCACCAATTGGCTGATCCAACCTTCCTGAAGACCTTGTTGGTCTGCCTATGCTCTGCTACCGGGTACGCCCAGAGATGCTGCTGGGGCCAGGGTAGTCTGCGCCACACACTGCCTCTGAAAGGCAACAGACTTTTTTAACAAGAATATATTTTTTGTGGAAAAACTGTATAAATTATAAATTTTGGCAATGTCTACATATTGTCGTAATGCATATTTCAAAAGTGCTTTGAGGAAGCATTGCTTATCTATTGAGATAAATAACTGTTACCCTTATCAAAAGTACTCTGCCTGAATAAGATGAAAAAGACAATGAAACATATTTTAAAGGTAATTACTGAAACTAATTTGTTTTCTATCTATTAGTGTTATTGTAAACAGTCCTTGGCTGCCTTTAGGAAGGCTTGTAAGATTTGCCAAAGCAGTGCATAGTACTTTTCTGCAGAAGAATCATTACTTTAAAAGTAAAATATGTGGCATATATGGAGAAAGATGAGGAAAATATAAAGAAGGATTAACTTTCTGGTAAAAAAGGTATTTCATGGTGAAACTACTGCCTGAAAAATAACATTCCTGTACTTCAATTTTGTAAAGGTGTTAGCTATCATTATTTTAACACCTTGCATTAGAACTTAGTACAACTACATTATGCACAATAAATGGAATAAAGTTTGGAGCCTAAATAAAGCATAGTTAACAGAGCAGAGGTTACTGCCCTGCTGTATGTTGCTACAACTCAGTTTATAATCAAATACGGTTTTAGATTAGGTATATTAAGACACTATTTGTATTTGTTAAATATCAATAAATTATTGAATAAGTAGTGATGAGCTTAATAAGACGCAATGCTGAATCTAACATATTTTAATTAACTCCAAATTACAAACAAAAACATCTATAATAGATTCTTATTAAGAGAATAAATATTTATGAGAGTATTTCAAACACTGCCACTTGAGGTAATTCAGATATGAAGCATATGGTTTCTAAAAGATGTTTACTCCTACGGGATGCTAGTGGAAATTTTATAAAATCACAAAAACCTTGATTTTGGGGATCTGACTATGTTTTTCATTGAATTAAGTAAGAATGTAAAGTATGGTGTCAACTGCCAGTTGAATTGAGCTGTATGGAAAATGTTCACAGTCTTATTTCACCAGCATTTTAACTGTGTCAATTTTGGATACATTCTAATCTTTTTTTCCTTTTTTTTTTTTTTTTCATTTAGAGTAGAATTCTTTGGGTAATAACAAAAGTGAGGAGATACTGCTGAAGTCTGGCCATTTCAAGTGGGAAGAAAGTGTAACTATCAACTGCTCAAATTATTGCAAGGTTGTTCCCTACACCCAAAACTGGAAAAGTATATTCAGCGATGATAAAAGGAAACACATAGACTTTGTGTTCATTTAACTATACAAAGGAAAACAAAAAATCAGACCTTCTCTGTGCTGTTTTTAAGACAACATTGTGCAAGAAAACTGAAAGTGAAGTGTGGTCATCTTTCATGGTAACAAAATGACTTATAGTAAGAATTAATGAAGACAAGTTTCCTCCAGATTTGCCTCAAGAATGCTTTATTTTAGTAACTAAAAAAGTGCAGGCTGTGATCAAAGCTTTTTCTATGGTTCAGTCACCTATAAGATCTTCCTGCCTCTCTTGGCCCCAGCACAGTGTGGATCAAAGAATCACAGAATGGTTTGAGTTGGAAGGGACCTTTAAAGATCATCTAGTCCAATCCCCGCTGCCACGGGCAGAGACAACTTTCACTAGACCAGGTTGCTCAAAGCCCCATCCGACTTCACCTTGAACACTGCCAGGGATGTCAATGATCCACAACTTCTCCAGGCAATTTGTTCCAGTGTGTCACCACCCTCATTGTAAAAAATGTCTTCCTTCTGTCCAATCTAAATCTACCCTTTTTCAGTTTAAAACCATTGCCCTTTGTCCTGTCACTACAGGCTACACAGGTAAAAAGTCTCTCTCTGTCTTTCTTATAAGCCCCTTTTAAGTATGGAAACATCGCATTAAGGTCTTCCCAGAGCCTTCTCTTCTCCAGGCTGAACAACCCCAGTTCTCTCAGCCATTCTTCATAGGAGAGGTATTCCAGCCCTCTGATCATTTTCGTGGCCCTCCTCTGGACCCATCCTAACAGGTCGAAGTCTTTCTTGTCCTAGGGACCCCATAGCTGAATGCAGTACTCCAGGTGGGGTCTCACAGAACACAGTAGAGGGTCAGAATCACCTTCCTCACCTTGCTGGCCATGCTTCTTTTGATGCAGTCCAGCATACAGATGACTTTCTGGGCTTCAAGCACACATTAATGGCTCATGTCCAGTTTTTCATCCACTGGTACCCCCAAGTCATTCTCCACAGGGCTGCTCTCAATTCATTCATCCCCCAGTCTGCATTGATCTTGGGAATTTTCCTGACCCAGGTGCAGGACTTTGCACTTGGCCTTGTTGAACTGCATGAGGTTTGCATGGGCCTATTCCTCAAGTCTGTCAGGTCCCTCTGAATGGCATCCCTTCCTTCAAGCATATCAGCTGCACCATTCAGCTTGTTGTCATCTGCAAACTTGCTGAGGGTGCACTCAATCCCACTGTCTATGTCATCAATGAAGATATTAAATAGTACTGGTCCCAGTACGGACCCTTGAGGGACACCTCTCATATTACTGGTTTTCAATTGAACATTGAGCCATTGACTGTAACTCTTTGGACGTAGCCATGCAGCCAATTCCCTATCCATCTAACAGTCCATCCATCAAACCCATACTTCTCCAATTCAGTGGCAAGAATATTGTGAGGGACTGCATCAAAGACCTTACAGAAGTCCAAGTAGATGATATCCATAGCTCTTCCTTTGTTCACTGGTGCAATCAATCCATTGTAAAAGGCCACTTGATTAGCCATGCGTGATTTGCCCCTGGTGAAACCATGTTGGCTGTCTCTGACCACCTTTCTGTCTTCCATATGGTTTGAAATATCTTCCAGGAGGATCTAATCTATGATCTTACAGGGCACAAAGGTAAGGATGACTAGTGGGTAGGTCCCAGGGTCCTTCTTTTTCCCTTTTTAAAAATGGGTGTGGTGTTTCCCTCTTTCCAGTCACGGGTGACTTTGCCTGACTGCCATGACTTTTCAAACGTGATGGAGAGTGGGCACTTCCCTCAGGACACTGCGATGCATGTCACTGAGTCCCATACAGTTAAGTATGTTCAGGTTCCTCAGGTAGTCTTGAACCTGATCTTCACTTACAATGGGGGGGATGTTGTGATACTTTATTATTTGAATTTATGCTGCTGTGAGTGGGATATTTAAATTGTTTTTGTTTTCTACCTGGAAAGGGTAATTGTTTATTTTTCATAAATTTTCCCTAAGGATTTCAAAATTATTGATGAGGGGAAAATAATAAAATTGTTCGGATTTGATTCACCTAGGCTAGGCATTTAACCGTACTTGGCTCCCTTCTTAAGAAGTCCTCATGAAATAAGGATATTGATTAGCTGTGAAAGCCCAAAGAGGTAGATGTTTTTTGCCTTAGCTGAGGTAACAATCTATGTGTTTAGGGCTGCATCTAACACAGAATGTCAGATCTTGTCTTTTCTTTTTAAAATATTCACTGAAAAAATTTGGAGCAGGATTAAATCTGAATGATGCATTTTTAGGCTGTACTTGGGACAGAAATGGAAGGGCAGTGTCCAGTGTCTGTAAGGCTGAATTGAATCCAGTTGTCTTGGTGAAAGCTAAGTTATATAGACAAAATGTGATTGTTCTTGCTTTTGTCTTTTCAGTAAAAAATAATTCCAAGTGCATTTTGTGAGGGATTTGATCCTGCCAGTTGGATTCGAGGTGTTCCTAGCCTACCAGGTTAAATTCACTATGATGCAGGGAAGGAGTAATGCATAATTTGTGGATCCTTAGTTTTCTAGATGGGGAAACTCAGTGTATCTTTTAGCAAAATTTCAGATATTTGTGTGTATTTCAGATATTTTGTGTCTATTTTAATAGACACAAAAGCACCTTTTGTGTTTAAACTGATTGAAAGCTCCACGGATTCCACTTCTGGACTTGAGGAAAAGTGAGGTGACCTAAGCTTGTCAGTCCTTTTTAAAATTTAAATAATTTACAGGTGCGTATTGTGGAGGAGAAAGTATGTCAAATATTAAGTGAAATAAATAGCTTAACTGGTAAAGGGAAAGCAGTGCCTGAAGGCGGATATGCATTAGCCTGACTTTACATTTCTATTTATAAGTTATATCCTTTTTTTGTAATTTTGTCTTCACTATTCTACATATTCATGTGAGAATTTGTACTTTTTGAATCTTATAAATACAATTTTAAAGGCCATATCAATTAAGTGAGAGTCATCTTAATCTTGTATTCAGGACTGAAATAATATTTATTTTATTGCTGTTCACCTAGTGTTAATAGGGAGATGACATTAAATAGATGGGGCTACAGGATAAAAATTCAAGTGGTACAATCCAAAGCAATCTTTTTTAAATAGCTGGGGAAACAAAATTGTTTAGAACATACAAGTGAGTAATCTTCCTCTTTCCTTTTGATGGTAGAAGAGAGATTGCCTCAGTAGCAGGTAGAAGGAAGTAGTTCTACTTGTTAAATTATCAGTCTTTTGCCCAATTTTTTTTCCTGGGATCTGCGGCATAGTAGCTTATAATAACTTTACTTTGTGTTTTGTGTAAGAGCCACATTTGATGTTCTTGTCACAAAGTCTGAACGTTGTGAACGCAATGCAATTCACATATTCCTGAAGGGTATTGTTTTTTTTAAAAAAAATCATCTGCTGACTAATAAAGGTTCTCTTTTTGAAAAATGATCACAGTTTGTCATCATTATTTTTTCTTATTAAAGTGAACATGATCTGAATATTCATGATACTCATTTGACAAAGTGCGCCTAAAAACATGTTGCGCTAAGCTGTGATAGATTGTCTTTATTAATTGCTCAAAGGTAATTAGAATTGATATATGTAGAAATAGGCTTATACACTCTAGCTGTTATAATGGAAGAAGTGTGTCTATTTTTTTAAGCATAATTTAACAGGAGTAAAATAAATTAAAGACTTAATCACTCTGATATTCCACCCAGCTCTGCCTGTTGCCTCATATCTCAAGAACCTTAAAAATCTCAAAATTAATTTATTAGGCATTTGACAGAATCCTTTCTGGGAGCAAGAACTCTTCCACAGCAGGTGATATTAGACCACTTTGACTACGGTAATTTGCAGTTGAATGGAATGATTACCTATGATGTTAATAATTTATTTTCTTGTAGTAATAAGATGACTTCTGCATGCCCTGCTTCTGTATCTGGGGTATTCTGGTACCTGTTGCTATTTGCCAGATTGGCCTTAGTAAAAGTAAATTTTTTATTACAAATTGGAAATGAAAATTTGGTACTAGAAAGAAGGTTCCTGCAACTGCATGTTAAATGAAGTTGTAGGGTGTCATGCTATTAACAGATGTCTTGTAAAGTAGAGAGTGCTTGTTAGGTTATCCAGAAAATACATGTGCTTGTAGAATATTATTTTTATATATTTATTATAAAATGCCTCTAATCTTATACAATCTTTTCATATCTTTTGAATTAATTACTAAATAGATTCAGATGTGAGTGCATGACAAATATTGTGTTAATCTTCCTTTCCAGCACCTGAGAAACTTTAGCGGTCACCCTGAGCATGAAGGCCCTGATGACTTGACCGGATGAGATGACCAGGGCTTTGAAACAAAAGCTGATTACTAATCTATCCCACAAAGCTAGTTTAATAAAAAAAAAAACCAAACCAAACCTCCATGTTAAAACCATCAAAACTGAAATGGCTTTCAATCCCTGAAAGTAAGTTTTAGAAAAACCTGCTTTTTAAACAGAAGGATAGAAGAAAAGAAATAGAGAAATGGTAAAAATATTTTTTAGAAAAATGCTGTGGCTGGGGAGCAGGGAGAATGTTGGAGAAAATTCTTCTTTGTCCACTATGTCTTAGTAGATTGGCTTTGTCCTTTATCCTGTTTGTAATACATTAGATTTCAGCTGTATCTCAGATTGTAACATCTCTTCCATCTCCAGGTTTCTACCCATTAACTCTGAAAATTGGCTTCAGGTCCCTTCCCTTTAGCAGTCTCTATACTACGCTCAGCCTAAAAGCCGCTGCATTGAAATGAAGAGAGGAAAAGAAAAAAAAGGTATTTAAAAAAAAGGTGTTACACAGTTGTCCTGGTTTCAGCTTGGATAGAGTTAATTTTCGTCTTGGTAGCCGGTATGGGGCTGTGTTTTGGGTTTAGGATGAGAACAATGTCGATGATACACTGATGCTTTGGTTCCTGCTAAGTAGTGCTAAGCTGTCTCTAAATAGGTGCTAAGTGGCGCTCACACTGGTCAAGGACTTTTCAGCTTCCCCTGCTCTGCCGGGTGCACAAGAAGCTGGGAGGGGGCACAGCCAGGGGGGGTGCTGACCCAGACTGGCCAAAGGGCTATTCCATACCATATGACATCATGCTCAGTATATAAGCTGGGGGAAGAAGAAGGAAGGGGGGACATTGGGTATGATGGCGTTTGTCGTCCCAAGTAACCGTTACGCGTGATGGAGCCCTGCTTTCCTGAGGATGGCTGAACACCTGCCTGCCGATGGGAAGTAGTGAATGAATTCCTTGTTTTGTTTTGTTTGCGTGCACGGTTTTTGCTTTGCCTGTTTAACTGTTCTAATTTATTTTACTTCAATTATTAAACTGTTCTTATCTCAACCCACGAGTTTTCTCCCTTTTACCCTTCTGATTCTCTCCCCCATCCCACTGGGGGGGAGTGAGCGAACGGCTGTGTGGTGCTTAGTTGCTGGCTGGGGTTAAACCACGACAACAGTAAACTGTATATGAACAGATGTCATCTGCTCAGTTAAGTTTTGATTCCTTTTTCCTCTGCTGAGTGTTGAAATCAAGTTTTTCCTTGTCCTGAAGAGTTCCTTGTCGAGTGTATATTGTCCTGCTGCAAGATGCTTTCATTCACTGCTCTCAACACTCTTCCATACTATGTACAGAAACAACGTTATGTCAAAAAAGTCTTGCCGGAACAGAAACTGATCACATTAGAAGGATTACTTTGTTCATCCTGATGACTGATACTTTGTGTGCAGTAGAACAGCTTCAATGGTAATGAATTCAGAATACCATTATGACTTCTTCAGATAGTTAAAGAATAGGTGAGAACTTGTTTCAAGTCTCTTTCCTGCAATGGACAGAGTAAATTTGAAACTATTACTTCCTTAGTGACTCTTCTACACCCTGAGCTATGGCTGAAAGCTGATAATGCTAATACTGTTATTTTGTGCACAGGGCTTTCTTATTTTGTGTTTTTTTTATTATTTTTATTTTTTTATTTTTTTAAAATGTCCTAGAAACTTCTTAAATGTGATAGAATTTTCACATAGGAAAAAACCTCTTTATTTTGGCAAGAACAACAAGAAATAATTCTTTCAATGTACCTTTTCTTTCCATATTTTCAATATAGCATTTCTATGTCATATACTTCCAGTGTTCATATTCTAATGTAGTACTTTTCACTTTCATCAAACAGCCA
This sequence comes from Platalea leucorodia, assembly GCF_965183815.1. Taxonomy (NCBI): domain Eukaryota; kingdom Metazoa; phylum Chordata; class Aves; order Pelecaniformes; family Threskiornithidae; genus Platalea; species Platalea leucorodia. The sequence continues at coordinate 82,235,491 of NC_138858.1, forward strand.
TTTGCACAATCTAGAAATTACGTATTTTGCATAGGACAAAAAATGATAATAAAATGTAACTAGAACTGGAGTTACGTTCTGAAATTACCATGTACCTTTTAAAGAAAGCATCTACTCATGAGAGGAAAGCATTTGGTTACAGGAAGACCTGCTTGCTGAAAGAACACTGGACCCCTGACCTCCTTCAAATAGAGGAGGTTGTCCTCAAGCTCTGTGCCACTTTTAGTCTGGACCTTCAAATCATACAGTGGCCATCATGCATATCAGTGTCTCGCAATAACATTAAATTTAGCAGTGGTTAGTTGGAAAAAGCTTCTGATCATTTGCCTTTTGGTACTTGTTGCAGAATATAACACAGGTTATGACACTGGGAGTGCAGGGGTGTGGAACAGTATATTTTCTTTTTATGTCTTTTAAGATCTCTTTATGTAGCTTTCTGAAACAGCTATTGAAAAAGCACAGTTAAAAAGTTCATTAAAAAAAAAAATCCCTGTTATACTTACGATTTTTTTTTCCCTATAATTTTATGTGTGTGTTCTAAACACTTTGGAAAGAGCTTTTCCATATAAGGCAAAACTGCCCAGTTTAATTTACGAATTTAGCTCTTGGTTCTTACATGTTATAAAAAAAGTGATGGAGTAAAAACACTGGATATTTTGTCAGACTTTCAAATTAAAGACATGCAAGCCATGCAGCCAATCGACCTTATCCTGCTTTCAGACAATGGTAACTGTCACCAGAAAAAATACCTGTAAAGCACCGATAGAAAAATGCGGTTTTGCCTCGACATTGCCGCTGTAGCGCCATCCAGCGTCGCGCTTCGAGAAGACCCTCTTCTCCCCAGCTTTGAGAAAAAACAACCTCGTGCGCCTGCGCAGGGACTAAAGGCGCGAAAAGAGCTGAGGCGGGAACAAAAAGGCGCGAGAAGAGCAGAGGCGGGGGCAGCACGGCCGTCACAAACCGCACGTACACATTTGTGATCCGCGCATGCGTGGGGGCCCCTACATAAGGAGCGCACGTGGCCCTCGGCGGGGGCGGCAGCGGCGCGCGCGAGACCGCTCCTTCTGTTCCTGCACCCTCAAGGCTCCCCCACCCCCCCCCCCACCCCCCCCCCACCCCCCCCCACCCCCCCCCACCCACCCCCCCACCCCCCCCCACCCCCCCACCCCCCCCACCCCCCCCCACCCCCCCCCACCCCCCCACCCCCCCCCACCCCCCCACCCCCCCCCACCCCCCCACCCCCCCCCACCCCCCCACCCCCCCCACCCCCCCCACCCCCCCCACCCACCCCCCCACCCCCACCCACCCCCACCCACCCACCCCCCCACCCCCCCCACCCACCCCCCCACCCCCCCCACCCCCCCACCCACCCCCCCCACCCCCCCACCCACCCCCCCCACCCCCCCCACCCCCCCCCACCCCCCCACCCACCCCCCCACCCCCCCCCCACCACCACCACCCCCCCACCACCACCACCCCCCCCCACCACCACCACCCCCCCCCACCACCACCACCCCCCCCCACCACCCCCCCCCACCACCACCACCCCCCCCACCACCACCCCCACCACCACCCCCCCCACCACCACCCCCCCCCCACCCCCCCACCCCCCCACCCACCCCCCCACCCCCCCCCCACCACCACCACCCCCCCCCCACCACCACCACCCCCCCCCACCACCCCCCCCACCACCACCACCCCCCCCACCACCACCCCCACCACCACCCCCCCCACCACCACCCCCCCCCACCACCACCCCCCCCACCACCCCCCCCCACCACCACCCCCCCCCCCCACCACCACCCCCACCACCGCCACCCCCCCCCCCCCACCACCACCACCCCCACCACCACCCCCACCCCCCCCCCCCCCCCGCTTCGGTCCCCGACGGAGCCTGAGGCCACCGAAGACCCAGCGGAAGATCACCGGACTCGAAGTGGTGGTGACAAACTCCTCCTTCTCCTTCTCTTTCTCTCTCTCTCTCTCCCCTATTCTTTTCCTCTCCTCCCTTGCCCTCCCTCCTCCCTCCGTTCTCTTCTCCCCTCAAATAAAAGTAAAAGGTTGTACGGCATTTGACCTCATTTGCGTCTTAGTCTCGTCCTTGGGATCGTATCGAAACCTCTCCCGACATTGGATCGGGACAATACCCCACCATGCTATACAGCTCTACATATAGACTGAAGAATGGACTCCAGGTTTCTCGTGCTCAAAACATGGAATTTCCAAATTAACAAATCAGGCCTTATGTCCTGTAAAGGAGACACTGATATCAAAAGAGTTTCACGATTTTTAAGTATCCAAATTTGTATTTTAAACTCTCTTCTGTGTTTAATTTTTAACTTCTGTTGTCCTTTGTAGCCAGCCTTCCAGCTATTTTTCCTGTCCTTACAACAAAGACAAAGGAAAGCTTCTCCATGGGTCCATCTTTCTTGATGTATACTATTAAAATAACAGCACTTGACTCAGTATGCCAGATCATTCTTTCTTGCTTGAGGGTGACTTGTGTACAATTTAATATTATGAAGAGATACTTCACCTAATTGGAAATGAGCTAGCTAGGGAGCCAGAAGCAGTACAGTTCTATATTCATGGCATTGCACGTGTACTAATTAGCTACCATGAAACACGTAGCGTTGACTCAAGCATAATTCTAGGTTAAAGCAACTGCACTGTTTGCAGGATATAAGGCAATGTTCCTGTGCTGTGCTGTGTAGCTTTACTGTCATCTTTTTTAGTCTTTGTTTTTTTTGAGGACTGCCTTGTACAACAAGAAGAGAGTTAGGATTTTTTTTTTTCCTTTTTTCCATACTCTAAACTTTTTCAGATTTCAATTTAAGGACTAATATAGTAGCAGCTTCAGGTCAAAATTTGGTGAGGCTAAAGATTAAAAGTTTTTGAAAGCTAAAATTTCAATTTTTGAAATTCTGAAATATTAATTTTGAATATCTCAATCTCAAATTTTTGTTCTTTATTAAAGCATTAAATAACTGAAATTAAAACAAAGTACTGGTTTTGGATTTACTTCTATCATCCATTTTCTTCTTCTTAAATTACTTAAAAAATTAATTCATGCTTTCCCTCCACTTTTAAACATTAGCTGCTCAGATCCCACCAACTTTTTCATTTGTATTCTATGTTGAAAAAGGAGTTTGCACCCACCTTGAAACATAATTGTCTATATTTAGAGATGTTTAGCATTGAGAAATACTATGAACAAGTGGATAAAACATGGTGCATCAGCTGGTCAGTGGTAGATCTTTGTAGGTTTTTCAAGTGTGTTCAGAAAGTGCTTTTGGGAATATTTATAGGAGAGGAGGGAATACAGCAGTGACTAAGCAGAAGGTGCCTGCCAAGTTGTGCATAACTCAAATCTCAGGAACTCCTTTGCAAGATGTTGATTAGTTTGAATTACTTGGCCTGGCAGGGAGATTAGATTAGAGGGTCCTCCTGTGAACACACCCAGTCTGCCCAGCTCGTGTGTGGTATGGTTCCTTTCAATTGACCCAGGTTAACTTGTCAGAAGGAGGTAACTTGGGTTTATGGAAAGGTGAAGGCACGCTCTCAGAGTAAAGAAGGCACGCTCTCCTTGGGTAAAGAATTGGCTCTATGTGAAATGGCAACTGACATATGAATACAAGAAATTAAGTGCCTATATTGATGAGAATAGTAGTGTGGTTCTTAATGATTATGTTTGGATTAAGGACACTATTATCACTAAAACAAAACTATTTGTTTATCTGAAATATCTTCAGTTGCAAGTTATTTGAACAAATAAAGTTGTGGAGCTTGGCTGACTGATAGCAATTTGATTTGTGTGCAAGGTTAATATGAATGCAGAATGACAAAATAGATTCTATTATTCTAAGATAAAATGTAGGGATTATGTACTCTTGGGTGTAGTAATTTACTCTTGCATCCAAATTTATCAAGGTACTAAGAGGCTTGAAAATGCTGGGGTACTGGTAGTAGCAAATAGTAAACGTAGAAGAGGTAAAAACTTAATTCAGTTTAGAATGAAATTTTAAGTTAAAAATAAGTCTAAATCTCTTCATTCCAGAAGGGCAAAATTGGGTAAAATAAGGGAAATAGTATCAAGATAAGTGTGATTGAGAAGTTCAAGGACATGCTTAGTAACTTTCTCCTGGAGATGATTCTGTAACTTTTAGGGATATCTGTCTCAGTTAAAGAAGTGAAATTTAGGAAGTTGTTAAAGAATTCATCAGTGAAGAAAACTACCTACCTGTACCATTTAGTGACAGAAACACTTGAAGTAAGAATTGTCAAAAGTAAAATCAATGATTGTAGAGATAAGGCACCTTGTTAAGAGAAAAAGAATACAAGAAAAAATATTATAGTTACAAAAAAAGTCTTTAAATAGAACATAGAAATAGTTATTATAATTCATAAAAATAAATGGCCTCCATTTTCAATATGATGATGGACAAGGTGTCAACATTGGTATGTATAGTGCAAGGCTGTATATGAGAATTATCAGAACCATTAAAAACACATTTCCTCAAAACCTTCACTGAAAATGACTGTTACTTATGTTTTGCTTCTAGCTTTTTATTTAGGATAGAGAATGAATCTTTCTTTTTCCCCAGATTGTGTAGTTTGCATAAAGCATATGTAGCTATTTTCCATTGTTCATCAGAAAGTCTGTATAGAATTCTCTTCCTATTGTTACTTTATTTCAAGCCAGACTTTATTTCCCTTTTCAATCCTCTGCTTTAGCAAGATTTCCAAAATCTTTAGTTACACAGAAGGCTTTTTCAGGACAAATGTGTTCTGCTAAAATTAGAGACTGAGGGTGTCACTGGGTTGTTTTTTTTCTTTTATTGGCTACTTCAACAGTTTTCATATCTGACTAGATTAAAAAAAGTCTGAAAGCTTGCTGGGCTTATGGAGACCATGTATTAGCATCTCTTGAAAAATGAATTCCATTTAAGGAAAGTACCTGACAAGTTTTTTTTCTTTTTCTTTCCCCCCCGCCCCCATCTTGCAAGTGACAGAGTAGTTCATAGCAGCTACAATTACAAAATGCTAATAATTCACAGAATACATTAAGCATCAACTGTAATTAAAACTTAAGTTAAAACTGTAAAACCAGAACATATTAAATTGAACAGAGATTGCCCTTAGGAAAAACAAACAAACAAACAAACAAACCAACCCCTAACTAAACAACAAACAAACAAACAAACTTTAAAAGAATGAAAGTCTTCAGGAGTTGTTATTTTTTTTTTCTTTTTTTGAGGGGGGAGGTGGATTCCTGTAAATGTTCTAAGTATGATAACTAAGCAGCCTATGTTAATGTGTCCACAGTTCTGTGGCAGGAGCTGCTCTGTTTGCTTGCATACACGTCTTTCTCTGTATGTGTATGTGTGTGTATATATATATTTACATATATATGTGTCTATACACACACATATACACATACCTATACACATATGTATGTGTGCGTATGTATGTACTTTGTCCTAAAAAACCAAACAAACAAACAAACAAAACTTTCTGAAACGTTGCAAAGAATTACTGCTACTTTAACTGTTTGGTATGAATGTAGTCCTGCTATGGTAACAATTCAGTGACTATGATGCTGTCATGTCAATGCTGTCTCGTTTTGGATATTGATAAGAAGAATCATCTTTTGCAATATTGATACTGACTGAACCAAAGAAATCCCCCAAACTTTATGATCCTGTTAGAATTTCTCAGTTTTGTATCACAGGAAAATTACTGTTGTGGCTCTTTAGCTTATAAAACACATTATCCTTCTCCAAATACTGAAAGAACACACTTGTGCTGTTCTTAACAATTTAAACTGGATTGCTGGATTATGGGTGAGGAATATTAGTATGTTGTCATGAAGAAAAGAAAACCTGAATAATATATTTACAGTTTGGAAACACAGCTTTTTCCTTATTTGTAGGAAGAACAATTTCTGAGGCAGTAAAGAAGACTGCATGTAATGAAAAGTCTTTCTCTATTTGGAAGGGAACTGAATTCATCTAGATCATAAGAAAAAGTTGAACTGGATCAGACAAAGGTTCATCTAGTGCCATTAGCTAAGCTGGTAAAAGCAGAATCACAGTGCTTTGCTGACTGTCAAGCTTAAACTCCATTTTTTCACTACTTACATTCTAACACTTTGATTCCTTTTGCTTCTTAAATTGACTCCAAAATGAGATAAGTCTGCAAGGGGTATTTCCAGTCTTCATTGAAGCTATTTTTCTTCCTGTAGAAATCAGACATCACTTTGGTTAGCAGACTGGTTTCTTATAACTGTGTCTGCATGAACAGACAGACTGAGAGACTGTAAGAAATAATAACCTCTATTTGTTATTAGTTTGTTCACCTCTGTTTCGCTTTCATTAGTTGCATCTCCCTGTGTTTGCAAATAATAGATAAGAAGCCTAATAGAAATGTGAATATATTAAATGCTAATATTATCCTCTTGAGACTATTCACTCTTCTTTCTAGGCGACAACAGAATGTGTATTTGAATTATTCCATTTTAGTGTTTTAGACAAAGCTGTTCATGGGAACAAAAATCTGTAACTCATTACATATGTCCATATTTAATTTATAATTTTTTTAAATTAAAAGCCTATAACTAAATCTACAGGCTTTTACTTTCAGAAAATTTATGCTGATTTATACTTACAGAATTTAAGATGAAAATATTCTTTACAGTAGTATATTTACATATTATGTGAATTGAGAAATGTTTCATGAAACAATGTAAATTAGATGTCTACCCTGACAAACTTTTAAAACTTAAGATTTGGCTAAGCTGGTTTACAAGTGTTGTTGATATGTTGCACTCAATTTCTTGAATTTGTTGGAAAAAAGAAATGCAGTAAAGAAAGTTGAGAATTTACTGTTAAGATTTTAACTAGATTAAGAAACTAATTAAATAATTATCATTATTCCAGTTACAATGATGTTGATGCTCCAGATTAGGTACAGTTAAGATTTTTATACCCACATTTACTATTATCTACCCCTTCCAGTTGTTTATGTTCACTTGTTCATTGCCCTTCTAAAGTCATTGGCACCAGGTGGAGAAGCTTGGGGAGTGTGGTGTGTTGTCATTGTCCTGAGGCTGGTGCCAGAAGGGCTTCATGCTGATGATCCTTCCCTCCTCACTGTAGGGTTTACTTTAGGTCATTTTTATATGTTTCCTGCCACAGACTACACCTTGTCCTCCCACATCAATCCATGCCTACACTTTTTAGGCTTCTACCATCATCCTATGCCTGTACTCCACTACAGCATTAATTATTTTATTAATTACAGATACACATTGTGCTACACTACACTTCTGTAGATACATAAGCAAAAGCTAAAACAAGCTAAGGATAAAATAACATTGGATAGATGCTTTTACTAGCTAAAGCAAGTCTCTAGTCAGGTGAGATCTGTCCAGCTAAAGCCTGACACCCTTTGAGCTGTATGTTAATGTCAAGCCTGTGGCCTGTTACAAGCAATCATAGGATCATAGAATGGTTTGGGTTGGAAGGGACCTTAAAGATCACCTGGTTCCAACCCCCCTGCCATGGGCAGAGGCACTTTCCACTAGACCAGGTTACTCAAAGCCCCATCCAACCTGCATCCACAACTTCTCTGGGCAACCTGTTCCAGTGCCTCACTGTCCTCATAGTGAAAAATATCTTCTTTATATCGAATCAGAAGAGTAGACATGGTGCTTGAGGACATGGTTTAGTGGTGGACTTGGCAGTGATAGGGCACCAGTTGGACTCAATGATCTTAAGGGTCTTTTCCAACCTTAATGATTCTATGATTCTATGAATCTAAATCTACCTTTTTCAATTTAAAGCCATTACCTGTTGTCCTATCATTAAGTGCCCTTGTAAAAAGTCCCTCTCTAGCTTTCCTGTAGGCACCCTTCAGGTATTGGAAGGCTGTTATAAGATCTCCCCAGAACCTTCTTTTCTCCAGGCTGAACAACCCCAACTCTCTCAGCCTGTCTTAATAGGAGAGGTGCTCCAGCCCACTGATCATCTTCTTGGCCCTCTTCTGTACTCGCTCCAACAGGCCCATGTCCTTCCTGTGCTGAGGACCTCAGAGCTGGACGCAGTACTCCAGGTGGGGTCTCACCAGAGTAGAATAGAGGGGCAGACTCACCTCCCTCGACCTGCTGGTCATGCTTCTTTTGATGCAGCCCAGGATGCGGTTGGCTTTCTGGGCTGCAAGTGCACATTGCTGGGTCGTGTTGCATTTTTCATCGACCAACACTCCCAAGTCCTTCTCATGGTTGCTCTCAATCCATTCTCCGCCCAGCCTGTATTGTGCTTGGGATTGCCCTGACCCATGTGCAGGACCTTGCACAATGGCAAGACCATGTTTACTGGGCCATGAGGCTTCAAATGGTCACATAATATATATATGCATATCTATACAATTTCTCATGTGGATTTTTTTGTCTTGCATTATTATTCACATAAAGTTATATTTAAGCAAATATTTATCCAGTATTCTTTGTTGATGCAGTTTTTAATGCTTTTTCCTCTCTGGGAGAAAATTCTAATGTATTACAAGAGGAATCTTGCAGATCTGGCTCTTTACAAAGGAAGTCATTCATGAAACAGTAAGTGCTTCTCAAACAGTGGATGCTAAATGGTGTGTTCACCTAATTTAGAAATATTTTTGCAAAGGGATTATCATGTTTACCTGAACAAAATCTGCATCTGGATTTATAATATTATCAAACCAAAAATGTAGATTTAATGAAATAATGAAAGTTTTATATTCATATAGTACCTTAATCTGCAGATTCCAAAGGCATTAGGATATGGCAAGTTTTATGCGTATAGTTTCTGTTCAGAAATGAGGATAGCAAATGGGAAGTTTGTGTAGATTTCTCACAGAAGTGAATCTTCGTGACCAGGTACAGTATCTGGGCATGCACCGTGGTCAATCTCTGTTATTATTTTATTTAGTAATAACCTGAAGGTTGTGAGAATACTAAGTATTCTTGAGTTGATGATCATTTACTACAAAAATCTTGGATGTATAATATTTCTTGTTTTTTTTTTTTTCCTACCAGACAAATAGATAAATCTGTGTGACAGTATAAGTAAATCTCTGTATTACTCCATGTTATTGATAAAAGATGCCAGAGAATTTGATTAAATCTCGATTCTTTCAGTAATTCTGCAGCTGTTTTAGTTTGAAATGCCATGTGCAATCAACAAAGCATATATTTATCTATGAACTCAAGTTTCATCTAATTATTTACCAGCCCATTTTGAATAGTAAAAAGGAAGCTATTTTTATGCTTGAAAAGAATTGATTTATGCTTTCAATTAAAAATAATTATTTCAAACCAGCTATGATTCTGTAGGCTCTATGTGTGTGTGTGCAAGTGCATGTGTGTGTGTCTAGTACAAATGAACAGATCTTTAAATGTTGCATCTTGGCAGTTTGAAATATTATTCTTTTCCAACTACAACAACAATCTATTCTAGTAACTAAAATAGCACAGGTTTACAGTGTGCAGAGTTTTTCTTGCATAAATGGTAATAACACATAAAAAAGTCAGTTCAGTGAGAATTTATTAAAGTGTAGCAAAATTTTTACTAAAAATAAATAAAATTGTCACTGGAAAAGCCTGTGGCTCCAGCAGTGCTTTATAAGATAGAGCATCTGTAAAGTTATTGAAAATATTAGTGATTTAGCACAAATCACAAACACCTCTTATTTCTCTAAATCTCTCATATTCCTGGAGTTCTGGTTTGGGTTTTTTTTGCCCTTGTCTGTTTCTGCAGAAAACTTATTATGACACAAACTTGGATTTCCTTATAGTAAGAACCTGTCGAATGCAAATAATGTCATGCTCTGTTTTGCTATACATAATATAGAAGTCATTGATTCATCACAGTATAGATTTTATTTTTGACCTTCCAGGAGATTTCCAATGTTTCCTACAAATACAGTATAATTGAGGAAGGGGAAGGTCCTGATGACAACAGCTGTGGTTTTTTTGGTTGGTGGGGTTTGGAGGGGGAGGGATGTTGGTTGTGGTTGATTTTGTTTTTAATCCCACTTTTCTGTTTTGTTTGGGGTTTTATTTACTGTTAAAAAAGGTTAGGATTGTTGGAAAAGGTTAAAACTGGTTTGCAGCATATCAAGACACTTGGTTAAAAACTTTGAAGTTTTTTTAGTATGTTTCAAGAAAGATGAAAATGAAAAAGACAAAAATAACATTCTTCCCATTTCTCATTATACTAAATGGATGTATAGGACTGCAATTACTTCTCAAGGAGATTTATTTTAAATGACACTAATGACTTTGTACTTGTAACTCATATATTTAGAATAACTCCTGTTATTCTCTTTGAAGTGTTTTTTTTCTTTTTTTCCTAGTCTTGCCCCACATCTGTTTAGTTGATTTTGGTTCCTCAGAGGATGGCAGTTCTCTGTATCATCTGGTCTCCTATGCTGCAGCTACCAAAGAAAGGAAAACTTCGAAGTCTTTTTTTCAGTGTTTGGTCTGTCAGAATTTAAATATAAGTAAGTAGCTAAACAGTAGCCTGCTTCATTATAATGCCTATTATAATATGCAATGCAAACTGTATGTATTGACATTCATATTGTGTAGGCCTTCATAGTTGAACAGCATTATTCAACTGGAACAGCAGTAGTTTAATAACAATCTGACCTAGATGATGACAAATGACTCTGGTCTATAATGTGCTTTAAGTTTAAATTCGAATCCATGACACCATTTAGTGAAAGAATTTATAGGGAAGTCTACAACAATAAAGCTATTCCTGTGACCCAAAAAAAGCAGCATAACGGGTCTCTATAGCATAGCAGCTACTGAAACCTATGTCAATATACTGTTGTGGTGCTGATATCCTACTGTCACCATCATATCAAATTAGGATGTAGAAGCTCACACCAATTGTTTTGATAATTTGGTTTGTACATTAGTTTTCTGCTAAAAAAGAATATTGTTTTAATGACTAGCATATTGTCTCTCTTCAGCTTAATAAGGCTGAAAGACAGTGTTGATCAGATTAGTGTTTTCCATCAGGTGAGTGGATATTAAAATTGCTGATGTCTTGACACAGTATAAAGGTATGATATAAACATATTGCTTGTTGCTAACGTTTTGAACTAAAGGACTTACTTAATTTTGTGACGTTACCATGACAGATATGTTTTTACCCTAATATATATAAGTATGGCTAAAGGCTTGTAGAATTAAATAGCAAAAATAAAATTTCATTTTTAAACTGATATATTTCTGCAGCACAAATATTAAATTTAATAGAATTTTGTAAAAACTCTGGGACAAAGTCCTTTCCTCCACATAGAAATACATTTTTAGAGTAGGTAAAATAGGACCATCTAGATTCTTTCCTAATTAATTTCAAGAGCTTTTTATAGAAACATATGCCAAAAAACAGAAATCCAGTTTTCTCCAGACTTACTTTCATAAATCAGAACTGTCTGAGATTTTTCTACCCATAGTGAATTCTTGAGAGGAATTCTGTTTCCATGTGACCCTCTTCATGGCTTCCAAAGCAGATTGGATTGACCAATCTATTTATCTTAATTTAAGTTTTGTTTCTTTATTAACATCTTTGGAAATATTGAGTAGAAGAGTACTTAGAGCTAAGATTGTACAACCTTGTTTGGAAGTGATATTACCATCAGATGAATATTTTGGGTGGTGCCAAAATGAATTGAAATGTTTCATTTTTTCTTATGTCTGTCTTCAACCTTTTTGCATCAGCTTTTGTGAATTACATTTATTGGCCATTTACGAGCAGTGAACCTTTTTGAGTGACAACAGTGAGATTATAATACTTGTTATTTATATTTAGACCCTGCATTTCCATTTTTTTCCCATCTCTAATTAAAGGGCAGGGGCAGCCCACTCATTACCAGCAAAACCTGACTATAAGATTTTATGGAAGATGAGTAGAGAATATGAAAAAAATCAGTGTTATCCTGTTCTTTTTTGAAAGACAGAGAGAAAAGCATCCTTCATCTGTAGAAAACTGAAATATATGATACATGTCCACTCCTTGGCTTGGTTTACAAAACACAATTTATTTTTCTATAAGAAATACTGAAGTATGTAACATGTCTCTTTCAGCAAGCTGGCAGCATTACAGAAAGAAATGGAGGAGGATCCACTCATGTATCTAGGCTGATAGAGCAGTTTAGCAGACAGACTACCTAATTCAATACCTGGGGGAAATGGTTTAAGCAGTGTTAAACACCTTTCCCTGCTACGCTGTCTGAAAAGGTATTGCTACTTCTGTGTGGTCTCATGATTTGAAGAGAAGGATCAGAAGGTGAACTAGGGAGTCTTGTATCTGACACTATGATCCTCTTCTTGCCTCTAGCATTATTAGAGTGAAATGAACAGAAAGGACACCAGAAACTTCTACAGTGGTTTTTTGAAGACCTGAGGGACTGAGATAGTCACTCTCCTTTTTTGCTACTCATAATGTACTCATAATGTTTTATCTGCATCATCTTAAGATATTTTTCTTCCATCAATACCAGAAAGCCTAATTATGGCAGAAAATGAAAAAGAACAACAAAGTGCAGTTGCATGCAAAAAGCCTAAAAATTATCTCAGAAATGAGGTGTGCACTTCCTCTATTAAGTTTCAAAGCTTTGATTGAACTTTGTAGACACATCAGGTAAAAAAGTGAAAGAATAATTTTAATATCTGTCATGATCTAGAAAATTTTCTTAGAAATACTCTCTAACCTTTGTTTAAACAAATACTCTACTGATGGAAAGTCTGCAGACTCTTGATAAGATATGGCTCCATTAAAAGCTTATGGTTTTCTTCTAGTTCAACTCTAAATAGATTCTGTTTTCAGACAAAAAAAAAAATCTTTTCGTGCCGTTGCTAGCTTTGGGATTGTAACTGACTAAACTCCAAGGAGTGAAATGTGACTGCCCAATAAATCCCTAAAACGGAAGAAAGCTCAGGGGAGATGGGCAAGGGCAATGTACCTGTGAAGCTTGGGGAATAATGCAGGGTGTGACTGAGCGCAGCTGTTGCAATGAAGCTGATTTTATCTCAACACAAAGGGGACCAGAAAGTGGCCAGACCAGCATGTGAGGAATGAACACTTGGCTCAGTCCAGCATAGAATATAAAAATTAGACAGCTAGCAAAAGGAATCTCATGTAGCATCAACTACATTCAGATAAGTAAATCTTAAAACTATATTCGGATAAGTTAAATGTTACACCTTCCCTGCATGGAATATCTAAAAGAACCTGGACAGAGAGTACTGGACTTGGACAGGGATTTTTTACTGTCATATTTTCCATTTCCCCTATAGATATCTGAATATTAAGTATCGCCTTTACTCAAATATGTCATGGTCAAGTTCAACGAGCAGAGTGCCCTGAGTATTTTCCTCAATGTGTGATTGTGGTACTGAGGTAATTTGTTCTTCACATTCATTCATCTGATTACTTAGTGTTTCTTAATGAGGTGAAAGAATATGCTTGTTTTATTACCATGTCAGCAGGTAAATAGCAGGTTGTAATTGAGTCATACCTTTATTCAGTTGAACATTGTGCTTGTTTCTTGATAATCTAAAAATAATCATCTTCAAAGCAAGAAAATAAATTTCCTATAAAACAAAACAAGCATCTAATTAGGTAGAAAATACTATTTATGAGCTTTAACTTCTCTTACTTAGAGCCTTTTAATAGATTTTAAGACATATTCTGTTTGGCTGATATTTGAAAGTATTGCTTCTTTTGTACTCTGAAGCAGTAATGGTATTGATATGCTTTGTCTCCTACTTTTTAAGTGTATTAGTACTGATAACCTGCATGTTTTCTACCATTTTTTAAATGTGACTTCTACTACAGTTGTCATTCTTAAAGAATATTCATATGTCCATTCTGATATTTTTCTGGGGACAAACAATATTGTTTAGGAAATAATAGCTTCTTCACACTAAACAATGAGCTTTTTGAATTAATTCTGGTTTCAAGACTAAATGGAAAATACTAGAATTTGCCACAAGGTAGTTCTGTTTTGTTTTTGTTTTTGTTTTTGTTTTTTTTAAAGTAGATGATCTAAATCTCTTTATTCTTCTAAAAGACCAGGAGAAATGAATGTAATCCACTGCAAAATACTGGCTAAAAGTGTAATGTTAATTGGTAGTATGAGGCAATCAAAATATTTACTACTGCAATGACATCACATTTTTGTAATTTTTAATTTTAATGACTCTCACCATAAATAGTTGATCTTCCTATCATTTCATTATTTCAAGTTAATGGATTTATGAAAGGAAAATATTTTACATTTCTATCAAACATTCAATACCCCACTCCTTTGGCAAATGTTTGCTTGTCTTTCCACTTCAGAGAAGACAGTGGAAAGAGGGCTGTGGGACTTCCATTTTATGAATGAAAAATCTAGGGGAATTACCAACAACAACATCACAAGACAATTTGTGATCGTTTTGCTTCTGAACTGAAAAGCAGTCTCCCTGCAGTATAAACGTAAATGTGTACTATTGATTTCTGCATCACAAAAAAGATTGTGACTTGATCAAAAATGTGTTGTTCCACTTACGAACTTTCACCTCTTTCCTGGACTGTTTCAAACATTTGTGAAACCTTAAACTGAACCAGGTTTTGTTGTGCTTTACAGTACTGGTATGTTCCCCTATTCTCGTATCCTTCTAATGTTTGCTAGTGTAGTGTTAAAGACTCGTTACATTTATAAGCTGGTAATTAATTGTAACCTTCAAAGGAAAAATTAATGTAGCTGACAGGTGTATTCTCTGTAAAGATGGAGATAAACAAAGTCTCTGCCACCCTCAGGGAGAGCGAGAATCAGGGAAGAGAAGAGCTCAGTTTTGAGCCTGAAAGAGGAGATTTGGGAATTATTTTGTTTTTCTTAGTTTAGACTGAGTTCAAGAAAGGACTGTTGGTGGGGGAGGAAGGGAGAAAGGGTTGTAGGACATTTATCTTCTGGGTGGAAGTCTGTGGGAATTGGCAACAAGAGTCAAAATGAAGAGTTCTAGAATCCTGACCCAAAGGAACAGATGAAAGATCTTTAAAGGAAATAGGCTAGTGATCCTTTTTATAAGCTGAAGCAGCTAGAAGATACATAAATCTGAGATTTCTATGAATTTTAATAGCCTTTTGAAAACAGTGCTGTAGAGTGTTTCTGGGCATAGAAGTAATTTCACATTTAAGATTACTTTAAAATCATCTAAACACCTGCACGAGAAAATCTGTGTTGTTCCTGACAGGGACTAATATTTGTTTCTGTTTTTGATGGGTGACTCTTAAAACTGTCTCAAGATTCAGATGTTGATTTAGTTTTGAGTCATTATTTGTGTCAAAGATTAACAGTGCACTAAAGAGTTTTGCAAGCTCTTGTTTTTATAAAAAGTCTTGGCTCAGCACAAAACGAATTGGAACCTTAGCTCTCTGAATTCTCCAGTCCTCATGATAAATGTTCAAAATTTATTGACTGTGAATGTATAAATGCTAATTTCTATAATGTATAAATGAATTTAGGGAAAATACTAACTGGACTCCAAAATGAATGAAGATGTAGGTAGCAGAAATGGTATTTTTATACACAGACATGCACACACTGCTCACATGCACTTTTCCCCCATAATATTTCCGATAACCCAAACAAGTCTGGGTGATCTTGAAAAACGAATACGTAGACATTAAGGATGTTGTAATCCCTGCCAGTATTGATTGATTATTTTTGTCTATAATATTTTTCTCTTCTCTATGTAAAGGATATCTAAGTAGGAATGCTGAGGAAAGAAGATGCAGAAGGAAAGCAAGAGCAAATTACATTGAACTGGTACAGTCTGCCCCATGTGTGGCAATTGATTGAATTTTATTCCAAAATGTAAATGTAATTTTGTTAAATATGACTTATTCTCATACACACAAGAAAATCCTTTTTAATTTATTGACACATTTTTGAAATATCACCACGAAAAAATACTATAAAAATTTTTGCATATCTTCAGGCAAACACTACTGGATCTAGGTTGTAGGATAGGTGATTAATTACTGCTCTTCCCATCATTTTTGGCTTGCTGGATAACATTTAGCAAAACCTCTGCCTCTTGAAGTCTCATTTGGTCATCTGTCTATTAAAATTATCAAAACAGGAGAGAATTTCAATGGCACTGGATTTTTTTCTGTAAAGTTCTTAAAGAGGTTCAAATTCAAAACCCTCAATCAAAGGATGTCTAAGTTATATTGTATGACTTGAATTTGCTCTCATTCTCTTTTAATGACTAGTCTGAACTGTAAACTTAAATTCTTTTTCAAGATAAACCATAATGGTTAACAATAAACTTCTTTTTACACAAATTTCTTCTTTAGTTACACTCATGCAATGGTTAAGTCATTACGACATTGTACTAGTTTTGCATTTGCATTTTCTGTTAGATGATATGTGGCATGGTTCACAACTGGTGGAAACTTATCAAACAATTTTTTTTTGGATTATGCACAACACGGGAAAAAAAATCTGCAGTTAGTTCAATATCTCTGTGTTGGTTCTACACTGACAGTAGAAGAGGGACGCAGTAAACTTTTATGTTTGTCACATAGTTCAGTATATGTAACTGAATACGTAGACGGAGCATTTCCAAGAAGAAAGGTTCTCCTACTTCTGCAAAGTAACACTTTTACAAAGTAACACTTTGCAGAAGTAACGCATTTTGCCATTATTGACTCTTTATGCCCAGAATGAACAGTACTATGAGACTTTATGAAGGTATTACATCTGAAGATACAGACTTTGGATTCTCTGTGCATTATGAATAGCACTGCCTTGAAATGTCCCATGTGTTTTGAGAATACACATATTTGTTTGTAGTTCAGATGAACTAATACAATGTAATGTATCTGTTGACAATCTCATTTACATCAGTTGTAAAGCATATCTGCAAAGGGCATTGCATAATAAGCATATTGAGCTGTGTGCTTTGTAGCTGAAATTGCTCCTAAGAGATGATCAGTTAGAAAAACAGGTATTTTACACCTGGAGTGTTCTGCAGTCTAAATGATCTACCTGTTTAGTGTCTCTAATGTGGATTATGACCAGTAAACACTTGCACGCCCTAGGGGTGTTAGGTGGTCCTGTTCTTCCTTGGAGTGTCCCCAAGCTCTGGAACCAGCTCTGTCTCTTGGTCTGAAATACAGGAATGTGTGAATTTGTTGGATAAGCAGGTGTCTTCAGTAAGTTGAGGGATGTTATGAAGTGTGTCTGATGGTTTCCTTTATTTCTCTATGTTTCATGTAAAATCAATGAAAATAGTATATGAAACTAGTATACTGGCTTTTACTCCTTTTGAAACCTTTAGAGCTCCTGAACCTTTCTTTCCCTGCTAACTATACAAAACAATCAATATTGTTATTATTGCCTAATGAATACTTTTTGACCATATGTGTGAAACTAGAATGAGGACATGAAAGATCTGGTCTTTTAACTTTCTCCCTTTGCTAAACAATATTCCAAAATAATGCATTAGTTCTGCTACTAGACTTGCTGTCATGTTTTTGGAGCATATGGGATTATCTAAAAATCTTCAAGTTCATCTCTGTATTTTGACGTAGGCTGGACTAAAAGTTTGTTGTACTTCTTTCTAATTCTAATAATTTGTTAACTAATGGTTCAAATATTCCATTTCTATATTTTGCTTTTTAATATTGAGAATGGCTGTCAAGAGGCCAATGAATCAATATAAAAATTTAAATATTAAAAAGTCATTCAATAGGGAAAAAAATTACATTTAATGTAATCTGTACAGGAGCTTCAATTCTGTAAGTACTAGTAATTGTCTAATGCAACAATGAATATACCTGGTTGCAGAGGTAAAAGAAACTTTGATTTCAGTATATACTGTACTGCAAAATGAGCTAGAATGTACTCCACAAAGTGAAATAAATGCAATGGTATTAACATAGTAGGTGTTAAACATTTTAAGAAATATAAATGCTGCAAGGAGATGTCTACAGAAAAGTTCTAGGAGCATTTGAAGTTCTATGGCAAACTGAATTTGAAGAGAGTTTATAGACTCGATTCTAAAAATATATTTTACCATGGTAATACGGATTACACAAAGCACTACAACCTCTAATTATGTTATAAAAGTAATTTGCTTTCAGGAATACTATCATCTTAGTTTATATTTCGTATTTGTTGCTACCTCATCTCTCATTTCTACTCTGTATCTCAGAAGTGTGAAATCTCACAAATGAGTTTGGGGTTAAATGTCACTTTTCATTGAAGAATGAAACCCATAGCATTCAAATTTTTCTGTATCATTTGCTCTGGAGCTCTAATCTGAGATCCTAATTCACATCTGTCTTCATAATTGATAAGTCAATGAAGAGAACTTCGTACTCTTCAGAAGTGTTGTTTCTTATAATAAATGTGTTATGTGATACAGCCTGTGGTGGTTATCTGATTTTATGGAATTCTCTTATTTCGTAGTGATGCAGTATATTTTAAAAAAGTCCGCTCTTGTATGTCTGGTGTCTGCACAGTACCCACCTAGCCTGCACACACTTAACATCCTGGGGCACTTGCACATCTGTTGAACCAAAGCTTGCATTTTAATTTTTTTTTTTTTTTATTCTTCTAATAATACTAAACAAGAATCTGATGAGTATAGTTGTCAAACTGAGCCTGCAAAAGGAAAGCGTATGTCAGATACTGCTTTTACTTACACTGACTCTTTAAAAGATCATTAAAAAAAGTAATGTGAAAGGTCAGAATCAGACCTGTAAGATCTAGTTGGAAATTAAAACTCTTCTGTTCAGCTCAGTACAGACTTCATTAACTAGGGGATTATTGCTAAATGTTGGTGATGAAAAATCTGGCTATGTGAATGATGATATGTGTCCCTGATTTCAGACAGCACACTGTTTCTTTTAACCTGAATATCTCAGGGTTTTTATTTAGACATCTGCATTTGATCACTCCAAGATGTTGAGATGCTCTGCCAGAGAACCTGACTGGTCATTTGGGGAAACTGAGCCAGACCTGAGAAGGTGGACAACAGAGGTACAAACAACACAGGCTATAGGGGTGGTGAAGGGTTACTCTCTGACTGAAAAGACAGCAGCTACTTTCTGACCAAAAAAAAAAAAGCTAACCGCAAGCACACAGAGCAAGGGAACAACAAGATAAACAGTGTTGTGATCCTGTTGAGTTTGAAAGTCAGAAGAGAAAATTTATTTCTGTGGTTAGGAACTGGATTAGGACCTGGTTAGGTCCTGGATTTCATAAAGTAAGGTTGCTTTGCTTCCCGTTTCTGCCTTTCTAAAACAACAGACTTACTGGGAGAGACAGGGGAATGTGAGATTATCCACACAGGTATCAAAATCCATCTATTTTCCTAAAATATGAGCTTTTCCTGTAATTCAAGAGGGAAATAATCAAACAGCCTGTAATGAAACACAAAATTAAACCAAACCAAATCCACATGAAAACCTTTTGTTTAAAAGTCTGTTTTTCTAGTTTTGTTGAACATATTCTTGAACTGAAATAGGATGTTGTTTTGATTGTCACGGCTTCTCAAGGGAGTCAACCTGACAACTGAAGTAAAACCGGGGAAGTTTTTCACTGCAGAAAAGGTATATGTGATATACTAATTATAGGTACACCGCTAAAAATGGATGACTTCCATTTTTTACCACTCCTAAGACATAGCTTAAGTCTTAAATAGGCCTCTGGGGTTGTCCTGGTTTCAGCTGGAATAGAGTTAATTTTCTTCTTAGTACCTAGTATAGTGCTATGTTTTGGATTTAATATGAGAATAATGTTGATAACACACTGATGTTTTAGTTGTTGCTAAGTAGTGTTTATATTAGTCAAGGACTTTTTGGCTTCCCATGCTCTGCCGGGTGCACAAGAAGCTGGGAGGGGGCACAGCCAGGACAGCTGACCCAGACTGGTCAAAGGGATATTCCATACCATATGATGTCATGCTCAGTATATAAAGCTGGGGGAAGAAAAAGGAAGGGGGGTATTTTCGGAGTTTGTCTTCCCCATGATGGAGCCCTGTTTTCCTAGAGATGGCTGAACACCTGCCTGCCGTTGGGAAGTAGTGAATGAATTCCTTGTTTTGCTTTGCTTGTGTGCATGGCTTTTGCTCTACCTATTAAACTGTCTTTATCTCAACCCACGAGTTTTCTCACTTTTACTCTTCTGATTCTCTCTCCCATCCCACCAGGGGGGAGTGAGCGAGCAGCTGTGTGGTGCTTAGTTGGTGGCTGGGGTTAAACCACGACAGAGGTTAATATCTCAGCTGCAGAGCCCAGAAGCTGCATAAAAACTGAGAGGACAACATCTTCTGTGCAGGTTCATGTTCTAATCATGTTCCAGTTCTGTATCACAGTGAGATTAAAATGATCAACTGCTTCTCTTCTCATGATGTCCAGAGAAAGGAGAGTGTTTGCATCCATTTGGAGGAATGGGACCATGCACATAAGGACAGAGAGATCAGGAGAAGGACAGTGCTACTGGCATGGTTAGGCATGAGCACCAAGGATGTTTCTCCTCTCTAGGAAACTAGATGGATCTGCAATGCTAAATTATAGTGTAACTTAAAAGGCAACAATGTAATTTGCAAGCTGACCCCAAAGCTGCATTTGTTCCTTTGTTCATTAGGATTTACCATTGTATATGCTACTCTTTCAAGAGATACACAAGACTTTTTTTCTATGCCCAAAATCTGCATCAGTGGTGAATTCATCAAAACTACTGGGTATTTTGCTTCAGGGAATTCTTCAGTTGGTATGAAGCTAACATACTGGCAAAGCGGAAACACGTTATACCTTCTGTAATTGCCTCCTTTTGCAATAAAAAGAGATCTTTTGGCTTTCCATTCTTAGTTAACATCCAGAATATTTTGGTATGCAAACTACTACCCTCTTTAGAAAAATGGGTGATCTTTCTAGGTATCCTCAGAGATGAAATGAGAAAATATAGGCTAAGCACAGGCTAACCTCTGCTGCTTTTGGTTACATGTAGCTTTCAGTTTGAATACAGAAAGAAAACTCAGGTAAAGTAAAAAGACATGCTGCACTGATAGCTTCTGTTGATCTTTGCTTCTGCTTATAAAGAGATCAGGACAAATGCAACCTGCGGATAGAAAATACTGCATAAAATACTAATGATATATTCTCATAGGAAGGTGTGGGATTCCCATTACCTAAACTGTTTTCAAATTTAGCCTGCAGATTCTTATTTGGTTCTTTGATGTACAGATTATGTTCTATATCTGCCCACCTGAGATGGTTTGCTTATATCACTTTGATTGCATAAAATAGTCAGGGTGTACATGCTTTTAAAAAGCATAGATTTTAAATGAAACTTTCCCCCTGAGTATAAGCAAGTTTTATAGTGTGACAAACAGCATTTTGTTGGGCTAAAAGGTATTTCAAAGTTTGTTTTTCCACTTCTGTTTCTTGCCTATGTGCCCAACAATTTGGATGACCTTTTCAAAAAATAGCACAGTCAAAAGTCTTGCAGGTTCAAACAATGAATTGACATTATATTTTGACCTCTCACTGTAGCTGGAACATATATATATGTTCTGTCAACACACTACTTGAGAGCACACTGTAATTGTGGATCTGTGTGAATATGAATAGCAATTGCTACCCATATTGTGAACCAAATTTTGCCATCTGGTACAACTACACTACTTTACTGAACTGAATAGGAGACAGAGTGTGTGTATGTCAGACAAAAGAAGGAATACTAATTAATATTCATTAACATTCATTGCTTCTTCTTTTGCATGTTGTTTGCAAATGGATTGTAAAATTCACCACTAAGAGTTATTCACAATTATTCATTAATTTCTATGTGTAATTTTCTCTTTCATGTCTAGTGCACAAAGAAGTTCCTATAAATATTCATAATTCAGAATGTGTTGACTGGTTGCATAAGTCATATAATGTTACTTCTGCTTTTGGCTGGTTAATTTATGTAAATAGCAAGTACAAGAAGAATGACAAATTTTGGATGTTAAAACTAAATATGGAGCTTGGAATTAGCATGTGGGGAATTGGCTTTTTGCAAACACATATTGAAAAAGACAGAACAGAATTTTCAAGAGCATATATGTGATTTGGAGTATTTTTCCAGGAATGTCAATGGACTAGGTCCTGAATTTCCTATGGGATTTTGAAAACTCATTTGAATATTTATGGGAGGGAATATAGAATATTTGAATTTGAAAGCAAACTTCTGATTTTTCCAAAAAGTACCTCTCAAATTACTAATGTCACTATTGAATGTTTATTCTTTAAAAATGAAGTGTTTTAAGATATTAATAGCAACACGTGGAGTAGAAGTATAATGTCATAAGAATTGGTAGGCAATTATTATGAAACAAAAGCTTCATAAATAAGTCTTTCCTTACCCTTGCTGACTCTTCCGTACTCTGCTAAAATAATTACCAAATAATCTCTTTAATAAATACTGAAGATACCAGAACTGAGGCATTAAAATGCTTCATGTACTTGCTCTAAATATTAGGACTAGAGTAGTTTACTCTCAAATAAAACAGAGCAGTCCAGTAGATGTAGGTCTCTAATATCCTACATTGTGTCTCAACAAAAAGCATTTACCAGGATTGACTAGCTCTTTCTCTTGCCATTCTTTATTCCTACATTTCCTACATAAGAATTTAGTACTATCTGAACACCTAGCCCTATCTACTTCCCGACTCTGCAATTGTCACTAAACCTCTCATTTCAGGGAGGTGATGACATGTGGCACCTCTATGAAGAGTACTGCACAGGTCAATGTGCAGGAAGCTCTGTTCAGAAATACCAATCCTTGCTTCTGCACTGGATTTCAGAAGTGTACTACATAGACCAGTGCCAAGAGAAAAAAAGGGAAAGAAAGAGACCTAAATTTAAATCACTTTCTTGTTGAGTGCTCAGAGCATTTGTCAGGATAATAAAAGATGTGGATATTGGTAAATGCATACTCAGGTCTTCCCCATCCTAGGTAAGGATACTAACCTGTAGGCTACTAGGTAAAAAAACGGTGCATAATTTACTTTTTCACATGCTTTTCAATGTCCTAGAAGGAAATTTTAGATTAAAGCAGCAAGAAACTTCAATTCAGATTTTATTTTAATCTTTTTAAAAGTCAAACTATATAGAATTTGCTTTGTAGTGGTTTCCTCCCCCCCCCCCCCCCCCAGTTTAGGTGCTGAGTTCAAAAATTGTCTGCCTAGCCCTTTTAAAATCTTTGGTTATATTCTTCAGGTTTGTGCATTTGCTGTATTGTTTAAAATTTGGCAAAAGATGTTCCTCAAGGTAATTTCTCTTAGAGGCTTGTTATCACCTTAAAAAAAACCCAAACATTTTCATATCATTCTCACATAATAGGACAGGTTTGGAAGTTCTGATTCGTTTTGTTCTTGTGTGCACCTGCCAGGGTTTGTTTTGTCCTCATGCTAATATCAGCTTCAGAAGTGTTATATCTTCCTAATTTGATCTGACAGATATCTGTATTCTGTGGGCTTTTTTCCCCACTGGGGCTGGGTAGGCCCTTTTTAATGAAAAAAGTCATGTCAACAGTTTCTAGATCTGTGCAGAAGCACAAAGTGTGAGGGCAGGCACTGGCTTGTTGCTGTAATGGATACACGTATTTATATTATTTATATTATTTATATTATTTATATTATTTCAGAGTGAAAACAAAAGCTCTGGCTCACAAAACAGTATTTAAATGGAAAGATGTCTACTTGCACTGTCATGATGGTGTATGGAGATATTAATGTCACCATAGCAGAGGCTCTCTCTCTGGTGAGGGTTTCTGGCTCCAGAGCTGGTGGCAGCCACATCTCCAGGATAGACAAGCTCAGACATGGTCCTGCTGGCTGGAGTGTTTCTGGTCCAAAGTCATCACTGCACAACCTTCTTCTGCTGTGTACTTGACATTAGCCAGGAGATCCCCACAGCATGGTGTAAACGTGTATTGGAGTCATATCTTGTGTGTTAATACTGCTGAAGTAAAAATCTGGCTTTTTTTCACTCCTGCTAAAGAGAAAGGTGCTACCATTAAAACAGGAATTCATACAGGCAATAAACTACTACAGTCCTCTTACTGTTAAACTGTGTGACCAATGTACCTGTTGCCTCTTTAACATACTGTAGGTGGCAACAGGAAAACAAACCAAAACAAAACCAAGGTGCTATGTGATGTGGTTGCTGAACTAATTATCTGAGAAGATTTATAAAGCTAATATTATATAGTGTGTAAGTTTATATTTGGACAACAGTTTTTTATTGCCTTTGCATTTCTTGTATGCTTTCCCAACACTTAATGGTGCTACCTGTCCTGAGTGGTCTGTTAGCATATTTTCATATAAACTAAAATATTTTAACTGAGAAAAGGTAATATTATGTTGTTAATAATCACCTAAAAACTGTAGATATCTCTAAGTCGCTTTAAACAACCTTTTCAATAGCACCTGGTGCTCTGAAAGTTTGATGTTTCCTGCTCCAATGTTTGAAACATTCAGAAAAAGATGTAAGTGTTGAAATAATTATTTTTACAAAGTTTTGAGGTGAAAAGAAAAATTCATAGTGGATATATTGGTAGCAGCTTTGTGTACTATAACAGGTTTTGGCAACAATGCCAGAATGTTATTGATCTGAAAAAAAGTATGCAAAGTAGAATATACAAGAGATTTTGGAATGTAGAAAGTGGGAATATTCAGGGTTAAGTAGGTACGGCTTCAAGAAAAATTAATACAGGAGAAAATATGAGGTGTCACCAATGGTTGAGAAATACCGTTCATAACCAGATATTTGTTTAGGTACCAGTGTTTCAGTCAACGCTTGTGATAGTCAAATTAAACAGATAAATAGGCAAATTTAATATTTATTTTGTACTTGTTTATTTTTGCTTGTGTGTTCATGTTCTGTCACTGAGACACCAAGAAATTCGCATCTGACCCAAGAAGTATCAAAGCTCTGTCACCCTACCTTGCACCCCTGTACAACTTGAAAAGAAAGAAGAAAAATACAAAAATGTGGATTTTGTACAAGACGAAAAGATTGAAGATTTCTTACAGGCCATTCACATGGTATTTCCATTCAGTTTACACGGTTCTGTGCTTTACATGTTAAATAAAGAAACTGCATGTAGGAAACAGCACACTGTACTTCATTTTCATTTTTCTGTTCTGGGACCTTCTTTAAGAAAACCCAATCCTATGACAAAACAGCCCTGCACCTATTATGTGACCATTTATTTATTATACGACCACCTCAGTTGGTGAGGCACATGGCAGCACCAATGGTAAGTCCTGTGAATGGGCACTAGATTGGGGTGGAAAAAGTGATTTCCTGAGCCGGGGAACCCCATAAAAAGCCTGGTGGGTCTTTTGCACCAAAAACCGGCAGCTGTCGCTGGGGCTTGGGCATTGCCAGGGTAACTGCAGGAGATTTAAATTCCCCTAGGGAGAGCCAGCGAGCAGGGCAGGCAAACAGGGCGTGGCACATCAGAAAGGGCGTGGCATGGCAGTTTGCATGGCAATTTGCGCAGGCAGGGCGCAGTCAGCTGGCGAGCTCTACTTGTGGTCTTTGCCCTCCTGGATAAGACCTAGCCATGGTTTCCACTTGGGCAAGAGCCATTGCCAGAAGGGGTGTGGCAACCCACATGGAGCTCCCACAGAAACATGCAGCCACCCAGGTCTCTGGCTGCAGGGAGTGCCAGAGCCTTGCTCTGGTAACAGAGGGCAGCTGAGAAAACTGCGTGAGGTGCAACCAGGTGGAGGATCTGCTCAGCAGGGTGGCAGAGCTGAAAGAAGTAGAAAGGTTGAGGAGTATCAGGGAGTGTGAGAGGGAAATAGGGGAGATAGAGAGAGACAGGGAGATAGCTGGTGGAGGCACTCTCTACCATCCCTGAAATAAGTGCGCCAGATGGAAACATCAAGAGAAGCAGAGGCTCCCCTACCCTTTTGCCACCAGGGAGAAGGAGGGGACCTAAGAGATGGACGGGGGGTGGAAAGAGATCCCTGCTCGGTGCAGCAGGTGAATCCTCTCCTGGCCTACCTTGCCTTCCCAGGTGCCCTTACACAATTGGTATGAGGCTCTGGAACTTAAGGGCCAGGAGGATGATGATGCTGACAAAGATCCATCCAGAGGGTTGACTAGGGGGAGCCAGTCAGCCCCACACATTACAACGGCCACTGGTAAGAAAAAAAGAAGGGTAATTGTCATAGGCGACTCCCTTCTGAGGGGAACAGAGGGCCCAATATGCTGACCGGACCTATCCTATAGGGAAGTTGCTGCCTCCCCGGGGCCCAGGTCAGAGACATTGTTAGGAAGCTCCCCAGGCTGCTACAATTGTCTGATTATTACCCACCATTGGTTGTTCAGGTTGTCAGTGATGACGTGGCTGAGAGAAGTACAAAAACGATCAAAAGGGATTTCAGAGAACTGGGGTGATTGCTTGAAGGATCAGGAGCGCAGGTAGTGTTTTCCTCCATCCCGTCAGTAGCTGGGAGGCATACAGAAAGGGACAGGAAGACCCACCTCATTAACACGTGGCTCAAAGGCTGGTGCCAGCGGTGGAATTTCAGGTTTTTCAATCATGGGGCAGTTTACATGGCACCAGGCCTGCTGGAGACAGATGCCATTCACCTGTCTCAAAGCGGGAAAAGGATTCTAGCTCAAGAGTTAACAGGCCTCATTGAGAGAGCTTTAAACGAGATTCAAAGGGGGAAGGGGATAAAACCAGGGCTGCTAGGGATGAGCCTAGGGGTGGCATGGCTGTGTTGGAGATGAGATCAGTAGTCCAACTGAAGTGCATTTACACCAATGCATGCAGCATGGGCAATAAACAGGAGGGGCTGGAAGCCATTGTGTGGCAGGAAAACTATGACATAGTCACCATCATGGAAACATGGTGGGACAACTCCTGTGACTGGAGCATCACAATGGATGACTGTAAGCTTTTCAGAAGGGATAGGCAAGGAAGGAGAAGTGGTGGGGTAGCTCTATATGTTAGAGAGTGTTTTGATTGTATAGAGCTCAATGACGGTAATGATAATGTCGAGTGCTTATGGGTAAAGATCAGAGGGAAAGCTAACAAGGCAAATATTCTAGTGGGAGTCTGTTACAGATCACCCAACAAAGATGAAGAAACAGATGAAGCATTCTACAAGAGGCTGGCTGAAGTCCCACGATCGCTAGCCCTTGTTCTCATGGGAGACTTCAACTTACCAGATATCTGCTGGAAATGCAACACAGCAGAGAGAAAGCAGCCTCGGAGGTTCCTGGAGTGTGTGGGAGATAACTTCCTGACGCAGCTGGTAAGTGAGCCAACCGGGGGAGGTGCCCCGCTGGACCTGCTGTTTACGAACAGAGAGGGCCTGGTGGGTGATGTGGTGGTTGGAGGCTGTCTTGGGCTCAGCGACCATGAAATGATAGAGTTTTCGATTCTTGGAGACGTAAGGAGGGGGGTCAGCAAAACCACTACCCTGGACTTTAGAAAGGCAGACTTTGTCCTGTTTAGGAGCCTCGTTGACGGAGTCCCTTGGGAGGCAATCCTGAGGGGCAAAGGAGTCCAGGAAGGCTGGACGTTTTTCAAGAAGGAAGTCTTAAAGGCACAGGAGCAGGTGTCCCTGTGAGCCTAAAGATGATCAGGCAGGGAAGAAGACCAGCCTGGCTGAACAGAGAGCTTTGGCTGGAACACAGGAAAAAAAAAAGAGAGCTTACCGCCTTTGGAAGAAGGGGCAGGCAACTCAGGAGGACTACAAGGATGTTGTGAGGTTATGCAGGGAGAAGATTAGAAAGGCAAAAGCCCAACTGGAACTTAAACTGGCCACTGCCATTAAAGATAACAAAAAATGTTTTTACAAATGTATCATCAACAAAAGGAGGGCCAAGGAGAATCTCCATTCTTTATTGGATGAGGAGAGAAATATCACCACAAAGGATGAGGAGAAGGCTGAGGTATTAATACCTTTTTTGCATCAGCCTTTAGTAGTCAGACTAGTTATCCTCAGGGTATTCAGACCCCTGAGCTGGCAGACAGAGATGGGAAGAAGAATGAAGCCCCAATAATCCAAGAGATAACAGTTAGTGACCTGCTACTCCACCTAGACGCCCACAAATCTATGGGGCCAGATGGGATCCACCCAAGGGTACTGAGGGAGCTGGCAGAGGAGCTCGCCAAACCACTTTCCATCATTTACCAGAAGTCCTGGTCAACCAGGGAGGTCCCAGATGACTGGAAGCTAGCAAATGTAGAGACCCATCTACAAGAAGGGTCGGAAGGAGCTTCTGGGGAAGTACAGGCCTGTCAGCCTGACCTCAGTGCCGGGGAAGGTCATGGAGCAGATCATCTTGAATGCCATCATGTGGCATGTGCGGGACAACCAGGGGATCAGGCCCAGCCAGCATGGGTTCATGAAGGAAAGGTCCTGCTTCACTAACCTGATCTTCTTCTGCAACAAGGTGACCCGCTTAGTGGATGAGGGGAAGGCTGTGGATGTTGTCTACCTGGACTTCAGTAAGGCCTTTGACACTGGCTCCCACAGCACTCTCCTGGAGAAACTGGCTGCTCATGGCTTGGATGAGTGTACTCTTTGCTGGGTAAAAAACTGGCTGAATGGCTGGTCCCAAAGAGTTGTGGTGAATGGAGTTAAATTCAGTTGGCAGCCAGTTAGAAATGGTGTTCCCCAGGGCTCAGCACTGGGGCCGGTCCTGTTCAATATCTTTATCAGTGATCTTGATGAGGGGATTGTGTGCATCCTCAGTAAATTTGCAGATGACACCAAGCTGGTGTCATGTTGATCTGCCTGAAGGTAGGAAGGCTCTACAGAGGGATCTGGATGGGCTGGATTGATGGGCTGAGGCCAGCTCTATGAGGTTCAACAAGGCTCAGTGCCAGGTCCTGCATGTGGGTCACAACAACTCCATGCAACGTTACAGGCTTGGGGAAGAGTGGCTGGAGAGCTGCCTGGCAGAAAAGGACCTGGGGGTGCTGGTTGACAGCCTGCTGAACATGAGCCAGCAGTGTGCTCAGGTGGCCATGAGGGCCAATGGCATCCTGACTTGTATCAGGAATAACGTGGCCAGCACGACCAGGGGGGTGATAGTGCCCCTGTACTCGGCATTGGTGAGGCTGCACCTCGAATACTCTGTTCAGTTTTGGGCCCCTGCCTAGAAGAAGGACATTGAGGTGCTGGAGCGTGTCCAGAGGAGGGCAACAAAGTTGGTGAAGGGTCTAGAGCACAAGTCTTATGAGGAGTGGCTGAGGGAGCTGGGGTTGTTTAGCCTGGAGAAGAGGAGGCTGAGGGGAGACCTTATTGCTCTCAACAGCTACCTGAAAGGAGGTTGTAGCGAGGTGGGGGTTGGCCTCTTCTCCCAGGTAGCAATCAACAGGAAGAGAGGAAATGGCCTCAAGTTGTGCCAGGGGAGGTTTAGATTAGATTTTAGGAAAAATTTCTTCATGGAGAGAGTGGTTAGGCATTGGAACAGACTGCCCAGGGAAGTGGTGCAATCACCGTCCCTGGAGGCATTCAAAAAACGTGTGGATGTGGTGCTTAGGAATATGGTTTAGAGGTCGACCTGGCAGTTAGGTTAATGATTGGACTCGATGATCTGAGAGTTATTTTCCAACCTTAATGATTCTGTGATTCTATGATTTTTGAATATTTTCAGATTCCATTTTAAAGTACAGCAATTCTCGATCTAAAAACCTGTAAGTAATACCATTCCACAGTGCTACCAATTATGTTAGAAAAAACATGTAAAGTTTTCAATGAGTGATCAATACTTCTTTAATCATGTAATGGTAATGCCTGTGAGGAATTAAATAGGTTTTGGAAATTTTCTAGCTTAAGTACATTTTACTAGCCTTGTTTTTTTGAGATGAGAAATATCTACAGGAGACCAGTTTTTACAAAACTCTAAATTTAAGAATATTTTTTAAAAACCACTAATTTTCTTAAAAAAATTGTCTTGTGTAAAAAGTTTCTAATTAAACCACTGCATTTTAATTTTAAAATAATTTCATTTTGATATTTTAATTAATATTTCTCATAAAAGTGAACAAAAGTAATGAATGAACACGACTTCAGCGCTGTTAAGGTTCAACATTTGTATTGATGCAATCCAACTTTGCTATGTTACTGTTTTTTATAAATGTTGATCATGTATCCTCATGAAAATACAGGAAAATATAAGCTTTCCAACTACTCAAAGACAAGAAAATTATTTCCTACGCTTTAGAGTTAAGAAGAAATAAATACTTTTTGTTTTATTGTGCTACCATGGCTTTTCTACTAATGGTTCTTTTCTATCAATCTGATTATATTTTTAATTTGATGCATTTTTTAACTCATTTCTCATATAGATCATCATATACTGGGTTGGTTACACTTTTCCAAACTGCCCCAAATTATAGTGCAATACTCTAACTGTACTATGCTAAGATTAATTACGAAGTAGGCACAAGAAGTACTTGTTTGCATTTCTGAATATTTTTCTTTTAATTTTGTATCTTTTTTTTCCTTTTTTTTCCCAATTCAAATCTAAAGTCAAACTGCGTATACTGTTCGAATGCATGTTGACAGAGAGGGGAGTGAAAGGCGTTGCTATTCCAGTGGACGTGTCCACCTTTGCCAGCAAATCTTAGAGATTAAATATTTACTCTAAATTCTAAAATAAACTTGTCTTGAAAAAATAGTAATAGTCTTAACTCATAAAAAGAGTTAATTTTGATACAAAATCAGTATCCCAGAAAATTCAAATGTGCAAAGACAAAAAAAATAATAAAAGTTGTTATTTTCTCAGAACCAAAAGGAATAAGGCTGGTGTAAACCTCAGAAGGTCATCGTGTCCATCCTCTTGCTCCAAGGCAGAACTGTATGCACTGATGTCATTCTTGGTAGATATATGACTAGGCAGGGGATTCTTTTTCTTTCTTCTAAGGATGGAAATTCATTAAAATTTGATGTACGGTAATTATTTAGGCCCAGATTAATCTGCCATAATCCTAGGCATTTATCAGAGATGCCTCAAATAAGATACTGTTCATATTACATTTCTGTTTCCAGTGTGGGGAGAGAAATATCCAAAAAAGTGGCTCAAATCTGAGTGGACTTGATCATCCTCTTCATACTCCTGTGTCTATATATTGACTATGATGTGAAGGGCTTTTAGGAGCCTCAGGTTCTTAAGAGCCGACAAAATCTTGGATTTAGTTCTGCACCAGCAGCTAGCTGTAATCCCAGCCTTCTTTGCTAGACAGAAGGCACTCACCTTAAGGAAGGGATCATCTATATCAACCTGGCAACAACCACACCATCACTGTCTGCTAAAGGATATTGCTAAGATTAAGAGAGCATCTTCTTTCTTTTGGTCCTGCTGATCTCTCTGCTATATTTTCTGTTTATGATACTGAATCATCTCTTGGGAGTTGTTGCCATAAAATTTATAGTTTAAATTACAGAGAATTATAGGAAAGATGTGGATGTCTCTTAATCTACTTACTTGCTTAATGGAAAATAAATGCAGACAGGGAAATTCTTTCTTTTCAAGAAGAAATATATATTTCATAGGAGCATTGAAGATAAGCAAACACAAGAAAGGTGGTTTGTCTACAATACTGAGTTGAGTTGCACTCTGAAACAGCAAGGGAAAGGTGCAAGGAGCATAGTTTAGCTTATAAGTAGCGGAAGTATCAATCACCGTTGTATTGTCTTCATATCTTGCTTCATAGAGGTAGGAGGGGAGGCATAAGTCCGAGGACTCCTAAAATAATTAAAAGACTGATGCTCCTATGCTTTATGAAATCAGCTTATGTCTGTGCAATATGGATATAAAGACTTGCAAATGAACACTCAGATTATAAGAACAGTAAACAAAAACATTTCCCTCTGTAGCTAAATTATAAACATTATTTAGTTTTTTTTAATACTGTATTCATTAAATTGCTTATCTTGGAGTAGTAAACCTCTCTGTTTGTGTGAGATTTATTTCTGACATCAAGGACTGTTAAATGCTGGTGACCTAAATGTGTTTCCACGCTCCAGATTGTAGCTTTTGACTTTGAAGTTGTAAAACTTCTGGCTTATATAATTGATAATTTTAATTTCTGTTTCAGAAACTTGTTTGGGTTTTTTGTTTGCTTGTTTGTTTTGTTGGGTATTTTTTTTAATTTGCAAACTTCCTTAAATATGAAAATCTGTGATATACTGCTAATTGGCTGTTGACTCACAGAGATTTCAGATTTTAATTAGTTTAGCTTCATTGTTAAAATTTCCTTTCTTTTATATTTGCAATGTAAGAATAATGAATTGGTGGCATGTGCATATCTTTTGTTTGCCTTACATACTGCACCTTCTTTTTCAATACCTGTATTTATGACAGCTGTAGTGGTTATTGTATATGTATTTGGTAAATTACTGTGTTTACATCTAGTTGCTGAGAGTTTTAGGTAATAAGATGTTGCATGCATTATAATCTTTCTTTTTACCTCATGAGAAAGAGGTAAGAAGGGTCATGGTAAATTTAGGGAAAGTTACTTGAGTAAAAATTGGCTTCAGATTCTGAGAGGTAGACTATTTCAAGAGTGTACTGGTTTTATTTTAAGTCTTTGGAAAGGTTTTTAAAATGGCTGTTATAGTGTTTGGCAGGAAAACTGACATTTGTTTTTTCACTAATGCATTTTTTCTGTTGCAATGTAGTTATTTCTCTGATACATTAGTCAAATAGGTTTGGAGCGCTGTGTAGATATTTTTACATCATTAATAATAGTGCTGTAGTTATACAAAGGGCACTGTAGTTTACAGTTTTCATCTTCTTCCTGAAGGTTAATGCCAGTACTGCTTTATACACTGTAATTTAAAAGACAGGATGAAAAGTTCTTCTCCCTATACATATACATGTACTGCAGAAACCTATATTCTGATTTTGTCTGTGTGTTGAAAACCAGACTTCTGCTGAGCCTGAAATAACAACCTTACTGAGAATGAGTCATTTTACTTATGTGCTCAAGAAAGCCGAGTCCTGGTTGATTTAGCAGTCCTTCTTGGCCCACTCGAGCCCACTTTGGTGGTGTCTAACACAGCAGGTGTCCCTCCAGCCCCACAGAGCCCTGGTCAGAGGAGCAGATACACATCAACACAGTAGTGTCTGTACTTGCACCTGCATAAATGCAGAAAAGAACATGCAGCTTGCTCACATTCAACTGTCTTTCTTATCCTTCTTTTTCCATTTTCCCATTCTTGTTGCTCAACCAACCAGCTCAACCAGCTTGACCCCTTCCTTTTTCAAATCTTGTCTCTTTCCAAATAAAACCCCCACACCTAATTACTTTTTTTGCCATTGGGCCTTGTTTTGCTATATCTATACTCAGATTTGATATTTCTGATACCATTACCAGACTTTTATGATATTACGGTATGGTATGGTATGGTATGGTATGGTATGGTATGGTATGGTATGGTATGGTATGGTATGGTATGACATGACATGACATGACATGACATGACATGACATGTGAGCCTTATAAGGTATTATTGGTACATACACACAGATGCTGTGAGCCTTGTGAGAGTTACCTCCCCCAAAGCCCCCAGTGTTTATCTCCAGTTATCTGGGAAGCTTAGCTGTGTCTCACATAATTGATCTTTAACCATCTGCAAAATCCAGCCATTCCTCACATCTCTAGCTGTACCTTTTGCACAGATATAAAAGGCTTCTCTGTCTTATTTGCTATATTTAGCAGTTTCTCATGTTTAGTAGTTTCCTCAGTTAGATAAACCTAACTGCATACCCTAACACCGGTGCTACTACTTTTCCCTTGTAGTAACTATACATGTACTATATGTTTCATACATTATTTGGTTCTGTTGCTGTAATTTGATGTTAATAAGTGAGGGATACTTAATATCGTTTATAGAAAACATATTCATCTGCTTGGCTTCTAAAATTGGATTCTTGCCATGATCAGTGGATATTTTCTATGCTCTGTCCAAGATGAAGTAAGCATAATCTTGCCAGTGACATTACTGGGAATACCTCTTATATCTAAGAAGTTCCTCAACAATTGGTGTTAAGATTTGTCTTTTACCAGTACTACTTAGAGACTGGAGTTTTTACATCATGCTAGGGCTGTCAGCAGGAAATTGAGAAATAGCTTACAAATTAAATGACTTGTGGGATTGTGCTTTTGTAGCAGGTGGAATGAGTGAAGGTCTTTCTTGAATAAATTAACTCGGAGAAATATTCAGGAAAACATTTCTTATTTTTAAACTTATGGAAAACTTCCTATGAAAAAGGATCCCCAGAACCTCAGAAAACTGCTTTTAAACCAAGAATGTTTCTGAATGATAAAGAAACTGAGTAAGGGAAATGTATATAGTATTTCTGCTTTTGTTCTATTAGAACCTTTAATGATACCTTAAGTAAAGCAATCCTGTAAATAAGCCTATTTTATTTACTCTTTGTGATTAACATGTAGCTCTTATCTGTACCTGAGGAATCAAATGGTGGAATAAAACAAAAGATGGTCTTGGGAAAGCATTGTAAGTTCATTGAATGACATTAAGGGAAGACAGAATGAGAGACCATTATATTTATAATAGAATTTACATGGGTAATCTGGTATGAAGAAGTCCATGCTAAAAAATGTGTGATATATAATTGACACCAACCTCCGTACTGTTGTCTGAGCCATACAGGTGAAAGTTTAATTTTATAAAAATGGTGAGAGAGATCGTCAATGCTTTGTACTTGTTTAAAACAAACTGTATCAACCCATTTGCTAGTCTAGTAAATGCATTTCTACTGGAAATAGTCCCTTAAAGGTTCCCTCAAGCTCTTCAGTAACCTCTGAATTCCTCCATTCTCTCTACAGGATCCAATTTCTGTCAATACTTACACCATTTTTTGAAACACCATGACAATGTCAAAGTCTGTGAGACAGCTTGCACAAACTGAAAGATTTATTTTTTCGGAACAAAATCATTTGGCAGAAAACATATTAAAAATAGTTTATATGTATTCCTGGCACTTCAGATAATTGCTGACTTCCTAGATGGAGAAACCTGCCAGTCTCCAAACCCTTCTGACTTTTGCCTGACAGTATATTGACTGACAAACCTTTTAAACTTCTTCTCCATTCCTAACTATATAGTTGGCTGGTGCAATTCCAGGGTTCCCCGCCATGTAAGTCCTTTGAATGAGGTCAAATGAGTCCATTGATGTGTTTCATCCCAGGTGTTAAGGTTTTTGATGTTTTCCATTACTGAAAGACTTCTTCGTTAATTGTTGTGGACGATTGTCTCCCTGTTGTGGTTTATTTCTCATTAGAAATAACATATTATTTTCCAGCCACATAAGATTATATTTCAGACTTGTAAGTGATATGAATTTTACAACAGTAATAAAATAATATTTGAAAAAACCCATGATTTCTATGCCTATCAAAAGAAGTCATCTTCCTCCTACCCTGACCCTTTGGTCCCCTGAACTCCTGCTAGCTTTTTTTTAGGCAATGATTTGCAGAAAAAAGCTGGTATCTCAGACATTTTAGTTCACTTTTCCCTCTGGTGCCAGGCCTTTATATATGTGTGTATATGAGAATCATATTGGGCATATTGGTTAATTGTAAACCAAGGTTTCACCAATACAGTGTTTGATCAGAGGATGTATAAAGAGAAATATAGTAACCTTAATTCTCAGTATTCTGACTAATGCATCTAGACCTTGTAAAATCTAACTCAGACAGTATTTTTCAGTTTCTCTCTTCAAAACTTGGTACTTCATTTGACTCTGCTTGGATGCTAGTCAGCTTAGAAAATCAAATTGACTGAGCCCTTGTTTGCACATTAACTAACCCAGGCAAGAGCTGTTAGACCAAACCATACTTCATCAGTTTCTTGAAGAAATTGAACTAACAATTTATCTTTCCCCCCCAAT
Source organism: Platalea leucorodia (assembly GCF_965183815.1). NCBI lineage: Eukaryota > Metazoa > Chordata > Aves > Pelecaniformes > Threskiornithidae > Platalea > Platalea leucorodia. The sequence goes on from NC_138858.1 coordinate 82,271,490, forward strand.
CCCTGACTTTGAATACTTATGAATTAGTGATAACTTAAACTCTAGAGGTATTCTGAAACTGAAAATCAGAGTGGAAGTATATTGTTGGTTTTCTTGTTTACATGGATTACATTTATTAATCCTGGAATACGGGTTTTCATCACCAACCCTGCTAAACCAATCAGTCACTGCTTTTATAATTATTTAAGCTGCATATAAGGCTTTTGTGCAACTGTTCATGAAGATGGTTGTTGGAACTGCTCAGGAATTTTCTGTATGCAGAGAGTTCACAAACATCTCCTCCCCTTACTCAGGCATTTGCTGTTGCTCAAGGTGAAAATGTTTTGACACTTCTATCCTTACCCAGAGACTTCCAGTAGAACAGGTTGCCTTGCAGTATGTTTTACTTCTCTTAAGTAACAAAATAGTGTGAAATCATAGAATCATAGAATCATTAAGGTTGGAAAAGACCCTTAAAATCATCGAGTCCAACCGTTAACCTAGCGCTGCCAAGTCCATCTATACCATGTCTTCGAGCACCACATCTATCCATTCTTTAAATACCTCCAGGGATGGAGACTCAACCACTTCCCTGGGCAGCCTGTTCCAATGCTTGACCACCCTTTCGGTGAAGAAGTTTTTCCTAATGTCTAACCTAAACTTCCCCTGGCACAACTTCAGGCCGTTTCCTCTCATCCTATCGCTTGTTGCTTAGGAGAAGAGACCGACCCCCACCTCGCTACAACCTCCTTTCAGGTAGTTGTAGAGAGCAATAAGGTCTCCCCTCAGCCTCCTCTTCTTCAGACTAAACAACCCCAGCTCCCTCAGCCACTCCTCATAAGACTTGTGCTCTAGACCCTTCACCAACTTCATTGCCCTCCTCTGGACATGCTCCAGCACCTCGATGTCCTTCTTCTAGGCAGGGGCCCAAAACTGAACACAGTACTCAAGGTGCGGCCTCACCAATGCCGAGTACAGGGGCACTATCACCCCCCTGGTCGTGCTGGCCACGCTATTCCTGATATAAGCCAGGATGCCATTGGCCCTCTTGGCCACCTGAGCACACTGCTGGCTCATGTTCAGGTGGCTGTCAACCAACACCCCCAGGTCCTTTTCTGCCAGGCAGCTCTCCAGCCACTCCTCCCCTAGCCTGTAACGTTGCATGGGGTTGTTGTGACCGAAGTTCAGGACCTGGCACTTTTAGCCTCATTGAATCTCATACAGTTGGCCCCGGCCCAACGATCCAGCCTGTCCAGGTCCCTCTGCAGGGCCTTCCTACCCTCCAGCAGACCGACACTTCCACCCAACTTGGTGTCATCTGCAATCTTACTGAGGGTGCACTCGATCCCCTCATCCAGATCATCAATGAAGATGTTGAACAGGACCGGCCCCAGTGCTGAGCCCTGGGGAACACCACTTGTGACCGGCCGCCAATTGGATTTGACTCCATTCACCACCACTCTCTGGGCTCGGCCAAATCAATAACTCATATCTATTTGTGAATAAGACCTGAATCCATGCCACCAGTAACTATTTGCTGTACAATCAAAATAAGCTAAACCTCTCACCAATTCTATTTGCACTGAACTCTCCATAATTTATTATTGTTATAAACTCAGTAGCATATATTCACTAGTCTTATCCTCAGCTACTTCTTATTACCAAGTAGCATGAATCTGAAAACAGAAACCTGTTGCCACCAGTTGCAGAATTGCCTCTCCCTAACTAGATTGACAGGTTAAATTCTGTTAATGTTATATGTTAAATGTTAAATTATTCAACCACTGGAAAAAAATTTCCTCCTTCTTTATTTAATACCAGTGCCATCTTCCACTTTATCTCAAGGTATCCAATAGGAAAGCAACATAAAGTGCTTTAAAAATTAATTATGATGTGTCAGGGCCTTTGAGAGCTACTCTGTTAGTGGCTTATAGTGCTTACTCTGTTCATCTTCATGCTTACTTGTTCAACCTAGTATCTGAAATTGGAAACTGTACTTGATATTTTTTGATAAATTATTTTGGACCCAAATTCTGGTTATTAAGAAATATTGTATTGTTACTGTTTCATAGATATTCAGTCTATCCAGTCAAGGGCTGGATTACCTGTAATATTTATGACTCTTGGGAACTCTTGTATCCACATTTCCTGTAACTGTGCTTTGATGAAAGTAAAAAGTTATGAAGCTAAACGTAAGGGGATGCTTTTAGCTACAATATATTAGCTAATATTACACTGTGAATTATCAAAAAATACTATATAGAATGAGACTATTTTAAAATAAGACAGACTTCCAATACTGCAAGAGCAAACTGAGAAACATAAGACTTGCGGGAAAGTGGAACATCATTAGTAAAAATATTGTTCTTTCCCTTCATGAAAAGGAAAAAAAAAAGAGACTCTGAGAATATTCTAGATAGCAGCATGAGACTGATTCAGTAGGAAGGTAATATCGTTCAAGTATTTTTCTGTGAAGATTATTAATATAATAACATACTGATGCATTTTACCGAATGCTAATTTATTTTACCCTTTGAAAACTGCTCTTTAAAATGTTCATGCAGGTTAAGCATTAATTACCCAGTACTTTAGTTTGATTTTTCTACCAGGCATTTACTGTTAGAGCCATCTACTCAGCTCATCAAGTTCAATAAGTTCCACAAGCAAAATAACACACTGTTGTAACCACAGTAGGAATGTATAAAACTATTTGCAATTGGCTTCATGATTGCCATAAGATACTAATGTGGTAGCATTTTCTGTTCACATCACAGCATTTACCAGACGAGAAGAGTGGGGGGATTTTGTTGCCTTCTACATTCTCTGATGCATGAGTGCTCTATATACAGCTTTGACCTTTTCAGTATTCACAAATACTATAGGATGCTCTCTGCCACCCTCCTTCTTCCTCAGCTTCTTGCAGGCAGCTAACCTGTAGGGAAACCATAGAGCGGCTTAACCAATTAAAGTACAGAATGTTGAAAAGGTCAAAGTAATACAAAACCCTGCGGTACATGGGATATACCAGGTGCTTCACAGATGGTTTTAGCTGTAGATAAGTAAAAGGGAGAAGAAACAAGATTAAATCACATTTGAGTTCGACCAATAAAAGAATCAGATTTCTTGTTAAAGTTTTTTTATTAGTTTGATACAGGAGAAGCACCCTGTGGCTGCTGGGCGTCCAAGACTTGAGAGCATTTTAGACGTGATCAGAATGCGCGTTTGGAGTGAAATCTTGTTCATATGGGTAAAATTCCCATTAATTTAAATGGTTCCAGGTTTTCTGGCCTGCATAGAGAAATTTTCTGTCAGCTAGATTATTTTAACCTGATGGACAAAAATGACAGAGTAAGAAATATCTCTTTCTGCAGTTAACAGGTAACCTAGCAGAATTTTGGAGCCATGCAATAAGTGTCATGTTCTAGAGAAAGTTAACTCCTGCTTTAGCAACACCACAACATTACAGCTTTGTCTGTAAATATACTTAACTGGTGTCTGGTATAATTTCCTGAATAATCAGTCAAAATGCAGTATTACCTCGTACCTTAAATTATGCAGCCAGAGATGCTGGTTTACAGCTCTCGACTGATGCATTTTTCCTATGGCATGATTGTTGCAACAAAGGAGATGTCTGCTCTTTGCTATACTAGTGTGAATCTTAAATAGCAATCTTTAGTGCTTTGAATCAGTCTTTCACTTTGAGTGAGTGATCTGTTTTGGGGGTGGAAAAATAAAACTTTTTCCTTCATCATTTTGGTTGGTTGACAATTCTCTGTATCATGATATGTTAGTAGGTAGTTGCAGAAACTCACTAAAGAGATGCGTCTGGTAAGAATATAAATCCGTCAGAGTTTGTTGTCATTCTTAACAATCCTGTGTTCCAGACTAAAACTATTATTTTTAGCTTCATTTATCATCATTTTAGAGGAATTAAACACATTTAGTCTAGACACAAGGTTGCCTATGGGTTTTCAACTCCTGTGCAAATTAAGGGCATATATTTTTAAATATTTAAACTGTCCAATGAGATATCAAGTTCTGGAAAGATATGTCTGATGTTAGGTCTGTTTTTCTTACTCTGCTTGGATAAAGGCTTAGTAAAGAAAGTAGGTGTAATAGAAAGCAGAGACTTACTAAACTAGATTAACTCATCTGGGAGGTACTTGTCTGAGGCAGGTCTTCCTAGCTCCAGATTTCCCCAATGGCCTCAGGGACCTGGAATTGTGAAAGGCAAGCCTTACCAGTATAGACAAGTCTTGCCAGTAAAGACCAAGGCAAGGAAATCATTAAATACCTTGGCCTTTTCATTTTAATAGATTTGTTCCACAGAAAGCCACGCGGTACTGAAAAGTATATGTCCACTCTTTATTTAAATTTTAATTAGGAATATGTTTTAAGATTATAATCCACTTCAGTATGTACGTTGCCAAGTTCACTCAACTGTACCACACCTGCAAGATCTGGAAGCAACTCAATACATGCTCTGGGCCTTCCAAATGTTGCAGCTGTTGCCACAGTTAAATTAAATATACCTATCTATCTTCTTTCCATGCCAGATTTGGTGTTTCATTTTCATATGGTGCCCTTCAGCTGAGAAAATAGACTTCTGAAACTCGCTGGTGTTAATTATAGATAATGTTGTGAAACTATTTAAATCTTTGTAAATTTGTAAATTAATGAAGTGTGCTGTTTTATCTTGACATTATTTTCAAGAGCACTCTTCCTCTGCACTGAAAAGTAGGATTTAGATGTTTTAAACCAGAGTATACCAGAATTTAAGACAAGTTTAAAACCTGTATTAAATTTGCAGATAGTTCCTGCCAATCACAACTTTGACTGGATAGTCCATAATTCTTGATGTAAATAGTAGTTTTAATGTATCTATCTCTAGCAGTAGCAATCTGTCTGAAAAAAGATTCAGGAAAAGCATATTTTGGTCCTGAAGTTATTCTGATATCCATACGGCTGAGTACACCACAGGCACAAATGCAATCATTGTCATGGAATTTTTAAATATTTTCTTATCCAGAGAAACCTGTTACTCTTCAAACTTCTGTTCTCTTTTACCTGTACTAAGTTTCTACGATACTTTAAAAACACAAGTAGCAAATCTCCTCATTCATCTGTGGTCTGAAGCTTTGAATCTTTGACACTTCAGAAGCTGAATCTTTGAATGTTTGCTATACCAAGTTATAATGTTCTGTGGGATCAAACATGCAAAATCAATTATTTTAAATGGAAAAATCTGTACAGTTGCATTGCCATAAAGCATTAAAGTACCTTTTTTTCCTCTCAAAACTAATGTGCATTTATTTATTTATTTATTTACTTACTTGCTTACTTACTTACTTACTTACTTATCTATTGGGGTAAGAGGACTGCTAAGTCTATTTCCCAGAAAAAAAAGTATTTTGTTTGTAGGTAGACTGTAAGATTCCTTTTGCAGAAACAAAATAGTGAAATATTTGTATTTTGTCCCATAAGGTTACATATATCCTGTGGTTTGTCTTTAATTTATCCTGCTGAAATTGCTTTCTAGTACAGAAGTCTGGAATGATATTTGCTCAGATTTAGATCTCTCCCACATATTTTTCTTGCTCTCTCTTCTGCAACTTGGTGGATTAAATAATCACAATTTTGATGAATCTGTTTTAAGGGTGTACATTCTGCTTCACTGAGCAGTAAATGTAGCAGTCACTCAAATAATCTGTACAAAGGTCTTTCCCAGCTGAGTTTCTAGTGTAGTCCATGGATTAAAAATACACATTTAAAGCATAAAAATAGTGAGAGAGAGTGCCAATGCTTTGTACTTGTTTAAAACAAACTGTATTAACCCATAGGCTTCACTGGAATGTTACTGATGTCCCTCAATTATAATCATTTCCTTGCTAAAATGAAGAGTTCTGGCAGCTAAAGAATGCAAAATAGATTGCATTAAACACAAGATGCGGGAGTCTACTGGTGTGACTTAAATAACTCTGTCAGCTCTTTTTGTCTTTAAATGCTATTGCTCATCTGATTTTTGAATATTGTGCAAAAGTGTTAAAGTTTGTGCTTCAAGAATTCCATCATGTAGAATTCTGCAAGGTCATGAAATTTTGGAAGCATTTATAGACAAAATGCTGTCACTTCTATCAATTTAAACTTTTGTCAGTATGGCTCAGACAATGATACAGAGGTTTGTGTCATTTATATATCAAACGTTTTTTAGCATGGACTTCATCATTAGCATTCCTGAGAGATTCTGTTCTGCTCAACAGAAGTCATTGTACAATACCTACATATCTATAGGTTTGCTAAGATTAAAACATAAAAATGGTATTTTTCTGTTATGAAAAACTTTATAAAGTAAGTTTCCATAAATTTGTGAAATACGTTTAACATTTCAGGGAAAAAAGATGAGGTATGCTGTGTTTCTTTATTCTTCCCCCTATTATCCGGTATTTTCTTATACAAATATTCATAGCTGACTTTTGAGTTCTTCTCTTGTCATTAAAAGATGAACTCAGTGTTTACCCGTCTTTCCCAAAATTTAAACCACAGTTTGGACCCTATTTGTATTTAACAGATTTAAAAGGAATGAACTGGAGAACCTCTCATGATCCCTTGGAGGTACTTGTTTTTTAATGATTCCATTATTTGTGGAGAAAGTTGGTCTTAAGGCATCAGAAAGAATCAAACTATTAGTTTTCCATATCTTTTCTATGTTTGACCTTATATATGAACATACTGTGGGTATATGAATATTATCAGCACTGAAATATAGTAAATATTTTAAAGGATTACTCTGCTCACCAGTGAAGATCTTGAAAGATGCTTGCTGATTATGGACTGAATCCTTCTGTTTCCTCAGTAACTTTTCACTTCTTTTTTTCTTTCCTTTTTGTTAGCCACAGACTAAGCGAGACGTTCTTGAAGCTCTTATCTTCGATCTCATCCCTTTCCTTTAGACTGTAATGGCATAGGATACTTTCCAAACTTCAAGCTCATAAAGAAGTAATTAAGTAAAACTAGTTGTGCTTAGATTAAGCATCCAACATTAGTTTTCACATTTCCTTGCCTTCTTCGGATGAAAGCACCACACCTTCTCCTACTCTTCCCTGCCTTTTACTCATTACATGGTTTTTTGTGGGTCAGTATATGGACCAGTCAACAGTACCTGATTTTACACTGGATTTTTGCCTAATATTTTCCTTACTTACATGTATGCTTTGTGGTGGCAGTATTGTCCTGGTCCTGCTGTGTTCCATAATACACTGAAAAACAATATGTGCAAATTTTCCTCATTATTGGCTTCCGTTGATATACACAGATTTTCAGGATTTCTGGCACCAGAAAGTTCCAGAATCTCTGTCTGCTTCAGGTTAATGTGGTTTATGTTATTCCATGTGTGTATATAGTCTGAAGAAATTATATTTGCCAGCGCAAATAGAGACTTGGGTATATTAGCCAAGGAAAGATTGGTTATCTCAGGACTCAGTGCTAGAGCCCTAGATGATCTCTATGTACTGCCATATATAAAGTGATTCTGCAGGGGACCTGAACATTTTGAATAAATCTGAATAGATTTTTTTTTTTTTTAGGTACATTACCTCATGGACCTAGAGCCAGACAGTCTGTCTGTATTCCTATTATTTCAGAAATATTGATTCCATGGTACCTTCATATAATATAAAGCTCTCAAAGCAATAAAATGGAAGCATAAAAAAGAGTAAATTTGGAGGTAAAGGAAACTAAAGGAGAAAGCCAGTGTTGAGGATAAATAATCTTTTTCTGTATTTTTTTTTTTTCCATGTTGGGCTCCTGGATTCAATGTACATGTTCCTATTTACTGTGCAGAGGTTTCACACCCGCCCCCCCCCCCCCCCACTAATGTGCCTCTGCAGTTCAGAGGTGGTTTAGATATTGCTTGTTTAGGCATTATTTTTGGACATAAAAGCAAAACCTTAATAGGCTTTTATAAATGCTTTGCATGTACTTCTTATCATTAGTTACTGCAAGTAGTTTAAACACAGCTTTCAATGAGCTTTATGAAGCTTAAGTCTGTGTTAACCTTCTATATCTCTTCTGTATACTCAAAACTAGCTACTGTTCTGTAATCTCACTTGTATGAATACTCATGAATACTCAGCAACTGTTTTTTGTCCTGTCACCGCATTTTGTACCATTACATCTATTGTTTATCCTGTAGTGCCTCATTCATAAATTATATTCTGTCTGCCAATAATGCAAAAAAATTTGGTATGAAGAATATAAATTCAGAGAGGTTGAGGAGGCCTTTATGGAATGAAAAATGCAAGCTAAGACATTTTTATTTTGTATTCCTGAAAACCGGATTGCAAAGAGAAGTGGGAAGCCTAAAGACTATAAAAAGCTTTGGTGTTTGAAAATAAATATCTAGTTAATTACAAATATTTTTATTTTAAAAGGGATGAATAGGAATAAAAGGAATTAGGTGGAAGATGACACATTTAGGGCTATATATTTTCAATTGTTCCACCTACTAAGACTTAATAATTCATGTATTCTTAAGTCAGTAATTATCCATCAGTAAGCAGTTTGCTACAGTCACCTGATACTAGCCCTATCTGTATTCTTCACACTAGTTACATTTCTTGTTAATACAGAAGATTTCAAAATTATTACTGTTCAATATCTTCATCAGTGACACAGACAGTGGGATTGAGTACACCCTCAGCAAGTTTGCAGCTGACAACTGGAGAGAGAAGGCTCCATGGAAACATTATGGTGGCCCTTCAGCATGTAAAGAGGCGTTATAAGAAAGATGGAGAGAGACTTTTTACCATGGTCTGTAGTGACAGGACAAAGGGCAAGAGTTTTAAACTGAAAGAGAATGGATTGAGATTGAACATAAGGAAGAAACATTTTACTGTGATAGCAGTGAGACGCTGGAATGGATTGCCCATAGAAGTTGTGGATGCCCCGTCATTGGCAGTGTTCAAGGTCAACTTGGATGTGTCTTTGAGCAACCTGATCTAGAGAAAGCCGTCCCTGCCCATGACAGGCTGGTTAGACTAGATGATCTTTAAAGGTCCCTTCCAACCCAAATCATTCTGTGATTCTATAGTATGTCCAAAATAAGGGATTAGAGGATGCAGAATGGTTTTCTAATATAAAGAAACTTTGGACATGATTTTTTAAAAAGGAGTATGACAATTATTTTCCATCAAGATGTTGAGCTAACACCAGAGTCAATATTGTGCTAGGAGCATAGGTAGATAGATTTTGAGCTATTTCTATAGGAAAAGAGAGAGCTTAATCTTAGGAGGTCGTTAAATGTTTTCTATGATCTCTGCAAAAATGTTTTGCTCTTTGGAAGCTCATTTGCAAGATTTTATTTCTGAATCTATCTTAATTCCCTGATTCCACACAGACATACATACACATGCATACACATGTGCATGCGTACACCACACAAAAGCGCACATACACACAGAGACAATCTTTCTCACTCTTCTCACCCTGAGCAACATTCTTGATTGAATCCAAAACCTTTGGACCTCAGTGGAGATATTCTTTTGATTTCAATAAAATCCATGTAAAATTTCAGGATGAAATAGTGTTGTAAAGATTATAGAGAAAATTCTCTTGATCATATCTTTCTATCTACTGCATTTGTACTGATTTCCAGTCACTGATTGTATCATCTCTAATTGCCCAGGTATGTATGATCAGTCTATGTCTCTTATATTGCTGATTCACTTGTTTCTGGTTAACCTTGTCAGGATGATGCCTTCAGATGAGACTTCTTATTTTCTCTTATTTTCTAGGTTATAGTTATTAAATGTGACAAATGGAGCTGGAAAATTTTCTCTTACACAAGAACAGACAGAAGCCTAATGTGTTTAAAATTTCATATTTGGGCTGGGGATGTGACAAGTGCTGTGAATTTGAAGATAGGATCCTGGTAAGTGGTTTTGACAATGTTGGAGAGAACTAAAAACTCTAAACAATTGAAAAAAAACAACAGTGCTGTAAGATAAGTAGTGCTGCTGTTTGCTGTTCTTCTCAGAGATTTTTTTTTTCCTTGTTGTTCTTGTTGTTTGTTCCTGTAACTAGTAGTTAAGTTTCTTTCCTTCCCCCCAACGCCCGCCTCCCTGTCAGTGTGGTTGATTATGTTTCTTCTGTACCATCCAGAATATATTTGGGGCGTACTTCCAAAAAGGAAAAACAGCTTTACCTGAAAGATTTGACTTAGGTTACATCTGTGATAGACTGGAGTCGGGATCATCTAGCTGCTTATACAGGCCATGTCCATATTAGCAAGACCATGATCTAACGGAAACAGGCCTGCAGAGCAGAGCAGTTGGTACAGAGGAACAAATGTCCTTGTTGAGCACATCTGGGAGGTTTATTTTAACAAGGTCTGGTCTTGTTCTGTGGACTGATTGCATTCTGGACAACATTTTCATGGAGTTTCATCCAAGGAATTCACATCCTTCAAGACTGTTCTGCAACATGAGCCACAACATGGTCAGTGGACACTTCAGAAAAGCTAATATGGATGAACCTTCTAGGAAACTTTTTATCCCCCTTTCTCTGCTTTCTTTATCCCATAAGAAGTCTTGTTTGCCTTCTTTTCCCCCTTTCTCTGCTTTCTTTATCCCATAAGAAGACTTGTTTGCCTTCAGTAATTATTGCACTTACAAATCGTGACCTTCCTCACACACACACAAAAAAATCTCCATTCACAGCTCCAAAAACCTGGACAATGTGAGGAGGCAGTCTGCTACCCAGGAGTCTCTGAATCTGAATTCTCTCAGTGCCAGGAGGCACACAAGGGGCGAACATCGTTCTTCCACTTCGATCGGTCTGCGGCTGCGTGCTCTGGAGTCCCAAGGGCCACAGCACAGTCTTCTGTTGTTTTTTTCCTCAAGACATGACCGATCCAGTTCCATCTCCTCCTCCTCACTTCATTACTGATTTTCTCCATCTCCGAGTTGATGCTCATCGTTTCTGCAACTTTTTTTTTTTTTTTTTTCCGGGAGGAGGTAATTGGCCTCCTGCCCAACCCCCATGACTTGGAGGGCCAGTGGTTTTTCTGTCAGGGTGGCCTTCCCTTAGGCTGCGTTGCTTCGCGGCACCTTCTTCAATATTATCCGGTGCACCCTCCAGAGAGGGATCCCCTATCCACCACCCAGGGGATGCGCCTTCTAGCCGTGCAGCCCCAGCCGAAGGGCTACCCAGGAGTAGCAGTTATATTTAGTTGTTTTTTTTTTTCTTTTAGAAAATCAATAGCCATTATTGGATGTGAGATGAAATACTAGTGAAGAAATATTATTAGTTATCCTGCTTCAGAGTATAAACTGATTGCCAGGTAGAGATTAAGATGAAATTTCCCCCCCCCAGTTGTGTGTGACTGTGGAGGTTTGTGCAATGTTTTATACCTTCCTTTGCATTGTTCAGTGTTTGCCATTAGGGAGATAAAGACATCTTTTTTTTCTTTTTAAAACGTCTGGGATACTTTTAGTGTTTCTTATGCAGCATTTGATTAGAAGCTCTGACAGCTGGAAAAAACCTTTCCATGTTGATGGGAACAGTAATAATAAATTGAAAAATATACAGATGAAAATTTCTGGGCATCTAATTCAGGTAACAATAAAAAATTGCCAGAAGATCCCAGTCAGCACAAGCACTCGGACTTCACATCACACTGAAATGTAATCTACCTATCCTCCGTTTACCACTAATATAAAATCAGCTTTGGAAATAATATTGACTGACAGTTCTAGGTAACAGCGAAATATATTTTGTCTTCTATCAGAAACCTCTGAAAGGATATAGTGAACGGTGGAGACTCACTCACCTATTTGACCTAAATTTTGCTGGCCGGCTTAGATGATGTATTTCTGAGTTATGTGTTTTTCCATCTTGCCTTGTAACAATAATAATAGCAATAAAAAAAGTTTCAAGCACATTATTCCTGATGCTTTCACTTCTACAAGGCAATTCTACACCTAGGAAAAAAACCATTGTTTGTTTCTCTGACTTTAAAAATAACTTTGCTGTTTGTTGGTATTCATAATGAGCTTTAGAAACATTGTTCAACTGTTTATTACTGTGCCACAGAATGATTCACTAGGCTATTTGTAAGAAAAACAAGAATTTCCAAAATAGTGTTATTGTATTTTACACTGTTTTTTTCTTCAATATTGTATAAACAAAGTCTTTTTAATCCTAGTCTTATTGATAAACCAGCAGTATTAAGCAATGTGTTTCCTGGGCCTCTTCTGAAAAATTACAATGGTTAACATAGACCTAGGGGTCAAGAAGGTCAAAATCTCTCCTTTTGCAAAGAAGTTGAAAAATGTCCATTTCATCAAACATTGAGCTTGGATTTTCCTTAATGCTTTGAAAAAAAAATTAATTTGAATTTCACAAACAGAGATAATAATTTCCAGTGAAATTATGGCTTCATTTATAACTTTCTGTTCACATTTGACAAGATTTAAGTAGACATAGATGGAATATGTAATAATTTATCAGTCTGTTGTAAAAGACTTTAATAATAATAATAATAATAATAATAATAATAATAATAATAATAATAATAATAAGCTTTAGCCAGGAATGCTATAATAAATTATTTGCTATTATAAAGCTTAATATATAGGTATTCTTGAAGAAGGTGAAGCTTACTTCCTAAAAATCATGACAGAATTACCAAAGATATTATTAATATCTTTTCAATGAATGCTGTTGCTAATGCTTTATCCTTAAAAACCTTTGACATCGAAGATATCATCTACCAGCTAAGTGGTGATTTCCTTAGAAGATAGATTAATTTAAAAAATAAAATATTATTGTAAAATTTTTGAAGGAGCTTGTGAGAAGTAGACACTTCCTATTAAAGTTCAAGGTTCTTATACTCTAGATAATTCTTTCACTTTTAAAATTATCAATCTTAAATATAATTTCTGTTTTCATTAACTTAAATTGAATATGGTATGTCTCCAAGATAAGTTCTCAAATAATTAGCAGCTTTTATTTTAACTGTAACTTGTAATGTGATAGTATACTGAAGGTCCTGTGATTTTAAGAGCACTGCATACATACAATAGAAAGCTTATGGTTTATGCAGATCCAGTTGGCTATTACCACAAATTCTACAGCATTGTAAAGACAAAAGAGAAAAAGGGGAACACCATGCAAGTGCACAAGGCAGAACAGATGCAATGGACGCAGGAGGTGTTGATCCTTCCATCTCTGCGGTGCAGAGGAAACTTTGGTCTTGTTGCAGGAAACTAAATATAGATACACTATGTCATGCAGACCATCATGCAGAACCAAGTTCATCTGGTGTGTTATAGGAAGGTGTTTGATCCAGGGAAGGAAGGAAGAGAGTGGAAGTAATCACAGGGAGTCATGGGATTAGACATACAGGTAAGGAGTATTTCATAAAGCAGCTATGATTTTAAAGAACAGGGGAATCAATATGTGTATTGGTGGGGCCAGACTGAGCACCCTAAGTACTCACTCTTTATATATTACTTAGCTCTGGCAATGCTTAATGAAGATAGATAGATTCTGAACTAACAAAATTCATAGCTATGTGATTTTTATGGACATCTCAGGCTTGCTTTGCCTGTTCTCTGGGTTGAACAGCCACAATTTGGCTCTGATGCAAAAGCCATGTTTCTAAACAAATGTGGCAAGAAGCTTTAACCAATAAACACAGTTTCTTAACAGAGACTATAACTTTATGGTCAGCCACTCATTAATATGAATTTGCTGTTTCAGAAAACAGCTCACAACACAGATTTTTTTATTTGAGAGCACAAAGTTTACTGCTCTGTTTGGTAAGGACTATCCCACCTGTTTATTTTGAAAAATTTAAAACTATCAGGGTTTCTGACACATACATTTCCTCATTCTTCTCTTTGAAAGATCTTCAGAAATTTGGGTTCTATTCCCAGTCTAAATATACTCATGGCTAGTATACATCCATTTAATCCTGTATCAGTAAAGTTTGGCTTAAAAAGCTCTTCTTTTGGTCTACAGTTGGCCTCCAATGTATTTACAGACCGCAGTCATAGCATTACTTAACCTTTGTTTTGACAGACTAAATAGCCAAGCTGGACTGATCTTTGCTCAAGGCTGTATCCTTTCCCTAAAAACTCTACAAATATTTTATGAAACCTTTTCTGGTTTCAACGTCTTTCTTGAACCTTGGTGTATAGAGTTATTATCAGACACATCTGACATGGATCTTGTTCAAAGTCATAGATATTTGCCTAGAAGTACCTCTTTTTCTTTATGGCAACATCACATTTTGATATGATATAAATCACTTAGTATATCCAAAGTTCACTAGGTAAAGCTGGGGTTAGCAACCTGACTTTCTAATTTTCTCCTTTTTATCTGTCTTCATGGTCCTCCTCAGTCTCTATAACTAGTTCCTCACTGTTTAACGATTCCTACATTACTCTACCGCTAGCTTCATCAATGGTGTTTCATGTGGTCCCACATCAATTGCTCTAAGCCTGGAGCATTTATATCTACCAACTCCTTTTGCCTAGAAAATTAGGTCAGCCAGCTTATTGCAGAAGAGAGGGAGAAAGTTGGTTATTCTTGAATAAACTAAATTCTGTTATTATTTCTTACATTCATTTTTATATACATGTAATTTTTACTTTTATTATCCTTACTATCTTTCCTCCTGACTTAATGCCATCTTCTTTTTTTTCTAAACTGAAGCCAATTGCTTATGCACTTTTTATCTGTACTTAAATTATGTATTCCTTCTTACTGTATAGCAGTCGCAAGTTTTTTTTTTTTTCTTTTTTTTTTTTTCTTCTTGTCTAGATGAGGAATTTATGTGAATCTTAAAATACACCTTGAAAAGGTTCTAGCTTTGTTTCACTTCTTGAAATTGTTATTTTGTTATTACATTTCTTGACCTCAAATGAAGGTTTTAATTTCCAAGGAGTTTCTTCTGTTACATGCAAACTTCTGTTTAATTCTGAAAAGCTACTTGAAATACTTACTTGTGAAATTAGTTAAGAGTGTCTTCTGACATGTTCTTTTTCCCTTTGTTAAAACAAGACTGCTGACAGTGTTAGCACCCTTCACTTGAAAAACTCTCAGAGAGAACTTTTTCAAAATAATTGATATATATGTTCTAATTATAAATTATTTTCTAGACTTTACAAGATATACATTGTAGAGTGGTAATGTAGGGACTTAATACAAAGTACAGAGCAAGTTTATTATGGTTACTATTTTATATTTTAAGTCTCATAATGGCTTTTTTTTTTAACAAGTTCCATGAAGTTTTTATAACACCAAGTCCTAAAAAAACGCTTTTAAAACAATGGTGTAACAGCTGTAGACTTTTTATTGCTAAAACTTTTATTAGTATGTTTTTTTCAGTTTATTCTGAACCACATAGTAATTAACTTCCAAGGTATAAGCAAGCCACAAAGTATTAATAACTCTACACATTCCTGAAAGTCTCTAAGAAATACAGTTGTGTAGTGAACTTTAAGAATGCTACCAGGGATAGAAAATATGGGTTTAGAAACAAAATATTTTAACAGGACTCTGTCACATCAGGCAAAGACCTTTTTTCATGGTTCCAAGAGGAAGAATGGTTTCACTTTCAAACACCTTAAAAGTGGACTCTGTCCTGCCACTTCTGAGTTATATTTGTCAACAATTATTATGAGCTTCAGGTTCTGTGCTGGTGGCTCCAGGTCTGGTTTATAATAGTAATAGCGAGCTTCTTCATTCAAAATATTAAGTAAAAAATTAGACCTGTGCTTTGAAAAGGTAAAGTTCTACATGCCTTCAAAACACAGTTTCAATTTCACACAGTGAGTCATGAGACCATTTTTTACGTAAGATGATGAGAATATGAAATGTTAAAAAGATAGTTATCACATAGGACCATTTATTCTGTGCATTTCATGAAACGGGGATACTGCTGAAAAAAAGTAATGTACCCATATAATTTAAAACTGCATCAGAACATACAGACTAGAGCAGCCAAGTTCAACTATTCTCACTCCTGATGTATCATAACTTATTATGGAATCATAGAATCACAGAATGGTTTGGATTGGAAGGGACCGTTAAAGGGACCTTTAAGGACTCCTTTAAGGGTCCAACACCCCCTGCCATGGGCAGGGACATCTTCCACTAAATCAGGTTGCTCAATGACAGGGTATCCACAACTTCCCTAGGCCACCTATTCTAGTGTCTCACTACCCTCACTGTAAAAAATTTCTTTCTTATGTCCAATCTAAATCTACCCTTTTTCAGTTTAAAACCATTACCCCCCTTGTCTTATTGCCACAGGCCCTGCTAAAACACCTCTCTCCGTGTCTCTTATAAGCCCCCTTTAAGTGTGGAAAGGCTGTGATAAGGTCTTCCCAGGGCCTTCTCTTCTCCAGGGTGAACAACCCCAGCTCTCTCAGCCTTTCTTCACAGGAGACATGTTCCACCCTCTGACCGTTCTCATGGCCCTCCTCTGGACCCGCTCTAACAGTCCATGTTATGTCTTTCTTGTGCTGGGGACCCCAGAGCTGGATGCAGTACTGCAGGTGCGGTCTCAGGAGAGCAGAGTAAAGGGGGATAATCACCTCCCTTGACCTGCTCGCCACGCTGCTTTTGATGCAGCCCAGGATGCAATTGACTTTCTGGGCTATGAACGCACTTCTGGATGTTTAACTTGACTTACCTTTAAGTTGATTAAGTATGAATATATTTTAATTAATATTCTATGAGACTGTTAATTAAAATATAATTTTAGTATGAGAGCTGTTTCCTTCCTGTAAGTTAGCATCACATTATTTACAAAATTGTAATAAGGTAATGAGTAACTAAGGATATCATAAATCTTACATTGACTATATCAACTAGCACATTTTTCATACCAAGTAAAAATGTGAATTTCATGCCACACCCCAGCAACTTTACTAATGAGCTATAGATTATTTTTAAGACTATTTTTCTTTAATGCTGACTCCTTATATAAAAATATTTTTTCTGCACATGGAAATGGGACAGAAAAGGACCTTGTCCTGAGGTTCCTTTCTCTGGAACAATGGGCATTGGTGTAATAGGTATTTTCAATAGATGGAACAGAATTTGCTTTCCACAAACCATCACATTTTATGAGCAATAGTTCCCAACAGCTGTCAGACCTGCCATAAAGGTGTGGAAAACACTAATGTTAAGTGCATTAGTAGCATAGACATCAGATTCACCCATGACCACCTCAGTGGCCATGCCATCTCCTGGGTGTACAGTCAGGGCCATCATGAACTGCACAAGCATCATTCGACCAGTGAATGGTCTAATGGTCATTGCTTTTCCCTACCTTCCCTAGAACAAAATTTCTGGTAAATTTCTGGCTTTGTTCAGCCCATCCTTGAGGTGTCTGTGTCTTTTAAGAGAGGGACGGAGTTCAAGTATAGTTGGGAAGGCAGCTTGGTAACATTGTTGATTCACCTCTCCATTTAGCCAAGTAATTGCAATACATAATAGTGAGTGACTCCTAATTAATCTGCCAATTCTTTCTTTATATGACTGTCCAAGGATGGATTTCCCTAGGGAATTGTAGGCTTATTATCAATTACTTTATTGCCAACTTTTTACTGGCAGCTGATTCTTCTATTCACTGAAAAATGTTATTACAGGAGTGTATCACTTACAGACTATGTCTTTTGGGAATTTGAATCTATCATGGAGTAAGGAAAAAAAAGGATACTAGAACTATGAAAATGAAGCTTAATCTAACACGAATGTACATGAAGTTTATGATCTCTAATAGTACTGTTAAGGACTAACCAGAATTGTCTCGACATTGCCGTTCTACCACCATCTTCTGGGTCCGACATCCAGCCCCTGATGAAACCACCACAGGATGGATGCCCATGCAGAGACCAGGACACGAAAGGCGGGACTATGAACTTGCACGCACGCCTGCGCAGAGACCAGGGCGCGAAAGGCAGAGGCCAGGACGCGGAAGGTGGGGCCATGGACTGCACGCATGCCTGCGCAGACACCAGGGTGCGAAAAGCAGAAGCACAAACTGCACGTATGCAGACCTGTTCTGCGCATGTGCATGGCCCTATAAAAGGACCGTGTGCGCCTTTTGAGGTCCTCTTTTTCTCTTCTCGTCCTTCACCGTGCACCTCCTTGGAAGCTGCTCCTGCGGACACAGAGACTGGACCGACTGGACCTTTGATCGAGGGGACAACGCCGGACTCGGAGTGGCGGTAGTTAGTTCCCCTACGTGGCTCTTTCCTCACCCGCCTGAGCACGCTCTTTCTATTTTTCTCTCTTTTCCTCTCTCTCTTTTTTTTTTCCTTTTTCTCCCCCCGCCCCCCCCCCCCCCCGCCCCATCTCCCTACCTGGTCCTCACCCCTTCGTTCGCCAAAATAAAGTCAAAAGGTTGTATGGCATTTGACCTCGTTTGCGTCTTAATCTCGTCCTTGGGATCGTATCGAAACCTCTCCCGACATTGGATCGGGACATTTTAGTTGGCGTCACGGACAGGATCCCTTGAGACGAGAGTGTCATACAACCTTACGGTGTGCTGAGCGAGTGTGTGTGAACGAGATGTACAAATAAGTACGAAGTGAGTGCGGAGTTCCGATCCGCGGTTCTGCTCTCCCGCGAGGGAAGCAGCTGGAGACGAACGAATAGCAAGGAAGGAGTGGGTGTTGAGACCTTTGCACTGAAACGCGCGTAGCAGTTTGTGATTTGAGCTCCTGAGGGCGTATAGGGGAGACTTGAATTTTATAGTGTGACCCCCTCAGGATGATATCCCCTTTGTAGGCTCTGCTCTGTCTTACACTAGTTTATGGTCTGGCCTCCTGGAGGAGTATAGGGGAAGTTTGGATTGTATGGTGTGACCCCCTCAGGACGATATCCCCTTTGTAGGCTCCTCTTTGTTTTGTAGTAGTGTGCGGATTGGCCTCCTGGGAGCGTATAGGGGAAACTTGGTTTTTCTAAGGTTTGACCCTCCTGGGACGAACTCCCCTTTGTAGGATATGGCCGCCCAAAAGGCAGGCGATTTTTGTGAAGAGATAGAGAAATTATATGAGTTTTTAGAAACATACCGCTCTCGCCCCTCACCCCCAGGACGAGATTGGGCACGGGACCATTGGTTCCAACTGCAAAGTGTTATCGACCGAATAGTGGTTTTGCATAAAGAAGCTAGAGCGAAGAAGGGAAAAGGGAAGGCTGTTGTTTGTGCTGTGTTAGGTGCGTGTCTGGCAGCGGCGGTGGAGGACAAGAAACGAGCGCCCTGCCGATCGGAGGCTGTGGCCGCTTCGTTGCAAGCGGCGATAGCGCCGCTGCGAGAGCAACTACTAGAGACCAAACGGGTGCTAGAGGAGGAGAAGTGCCAAAATATGATTTTGAAGGAGGAGCTGAGGGTTCAGCTCCTGAGGGAGGCAGACACCCTCGCTGAGGCGGAGGTAATGTTGGAGGAGAAAGGGGTACGCCAAATCTACCCCCAGAAAGACTTAAAGCAATTAAGGAAGGCTGTGGATAACCCCCCCCATTATGTGCCCGCTGGTAAAAACGGAATATATATATGAGGACGATAGCGACAACCGTCCCCAAGTTGTAACCAAAGAAATCCCTTTTACCGCCACCGAACTGGCCAAACTCCGAAAGGATTTTGCTAGGACGGCAAGGGAGTCCGAAACCGAGTATGTGTGGAGGGTATCCCTGTCGGGGGGGGACGGGATCATGCTATCGGAAAAAGAAGCAGAGGGGTATTGGGGCCCCGGCGTCTTCCTCACCACGGGTGATCGCCGGGCCCCATGGTCTCTGACTCAGAGGGCAGCATATTGGGCGGGGGGGCTGAACCCATTAGAAAGGGGGGATCCCCTAGCTATAACTGGTTCGGTTGAGCAACTGCTAGAAAATGTACAAAAGGCAGCATGCCTGCAAATGATGTATGACCGGGAACTTAAACCAAATTTAAGCTCTCCGATGTTGTTACCGGTAGACCCCGAGCGGCTGACACCGCTAATAAGAGGACTCCCCGATTCGTTAAAACCTATCGGGATCCAATTACAGGGGAGAATCCAAAATGTGCCTCACGAAGAGCGAATTGCAGCTGCCCTGGAGGGAACAGTAACACCAGAACAGCGGCAGCAGGGGAGGAAGGTGTGGACCTGGCGGGAGATAGCTCAGGAACTGATAAACTATGGGAGGAAATACGGGCCAGTAGGCAGAACTTACCACAAGGTGGAAACTAGGGCCATGCGGGCAGCGGAGCCGGCAAATAAACTGCTGGCTTTTTTGGGCACAAGCCCCGACCCAACAAAAAGGGAAAAACCCCTGCTCCGACAAGAATTGTGGCAGAAGGGACTGCAAAAGGGTGTGCCCCGAGACCTAATGGATGGGCTCCCCACCAAAAAATTAGAGCTCCTGGTGCGGAGGTGGTCCGGGCAAGGACCCTCTCCCAAACCAAACGCGCCCTCCGTGCCGGCATTGGATAAGTAGGAGGCGTTCAAGGGGGATGAAAGGGTGGTGGGAAACTAAGACCTCCGCCCCCTCAGGGTGAGGGGGGAGGCGGGGGGGGTGGATGTTTATTAGACAACTCACCTGCAACAATAAAGGGGACCTCCTCATTACTGTCGCAGTAGGGCCGAGGAAGAGGCCCATGACCTTTTTAATTGATACGGGGGCCCAAATTACAGCAATAAAACAAAGCGAGGCAGAACGGTGCGGCATCTCAACTCCTTCTAAGCACCTGATAGTATTAAACGCCCTAGGGAAAACCCAATCTGTGCCCATGACCCCGGTAACCTTATGGCTACCAGGAGATGAGAGTCCAGTGAACACCATGGCGGCCATAGGACCCTTTCAAATGAACCTCTTGGGCATAGACGTTTTAAAGGGCAGACAGTGGCGCGACGCCCAGGGAAATTCATGGTCTTTCAGCGTCCCGCAGATCAGGCGGCTGGCCGAAGCCCCCGGCGTGGGGGTGCGCCTGTTGCAAGCGGCGCCTGCCCTCCCCCCCCCTTCCAAACTGACAAACGTGAAACCCTACCCGCTACCGATAGGAGCAAGAGATGGAATCGTGCCAGTGCTGGAGGACCTAAAGGGGAGGGGGATTATAGTTCCCACCCACTCCCCCTTTAACTCCCCGGTATGGCCGGTCCGAAAACCAAACGGCAAGTGGAGGTTGACAGTAGATTACCGGAGGCTGAATGCCAACACAGGCCCATTAACAGCTGCAGTACCGAACATAGCCGAGCTTATAGCCGCCATTCAAGAACAATCACACCCTATTATGGCGACTATTGACGTTAAAGACATGTTCTTTATGGTCCCCCTGCAGCCGCAGGACCAGGACCGCTTTGCTTTTACCTGGGCGGGGCAACAGTACACCTTTACACGGCTCCCTCAGGGATACAAGCACTCCCCCACCTTAGCCCACCACGCTCTAGCACAGGAGCTGGAAGCAATTCCCATAAGGGCGGGGGTGAAAGTTTACCAATATATAGATGATGTACTCATAGGGGGAAATCAGGTGGAAGACGTTGGGGAAGTCCAGAAGGACATCATCACCCATCTAGAGAGCATAGGATTGACAATCCCACCTGAGAAAATACAAACCCCTTCAAGTGAGGTGAAATTTTTAGGAATTTGGTGGAAGGGAGGGATGACATGTATCCCACCAGACACCCTTTCCTCCCTCGACCAAATTAAGATACCAGAATTGAAAAAAGACTTAGAGCATGCGTTAGAGCTGCTTGTGTTCTGGAGAAAGCATATCCCTGATTTCTCAATTATCGTGAGACCCCTATATGATTTACTATGGAAAAGGGTGCAATGGGAGTGGACCCCGGTCCACGATGAGGCGCTACGGCTGTTGGTGTTCGAGGCAAATGCATACCAAGCCCTGGGGCCTATCCACCCGACAGACCCGGTGCAGATCGAATGGGGGTTTGCCGCAACCGGGCTATCGATTCATTTGTGGCAACGGGGGCCGGCAGGGCCCATCCGGCCCATTGGCTTTTATTCTCGGAGTTTCAAGGATGCAGAAAAACTGTACACCACGTGGGAAAAGGGGCTGTTTCTAGTCAGCCTGGCTTTACAAGAAGCAGAGCGCACCATTCGCCAGCAACCAATAGTGCTCAGAGGTCCTTTCAAAGTGATTAAACCAGTTTTAGCTGGGACACCTCCCCCTGACGGGGTGGCACAAAGAGCTTCGGTGCAGAAATGGTACGTGCAAATAGAACATTATTGTGGTATTTTTGAAGTTTCTGAGGGCGCTGCCAAAAATTTAGTTATCCAAGAGAGAGTGGCCCCAGACCAGGAAGGTGACGTGCCCCCTTCTGCTGTGCAGGTAGCCCCCCCATTTTCAGAACAATTACAGAACGCTTGGTTCACTGATACCTCTGCTAAACGAGAGGGCAGAACTTGGAAATACCGTGCTGTCGCCCTACAGATAAGGACCGACCAAAAAATAATTACCGAAGGAGAAGGCAGCGCTCAAGTAGGGGAATTAGTGGCCGTATGGAGTGTCTTTCAACATGAAGTCCAATCTGCCTCTCCAATCTATATCTACACTGACTCCTTTGCTGTCTTTAAGGGGTGTACAGAGTGGCTCCCCTTTTGGGAACAAAATGGGTGGGAGGTTAACAGAATACCTGTATGGCAAAAGGAAAAGTGGCAAGATATTTTAACCATTGCCAGACAGGGGAACTTTGCGGTAGGATGGGTAGCCTCCCATCAGACGGGAGAAGATCCGTCGGTCATTGGAACAATAGGGTTGATGAGCTGGCCTGCCTTGCCCCCTTGCAAAGTGATCCAGTAGCGGAGGATTTGGAGTGACTCCTGGAATGGTTGCACCTTAAGAGAGGGCACACTGGAGCCCAAGACCTCTACCGAGAGGCTCAGGCCAGAGGCTGGCCGGTTACCCGAGAAAATTGCAAAACTTGCATTTCGGCCTGTGAGCAATGTCGCATCCGCTTAGACAGGCACCCCCTGGAAGACAGTCCCCTACATTTGAGAGAGGGAAAAGGTTTGTGGGAGGCCTGGCAGGTTGATTACATTGGTCCGTTCTGTAAATCAGAAGGGAAGTGCTATGTATTAGTGGGTGTTGAAATAGTATCTGGCCTAGCACAGGCTAAAGCCTGCGCTAAGGCAACAGGGGAGAATACGGTGAAGGCCCTGAAAGAATGGTTTGGGACCTTCCCTAAACCGCAGTTGATTCAATCTGACAATGGTACACACTTCACAGCCAAGATGGTCCAGGAATGGGCGGCTTGGGCGGGGATTTCATGGGTATTCCACACTCCATGCTACCCTCAACCAAATGGGATTGTGGAGAGAACAAACGGCTTGCTGAAGCGCTTCCTGAAACCACACAAACCGGGGTGGGCTGAGCGGGTAGGAGATGCAGTGACTAGCGTCAATAGCCGTTGGGGAACAAATGGATGCCCAAAAATTATGGCGTTTTGCCCACTAGCCCCGACAATCATGCCCACCTCACCTGGCCCTGACCACTCCATCAACCCATCCTGTTTCCCCGGACAACCCGTCTTAGTTGAACTCCCCACTGTGGGAGCAGTACCACTAACATTAGACACCCCGGTGAATAAATACACGTGGAAGGCAAAAGACGCTTGTGGAAAGATCCACAAAATTAATGCTAAATGGATTGTCCCTTCCTTCTGACCCGAGAAGCGAGTTTGCTTCTATTTTTGTTTTCCAGGAGGAAGCAGCTGACCTGGACACGCACCACCCGACGGAGACTAGACAGACGCTGACTGCTGCTTAATCAGGATGCGCGCGTTATTGGTGGCTGTACTAGTTTGGAAATGTACCTATAACAGTGGCGGAGAGCTAATTCCTTCACCCTCCCCTGACCCATTTGATCCCTTCAAGGACAATGAATTTGTATTATTAGCCAAAGCTATAAGCTGAGCTTTTAATTTAAGTCATTGCTGGGTTTGTGGGGGACCTCTGGGGCTGTCGAGTTGGCCGTGGATGTCCACACCCCTCACCCCAGCCCAAATTGTGAGTAATTATAGTGAAACCACGAATGACACTTGGGGTGATAGTGGAACATGGCCAGTTCAATTTCCTGCTGTGGGGCAATATTGTTTAAATCGTACTCAAAAGGGAGGGGTCTATGTGGGAGAAAGCAAGTGCCAATGGACACTTACGAACAAGTTGGTAAATGCAGATAGGGGTATCTCCATATGGGCATGGCTTGATAGTGCCGGACGCAGTCGAGGGTTCAAAGGGTACTGGGCAAATAAAAATGAAATGTTAATTTTCCAGCAATCTAGGGACCACGCTTACAAGCAAACCTGTGAATGGAGAAGCAGCTTTGGGGCCTGGTATTGCACCGGCCGGATGAATAATAACTCAACCGTCTTTTTTAGCCCTGTGGGCAATGACAAAACAATGTATTTCCAGTTCCCCGGGGATGCAGCGGGACCATTCGCCAACGGGGCCACAGCTAAAAGGGGCCATTATTGGATTTGTGGACATACTGCCCATAAACAACTGCGAGCGCATTGGTCAGGGGTCTGTTATGTGGGAATTATCCGGCCTTTATTCTTCCTTCTTCCACAAACGGGTGGCTCTCAGTTGGGGATAAGATTGTACGATAATCTGGAAGATGGAAAGATTGCCCGCCGCAAGCGAGCTGTTGAGGTGAACATAGGTGGAACACAAAAATGGGGGGAAAGTGAGTGGCCTCCTGAAAGAATAATCCAACATTACAGGCCTGCCACCTGGAACCCCAGTGAACCGATATCAGGGGCAAGGGAACCAATCTATAATTTGAACCATATAATCCGATTACAAGCGGTTTTAGAAATTGTTACCAATAAAACCGCCAATGCTATAGATCTTTTAACTCAACAGTCTCAACAAATGCGCACGGCAATCCTTCAACACCGTATGGTTTTAGATTATTTACTGGCTGAAGAAGGAGGGGTATGTGGGAAATTAAATGTCTCTAACTGTTGTTAGAAATAGACGATGTAGGCGAAGTAGTCCTCCAATTAACCAAAGACATTAGAAAAATAGCCCACATCCCCGTCCAGACCTGGAACGGTTGGAATGGTAATTTATGGTCCTGGCTGCCAGGGGCGCCCTGGGTGAAACAGTTGCTGTTATATTTGCTATGTGCATTTGCCACTTTAATGTTTTTACCCTGTATAATACCCTGTTTTGTTCAGCTAATATGACATGTGGTATCTAATATGCAGTTCGTACCTACCACCTCACCCGAGGGCATAAAACAAATCCGTGCCGTTCACCAGGTAGAACCAACCACAATAACCATTGTTTAGACCTCAAACAAAAAAACCCAAACTAAACCAAACAAAAAAAATTTGCATATTCCTACCCATGTCATACTCACTAGTTGTTCTATACTTCTTATAATGGTGAACTACCTTGCGCAATGGATTTCTCAGGGTTGTTCTATAAAGTTGAACATTGTTAAACTTAGAAAGATTAAGGAAAAAGAGTGTTTACATTGGACAATATTCCTGTTTGTTTGCAATTGAACACTCTTGCCATGTCCCATGTCACCTTTCTCCTCTACAGCTCCCCTTTTTCTCTGCTTCTGTCTCCACCTCTGCTCTGTCCTCTCTCTCTCTCTCTCTCTTTTTCCCTTCCCACCTCTCCTACCACTGTGAAGACTGCAATGTCGAGCCACGGGGTGGTGTCGAAGACTAACCAGAATTGTCTCGACATTGCCGTTCTACCACCATCTTCTGGGTCCGACATCCAGCCCCCGACGAAACCACCACAGGATGGATGCCCATGCAGAGACCAGGACACGAAAGGCAGGACCATGAATTGCACGCACGCCTGCGCAGAGACCAGGGCGCGAAAGGCAGAGGCCAGGACGCGGAAGGTGGGGCCATGGACTGCACGCATGCCTGCGCAGAGACCAGGGCGCGAAAAGCAGAAGCACAAACTGCACGTATGCAGACCTGTTCTGCGCATGTGCATGGCCCTATAAAAGGACCGTGTGCGCCTTTTGAGGTCCTCTTTTTCTCTTCTCGTCCTTCACCGTGCACCTCCTTGGAAGCTGCTCCTGCGGACACAGAGACTGGACCGACTGGACCTTTGATCGAGGGGACAACGCCGGACTCGGAGTGGCGGTAGTTAGTTCCCCTACGTGGCTCTTTCCTCACCCGCCTGAGCACGCTCTTTCTATTTTTCTCTCTTTTCCTCTCTCTCTTTTTTTTTTCCTTTTTCTCCCCCCGCCCCCCCCCCCCCGCCCCATCTCCCTACCCGGTCCTCACCCCTTCGTTCGCCAAAATAAAGTCAAAAGGTTGTATGGCATTTGACCTCGTTTGCGTCTTAATCTCGTCCTTGGGATCGTATCGAAACCTCTCCCGACATTGGATCGGGACAAGTACCCTCAAATTATCACAGTAAAATTTAAGAAACATGGGCTGTATGAATGTAACAAATTAATGGGATTTTTTTTTAGCTAGATTTAAACCACTGCTTAAGAATGGAGCCATTTTGAAATGCCTTACTCAAAATATGCATTTCTTCAAATTTTGTGGAAACAAATGCTAATAGTGTAAATACTGTATTATTCAGGATCATCACTTATTAAAATAAGATGCTACGGCAGCTAGAAGAGAAATTCGCTTTTAAAGCTGGATGAAATTTTAACTACTGAGAAGCTACTGTTTCCCTCAATACTATGAACTGGTGTTTACACAAGTTAAATGTCTTAAAGACTATCCTGTCAGCTGCCTCTAGTGAACCAGAGAAATATCCCAAATGTGTAGCTGATTGGAAGCTTTCCTAATTTCAGAGAAATTTATATCTACTGTAATGTATGATGTGTTTTGATAACTGAATCAGCCTGAAAGGGGGACAGGTCAACTGGCAAACACTTTAAATATTTTATCTTCTTTATCTTTATCTGCATATATTCATGAAAAATAGTTTGTGTCTAAAACAAAACTCCACTTTTGGATAAATGGTTAAAGCTGCTGCTTATCTTGAACTTTTCATTTCCATACAAGACTTTTAAAGAATTGATTTTTTTTGCTCAAGGTTTGACTAACTGGCAACCACACTACAGTTCCCATTCATTTCAGTTTTACAGAGGAGAATAAAATGTATTTCCCCCATTATCTCTGTGTAAAATGCATAATTTCCATAAAGTCTAGTTTTTGTTACTGTATTACTGTGTGCTGTACCAATTATTTTTTTGTATCTTCCTTCAAAACAAAACATATTACTCTATATATATTTTCCTACTGCTTGGTATGTCAGGGGAAAATCAAGATTGTATGTCCCTGAAAATTATTCAGAGTACGTGTAGTTTTTGCTTCCCTTTTTAAATCTAATTTTAAATCCATACTTATTCTATAATGTTAAGTATTTTAAAGTGTACTTTTTGTTAATTTTTTTGCAGTGTTGCTTAACTAAGCTTTTTTTACAGTGAAGCTGAAACAGATGAGTATTTGACAGATTTTTTCTTATTCTTTTGAAAATTTAATAATTTATATAAATCAGGAGATTCAAGAAACTTTGCTTCCATCATCAAAATGATTATTAATTAAGTTTGGCTGATTCCTTCTACTTTCAATGTTCCTGAATGTATGCTTGTATATATGTTGAGTATCTACACCATTAAATACTTGGTTTTGGTTTAGTTTATATTTGTATAAAAGTATGAATATGTTTAGCTATTCCAAGGGTTTCCTACTGTTGAAAGTGATAAGATTTCAAACTGTGCTTTAGGACCATGGCAGGATGTATGTTCATGGGGATGATTATGATACCACACAGGTGAGTGGCCCTTACGATAGCAAACTGAGATTCATGTCCCTACTCTATCAGTCTTTAATTGAAACAAGATCAGCGAGAGTAACGAGAAGCAGGTCGGCTTGGAATGTCTGATAACATACAGTGTTATCCTATTCAGCAAGGATGCAGAGGTCTAAGACTTCCCAACCAAAGCATGAATGGAAACTTCCACTGCAGTTAAGTGTCTAAGCACTAAGATCTCTATTATTTTTAGTTGGGAGGTTTGTTTTTCTGACGAGAAGTCCAACCTTTTCAAAAGATTTTGGTCTGTTCCAATTATGAGCTGAAATTTTCCTGTGGAAAAACTGTGAAGTCTGGAAATTCTTGACCAGCTGTTACTCTAAATCTGTTTTGCCCACAGCACAGAATATTTTGAATTGTGTCAGGATTCAAATGGCATATCCTTTAAAGCTGCTGTGAGCAAATAAACTCTCTTGCTGACAACGATAAGATAACTGCTTTCAGAAACACTATTCTTGTTATTCACCTACATTTTAGCAAAGTTTTCTCTGAAGTATTAAGTGAATTGGGAAATAGGAATAGGATCAGAGAATATGTTGAGAGGAATAGGATCAGGAATAGTTCAGAGAATATGTAGCTGGATTCTAGACAGACATGATAGGTCTATCCCTAGTGCATGTGTGTACAAGCACAGAATAATAAGAAATAACTGTAAATAAGAAATAACTGTACAGAAAGAATAAGATTGGATTAGATAGTTCATCTCGGCAGCAGCAGCAGCAACAATTATCTGTGCCAAATGAAGTATCCAAAGGAGAAAGAGACTTTCACTCACATTATGCATGAGTGGACTGAGTGCTATAAATGTTTCTGTAGTTTAACCATAACCTAGGCTGTGCAGTCATGTCATGATGGCCAAATGTAGCTTGCATTTAGGTCCTTACCCTCAATATTTCAAATAATTTCTGTTTCTCTAGGAAGTTTGGTTGAAGGGCTGTTTTTTCGTGGGTGCCTAACTAACTTTTGTTTTTAGATGCACCTAATTCTTCCACTCCTTAGCAAAACACAGGATCATTTTTAATTTTACATTGTGATAAAGAATAGAAGCTCAGATAGCTCCGGTAAGTCATCTGGATAACGGGATCAAGTGTAGCATTATGAAGTTTGCAGATGACACCAAACTGAGTGGGGAAGTAGACACTCTGGAAGGGAGAGCCACCCTGCAGGAAGATCTGGATTAGCTGGAAGAGTGGGCTAGCAAGAACCTTATGAAGTTAAGGACAAGTGTAAGGTCTTGCACGTGGGAAAACACAATCCAGGAGTGCAGCACAGACTGGGATCCACCGGCTAGAGAGCAGCTCTGTGGAAAGGGACCTGGGGGTCCTGGTGGACAGGAAGCTCAACATGAGTGAACAGTGTGCTGCTGCGGCCAAGAAGGCCAATAGGATGCTGGGTTGCATCAAAAAGGCCATCACCAGCAGAGATAAAGAAGCCATTATCCCTCTCTACTCAGCGCTTGTCAGGCCACACCTGGAATACTGTGTACAGTTCTGGTCCCCGTTATACAAAAAAGATGTGGACAGGCTGGAGGGGGTCCAGAAAAGGGCCACCAAGATGATCAAGGGTCTGGGAAGCCTGCCGTATGAGGATTGACTGAGAGAGCTGGGTTTGTTCAGCCTTGAGAAAAGGAGGCTTAGAGGTGATCTCATCACCATGTACCAGTACTTAAAGGGTAGCTACAAAGAAGATGGAGACTCCCTTTTTGCAAGGAGTCACATGGTGAGGACAAGGGGTAATGGGTACAAGTTACTCCCAGGGAGATTACGATTGGACACGGGAGGAAAATTTTTCACAGTGAGAACAGTCAACCACTGGAATAATCTCCCCAGGGAAGTGGTTGACTCCGCTACACTGGACACTTTTAAGACTCAGCTGGACAGGGTGCTGGGCCATCTTGTCTAGACTGTGCTCTTGCCTAGAAGGCTGGACCAGATGATCCTTGAGGTCTCTTCCAACCTGGTATTCTATGATTCTATGATTCTACAATTCTATGATTCTATGATAGGCTGATCCAAAAAAGTCTGTATCCATATACCACTGATGTCTATGTGAGTTACTCCCTTTGAACAGAGATAAATGCTGAACATAAAATGTATTTAGAGATCTGTATTATAGACAAGTACCTAACAGGATTTTCAAAAATTCTTAATTGCAGCAGGAATTAAAAAAGTAGCTTAAATTAAAGATTTTGCCGGATTCCTAAATGATTTTAAAATTTTTATGCCTCATAACCCACTTAACACTTCCTAGGAAGCCTGTTTCAAAGCAGCCAATTGAATTCAGGCCATCCCAATGCTAAGCTAATGGCCTAATCACTATCTGTTTTTCTCTAACTGTACTTTGTTATTTTTGAATTATTAAGTATGTCATGTATTGAACAATGAAGACATACGTATAGTGGTTTCATTAGGTAAGTTGTCTTCAAAAAAATGTTTTTTTGATGGTGAACCAAGTCCGTAATCTTATACATTTTTTTTCCTGTTTGAAGTTTAATATGCTATTGCTTAATTTTCAGCTATGGTTTTAGCCAGTTTCTTAATTTATCACT
The DNA here is from genome assembly GCF_965183815.1 of Platalea leucorodia. Lineage (NCBI taxonomy): Eukaryota > Metazoa > Chordata > Aves > Pelecaniformes > Threskiornithidae > Platalea > Platalea leucorodia. The sequence goes on from NC_138858.1 coordinate 82,301,842, forward strand.
TTAAAATTGCATTTTGAAGCTCTCTGGGAAAGTTCCACAGCTTTGGACTATTACAGATCATGAGGGCTAATTGCTATGGCTGCACATTAAAGATATATAACTATGTACAAGTGCCAAACCTGAATTCCCAAACATAAGAATAGACTCCGTTTATGGCCAGGTCATCAACAGTATGTTTATCCAGACAGGTGTAGGTAGATGTGAGCTCATGTGAAAAAGGAAAAGAGTTAGAAAGATTCCAAGAGGCAGGTGCTAGTCTTTGAGACACAACAGCATGCCATATGGCTCCCAGACAGGATTTGGCTGGTGCCTTGTCAGATCTGAGTGGGGGCAGAAGATCTTCAATCATACTTCAGCTCGTACACATATCCTTTGTGTTTCAGTGATTCTGTTCTTCTTTACATGACGAGTGCATAACCTGTGCTAACTGTACCCATCCAAACATTAAACATCTTGTTTTAAGAACATGTACTTTTATAGTAATTTCTTTTTAATTGACAAGTCTGTAAACTTTTTTGCATGAGTCTTGGTAGAGATGCCAACGTCTGCAAGATCTGATGTTAAATAACATGTCTTGGTGTTTAAAAATCCATCCATCTTTTTCTTTTTTTCTCAAATGCTAGAGCAGAATGATGCTATTCTTTCAATTTGGATTTGGAGACTTCAAGGGCAATAGACATTAGTTAATTAACTGTGGCTCTCTTGCTGGGAGTGCTGATATTGAGGTAACATCCCAGCACAGCTGTAACGTACATGAATAAGTCTTGGCAAATACCTCTAACAAGCTGGCAGAGGGTCAAGGAAACTAGCAGGAAAGAATACAAAAAGACCCAGGCCACTATACTAACACTGAAGGCAATAATCACTATTATAACTTTATAAACATTTCTGGTGGGTTGACCCTGGCTGGAGACCAGGTGCCTACAAGCCACTCTATCAATTCTGTCCTCAGCTGGACAGAAGAGAGAAAATACAACAAAAGTCTGGTGGCTTGAGATAAGGACAGGGAGATCACTCACCAATTACCGTCACAGGCAAAACAGACTCAATTTGGGGAAATCAGTTTAATTTATTACCAATCAAACTGGAGTACAATAATGAGAAATACAAGCAAATCTTAAAAACACCTTCCCCCCACCTCTCCCTTCTTCCCGGGCTCTAACTTTACTCCCGAATTCTCTACCTTCTCCCTGCCAGTGGCACAGGGGGATGGGGAATGGGAGTTGCAGTCAGTTCATCACACGTTGTCTCTGCCGCTCCTTCTTCTTCAAGGGGACTCTTCACACTCTTCCCCAGCTCCAGCGTGGGGTCCTTCCCATGGGAGACAGTCCTCCATGAACTTCTCCATCGTGAGTCCTTCCCACAGGCTGCAGTTCTTCACAAACTGCTCCAGCGTGGGTCCCTTCCGTGGAGTGCAGTCCTTCAGGAACAGGCTGCTCCAGCGTGGGTCCCCCGCAGGGTCACAAGTCCTGCCAGCAAACCTGCTCCAGCCTGGGCTCCTCTTTCTCCACAGGTCCACAGGTCCTGCCAGGACCCTGCTCCAGCATGGACTTCCCACAGGGTCACAGCCTCCTTCAGGCATCCACCTGCTCCACAGTGGGGTCCTCTATGGGCTGCAGGGGGACAGCCTGCCTCACCAGTCTTCACTATGCGCTGCAGGGGAATCAGTGCTCTGGCACCTGTAGCACCTCCTCACCCTCCTTCTTCACTAACCTTGGTGTCTGCAGGGTTGTGCCTCTCACACATTCTCACTCCTCTCTCCAGCTGCAGTTGCTGTTGCGCAGTTTTTACCTGCTTAAATATGTTATCGCAGAGGCGCTGCCACCATCACTGATGAGCTCAGCCTTGGCCAGCGGCAGGTCCGTCTTGGAGCTGGCTGGCATTGGCTTTATTGGACATGTAGGAAGTTTCTAGCAGCTTCTCACAGAAGCCACAGAAACCTGCAAATAATATACTGAGTTCCCTTGCTCTTCTATTCATATAATAGTCTTCATCCTGGGGACAAAAAAAGCCTTATCAAAGAATGCAGTTAAAAAAACTGTAACTTTTTATTTAAAACTCTAAAGTTATGGTATCATCATATTAAACAAAATTTTTAAGCAAAGGATGCAAATGCATGCAAAATGATCAATATAATGAGCGATACACAGTTAATGACTGGTGTAAAAGTGAAATCAAAAACAGATTAAATTTTGACAAAAGACTTTATCAGGCACTTAAGTCAGACTTGTTAATAGGCAAGCACAATCAATAATAGGTATGAAATCCAATACAAGTTTAATACTCCATTACTGTGTAACTAGAGGCAATGTTATATTTGAAATTTCAACTATGAAGTTCTGGTCATTCTTTTTCTTTCCTCTCTGCATGCACATGTGCCCACATAGAGAACAATTCTCCCACTTAACTGAAGTTTTCACTAAACCTTAATGAAAAAAAAGTCACATAAACTAGAAAAACTTGTTTCACACAGGAATAATTGGAATCATACTAATGTCACTTGTAATTCTGTATTTTAAAAGCTTGAAAGGTGCTACCAGTAAGATTATGATGAGTGGTCCAGTTTTGTAACTCACCTGCATGGATCTCCCACTTTTGTTGTCTCAGATATACAGGTCCAAAATTAAAATAAAGGTATTAACAGAGGAAGATAAACTAATAAGAAAGTTGCAGACCTAGTATCATTCTATTTTAATGATTCACGAAACTGTAATACATCTTCGAATAGTCAAGAAAAGATACCAAACATATTGTACAGAAAAAGAGATACTGCCGTGCAAGAAGTAATGACTGTATTTAGCATTGTCTGTGCAATTCACAATTGCCAGAATGCATCTGATCATGTTTTTGCCTTTATCAAAGCTTGTGGCAGCTGATAAGCTAAATTTGAGCTCTTGGAGCATTGAATAAATGGAACATTTCTACAAACTGATAGGGAGCATTGAATTAAGATTACCGTAGCCATAGGAAGCTATTATTCAAATCTAGGAATCACTATTTTCATTTAAAGCCAATTCATTTATGAAGGAAAGCTCTCATAGTGATGAATTTGCTTCAGTATATGGACATCAATATATGTTCTGTGACTGCGTCACCAATGATCGCAAGAAATGCTGTTTGTTGTTGTATTTTAAATGATCTTTTTTTTCCTACACAAAATACAGAAGCACAGGGTAGAAAACAGAATGAGAAATCATCTTAATTATAGTTAACTTGATCAGCATAACCTCCTCTATAATTCATTGTCAAAAAAGGAAGACAAATAAAGCATCACTTTGTATGCCCAGAGAACATAGTTTTGTGCTGACACACTCAAGTATTTATCATGCTTGCCAAAAGTACTATGCTAGAGTCACTCCTTGCTGACAATAAGCTCAACCAAACCTTTGTCATCAAAAGCAGCTGTGAGCATTCATTTAGAAAGTAAGATCAGCATTAGGGTTAACCTGGAGTAGAGATCTCTGAAACTGCAGTACTTGCTAAATACTAGTAGTTACCAATGACAGCACTAACTGCAATTAATTGGTGCTACATAGTGTGGTGCGAACCTCTTTTCCAGAATAAGAGTCTGACCAAGCTAGTGGATACTTACAGAGCTGTTGAGCATTTTTCTAAGCATGTTTCAGGAAGCACTCAGCACACTGTGACACTATGACTCAGGTATATCTTTGTGTTGCTGTGTTTCAAAGGAAACCTGTTATGAGTGTCCTTCATGTGGATGACGCCAGCTCTGCTTTCCAGAAGGATAAACGTGCATGTCCCCTCCTTCTGGATTTACCTTATCCTTCTGTATTTTAGTGTTTCAGAAAAAGTCGCTGCTTGCCCTTTCACTTGCCTAGCCTTGTGAAACGCATCTTCTGTAAACTTGTATGGTTGAGCGTATTTGAAATTTTCTCTAGGGATGAATGGAAGTGTAGAAGATAAAATGTCTTTTAGTTGAAGACATAGCTTAAATATTGGGGACTATAGAGAAAAATAACTAGTGGCATTGACAAGGGGCCAGCATTTCAGAAAAGCAAGGATGTTAGGGAATTATTTTATTACCTTTGAACCATGAGAGCTTTAAAGCTCCACTACATTCCCTCTAGAGCAATTCCTGGCTACTTCTCTATCCTATATTTTATAAAATAAGAGAACTACTTAGTATTTTCATCAAACTTTAGTTCTGTGAAGGTCTTTTGAAACTCTAACTTTCAAAATAAAGACAAACTCTTAAGTAGGTCTTATAAATTATGTTTGGTGACATTTCTCAAATAATGTAGATACAAAATGTATCTCAGGTTCTTTTCATTCATTTTAATGAGTGTAATGAAAAGATAATATACACTGCAATGCACTGTTCAATCTGATCAAGGAGTAGTATAGAATGAAATAGCTATTGTAGCCCCTTAGGACTGCAATACATTAAGCTTTTGTTATCATTATGTGCTTTACTGTTAAGTGTTATGTGCTGCATTTATAATTTAATTCCTAACTGAGCTGATCCAATGACTTTGAATCTTTCAGATTGTTCAGGAAAAGTTTTCTAAACGAAGGAATAAGGAACAATCAGATGACTCAATTACCTGAAAACAGTTTTACTACACGATAAGAAGTTCTTGATAGGTATAAATCAACGTAACATCAAAGTCAATGGAGCATAGCAGTTTATATGAGCAAAGTATTTGGCCCAATACTTGCATGTTAATTCTGTTAAGTGTTTTGCACATGGGAGTTCTGGTTCATAATGAGGGATTCCAGATGCAATGATATCACACATTATAATGGTTTGCTCTTGACTTGTGCTGTTCTCTTTTCACATTGTCTATGAGTTTCATGGGTTTCAGCATGTGAATTTTCCATGAAATTTCACATTTATTTTAACATTTTATCACTCTCGTAAATTGTAACCCTTGACAATGAACTGTAATCCTGGTATTCCCCAGTGAATCCATTACAGACCAAAGAATTCAGAATTAAACCTGTTATTTTCTCTGTTGTGGCCTACAGAATGAAGAAGGAAAAGAGTAATCTAGTAAAAATGGGGGATGAGAACTTAATCATTTGCACATATACCTCTGTTATTATTATTATCAACTAATAATCAGAGGCAGAAAGTTTCAGCCTTCTTAAGCAGAAGAAAGATATGAACCTCAAACTTATAGTCCAATTATTCTCTTTCATGACGAGTAATGTCTATTTCTGGTATGATAACTTACTTATGAACTAGTGTAAAGCACCGATAGAAAAATGCGGTTTTGCCTCGACATTGCCGCTGTAGCGCCATCCAGCGTCGCGCTTCGAGAAGACCCTCTTCTCCACCGTTTTGAGAAAAACAACCTCGTGCGCCTGCGCAGGGACTAAAGGCGCGAAAAGAGCTGAGGCGGGAACAAAAAGGCGCGAAAAGAGCCGAGGCGGGGGCAGCACGTCCGTCACAAACCGCACGTACACATTTGTGATCCGCGCATGCGTGGGGGCCCCTACATAAGGAGTGCACGTGGCCCTCGGCGGGGGCGGCAGCGGCGCGCGCGAGAGCGCCCCTTCCGTTCGTGCACCCTCAAGGCTCCCTCCACCCCCCCCCCGCCCCCAGCTTCGGTCCCCGACGGAGCCTGAGGCCACCGAAGACCCAGCGGAAGATCACCGGACTCGAAGTGGTGGTGACAAACTCCTCCTTCTCCTTCTCTTTCTCTCTCTCTCTCTCCCCTATTCTTTTCCTCTCCTCCCTTGCCCTCCCTCCTCCCTCCGTTCTCTTCTCCCCTCAAATAAAAGTAAAAGGTTGTACGGCATTTGACCTCGTTTGCGTCTTAATCTCGTCCTTGGGATCGTATCGAAACCTCTCCCGACATTGGATCGGGACAACTAGTTGTCAGGCTATTCATAGTAAGAGCTTGGATCTTTTAAATGTTGATGGTAACTGCAGTCATTTCAGGACCACTGGTCTGGACTCAGGTGCCCACATTTTGCCTCAGGCTGTTACTAGATCTGAATTCTGCACCTTGTCGTCTCTTTTGGATGATATTCAAGTAAAAATAATTGCTAATGTTGCCAGGAAGCACATATTCTGCAAATATCGAATGAAGTCTTTAGAATTTTTGTGCCAAGCAATAAAACATACCCTTAAATTGCAATGCTCCAGAGTGACACGAAATGTTTTACTATGCTAGAAATGTGCTATGTCCCTTTAAGCCAAGTCAAGTGGGAGCCGAGGGGATAAAGGGCTCTGCAGCAAGATCACAATGGTTGCCTTAATCTTACATTTCATGGAGCTGTCAATAAAGGTTAGTGACATCTTTCTACTTTATTTCATGGCATGACCAGTGATGCCATTACATCTCATAGTAACATTTTAAATTAGGATTCTCAAATAAATCTCTAATCCTTTGAAGCTGACATTTTCCAGACTGCCAGCCAAGCAGATACTTAGGACGATGTGTATATAGCTCCTGGGCCACTATTTTTCCTTTTGAAGTATGTTTTAAGGCTACTGTTCATTTCAGTAGAAGTTCAATAAACTAGATGTCTGTGTTATTGAAAGGTTAATTAAAATGTAGCAAACTGTTCTCATATGTTCATCATAGCATGACTGTTACTGAATCTGTTCTGTTCACTTAGGTTATAGAAATGATACATCTGCATTACCTGGTTGTTATTGTTAATACATATTAAAAGTTTTTTTGATAGTTTGCAGTATGTACTTTTGGAAGAAGACTATTTAGTTTTCTATTCTTTTGTATTGAATTGATCTTCAAACTAAATGAAATATTTCTGTTATGATAGCTCATTTTCTGAATAATTTTAAAATGTTCTAAATTTTTAGTTTAATAAACACTGTCTGTGCTTTCGATTTGATTTTTTTTTTTGTTTACAGGTAGTTTTAGACTTTACAACTTTTGGGTTCTATAAACATATTTATTATAGTTCCCTTATTTTCTTCCCCCATCATGTAATTAGGGATGTGGTGGTGCTAGCAGTTTTTTCATAGTTGATGTGGTCACTCACATTTATAAAGCATGATCAAAAGGCATAATTATTCATAGGCAAATGTGGCTAATGTTTAAAAGATATCCTATGATTAAACAAAGAAAATTAAATATTTTTCAGAAAGTTGAAGAATACTGAACTTATTGCACATTGTGAGGTGAGCATTGGTAAAGGGAAATGGGTCACTGCTATGAACATATGATACTGTGAAGAACAGTACAAAGATAATGAAATCATAAAAATTTTGCTTGGAAGGAACCTATGGAGGTCACCTAGTCCAACACACCACCTCACAGTGGGTATATTGCTGGCACTGGATCAGGTCTGGTGAGGATTTTTCTTGCTAAGTCTTGAAAACATTAAAGGATGGAAATTTTGCAAGCTCCCTCATAACCTCTTCCAGTACTGTCATACTTCCCTAGTGAAGTGAAGATTGTTTTTTTTATATAATGCTCAGTCTTGTATGTCCCAATATCCCAAACTAGAGATTACTTGAGCCATTGGGAAAACAGTTTGTCAACACTTTAGACAACACTGTTGTCTTTTAATCCTCCTCCACTTTTATATAAGCTATGACTGGAAAGCAATACATGCGAGTTCACATGCCCCAAGAAATATGCTGTTTTCTGTCTGAATATATTAGTCTAACTGTGGCATGGTTTTGTATTGCTGTGATCTCAAATGCACACATCAGGTTATGTATATGACTTGGATTCTCTGCTTCCTTATGAAACCAGCATCAAAATGTACATTCAACTGGAGCTCAATTCAACTTTCAGCCCTCTCTTACGGAGAAGAATCCATGTCATAAATGACGCTGAGTCCTGCAATTACTTTGGGACTAATGATTTCACAGAGTTCAGGGGATATATATCAGTAGATTTTTTTTTTTTTTTTCTCATTAGGTGGATAACCAGTAGGTGAAAGATACTGGTAAGAAAGGCAATGTAAAACCTTGAATTGCCATTTTCTCTACTAACTCTCTTTATAGATGGGTCTAAGATCTTCCAGAGGAGACATAACTTACACAGAACAGGTATTAGAATTTTTTTTTTTATTTTATTTTTGTTGTTATAAGCAGGGGCTAAAAGTCTGAGGGGAAATTCTGCCTTTATTAAAAATCTTCTAACTTCAGAAGAATTGGGATATCTCTGTTACAACAAATTCACAGGAAAATGCAGAAATCAAAGTAAATGTGAAAAATGAACAGGATAAACAAACATTGTAATATATGATATCATTGCATCTGAAAATTTGTATACTGTAGGTATAGGTTTCCAGTCTGCAAGGCTTTTCATACAGTGCTTTAGAATACTATATGTATAGAAGCGAGCCAAACCATCACTCACAGACAGCATGTTAAGAAGAGACCACGACCCAAAGGGAAACTCTAGAGGCAGTGAGGCATTGGTAAAATTGATTCTTTCTTTGGAATTCAAGTGCTTGCTTCTAGCTTGAAAATGGCACTAACTTTTGTTCAGGATTCATAACCCAAGACTCTCACAGGTTCTTAAGGATTTTCCTTTACATGATGGACAGCAGCTGTTTCTTATTTTTGAAAGATTTCATTCTTCCCTTTAAAGGCATTCTTGAGAAAGTGATAAAATACTTCAATGGTCCTTTCAACCAGGATCTGAGGCTAAGGTTTTCCCCTTTCACATCAGTATTTAATCACAAAGCTGCAGGATGATGCTTGTATTTGCTTTCTGTTAGTAAAGGCAAAGCAAGCTCTAATACCTCAATGAAAAATGTAACGGTTTCAACAGAAGGTTTTGAATCTGTTCTTTTTTCAGAATAACTTTAAGCTTGGAGAGGGGACAAGTTTTAGTGTCGAAGTATGAGCTGAAATAGATGTGCTTTAATCAATGAAAGGCAGGCTGAGAAAGGTGTGTTTGAAGTTACTTCATGGGCATACCATAACAGATAACAGATTCTTACATTTGATATTATGTCACTTATGCTGTTAAAGGTAGAGTTGATATGAAATGGTGGTAAGTAGTATTTATACTCTTTTAACTTAAATGAATTATACATGGTTTTTTTTAATCCATTTCTCATGGCCTGGCCTAGAGAATGAGCAGGTGAATGAACCCATACCTGTATTTGCCATAAGACCCTTGGAAAAAGTATTTGAATGTTATTAAATGGGAGCAAATATGTTATGATACATTGCTGAAAGGAGCAAAAGAAATGTGGGAATAAGGTATATGTAAACAAAATTTTGCTTTTAAGTATTTAACATAGAAACTAGATCATAGCAGGAAAATGGCACTATGTGACAATCTTACTGAGTAGCTTTACATGTAGACAATATACTTGCTGGAAAATATCCATTGCTCCTCCTTGCATTCCTGTGTTTCTTCTGTAGTAAACAAATCTGGAGCTGACCTATGCATATATATATATATTTAACTATAACTATCCCTTAAGAGATCTTATTATTATTTTCATGAAAACAAAAAAGTAGCCTGTAGCACCTTCTTTCTTCAAATTTCTTCAAATAACAACTAAGCAAGCTAGTTCACTTCTAAAAGCAAGCAGATAAAATCAATAAATCCCTTAAAAAATGTACAAAATAAGAACATGACTCTGTTTCCTATACAGTAGGTGAATGTTATAGAGCTGAGATATCTTTTTCATTGTGATTGTTATGCAGCAGAGGGAAGTTTTGTGATAAGCACTGTGTCCCTGTAAAACTTTTTTTTTTTTTAAATCTTGAACTATTAATCTCAGTAATGCAAGTTTAGGCTAGGAAGATAAAACCTGTAAAAAAGGACAAAATTAAAATAAATTTGAAAACCACTGTGGGAAATTTCACACAATAAAGCAGCAGGGAAGATGTCCTTAATTTTCATTTTGTAGAATGTTTATATCAACCACTTCAGTGATTTATGTGTCTTTCTTTCTGAATAATGTGCCTTTTAAGAACATTTATGACTTTGGGGTACAGGTCTAATGGAATATTGAGATAGGTCTTAATTTTCATAAGATGTCTAGCCAAAGGAATTGCTATTTGGATTTTTTTTTTTTTTTGCTTTTGACTATATTTTGGGGGCTCCTTAAGTTTTATAAATATTTAACTATTGAACAATTCCTTTCCTCTTGTTTCTCATCAAGTTTTACAGATGGGAGCACATTACCAGACCAGTGCAGAAGATATGGGTATTGATCTTACACAGGAGGGTATTTATGTGGAGACAGAGCTCAGGATTGAATTTAGGGGAGTAGGGGTGGAATGTGATCCTTTAAAATGAACTTAGGTCAAGACTCGTGGAAAAATGTCAAGGATAGAAAATACGTCATCATTTTCCATATTAAATGGTGATGCACATAATTTCTGTGCAGTAATTGTTACACCTGGTATAGCAGGGGACTGGAAGACAAGATTATATGGTTTTGTCATTGGATTGCCTGAATGTGCCTAGTGGGAAAATGCAATTGACAAATTGCTGCATGTCATTCCTAGGATGACTGCCATTCATCTGTGTGGGCTTGGCAATCGGACCAGGCAATGAACAGGATTGAAGGTGATATTTGGTGTCTCCAGGTCAAATCCAGATTTTGAAGAAAAGTGTCAGAACATGTCAGGAAAATAAGGAAAAATGTACACACCTAGATAGAGGATTGGTGTAAACTGCCTTTAAAAATAAAGGAAAACAGGGAAAATTAACACAGAAAAGAGAGAGTAAAAGTCACAGATTTCATTGAAAATTCTGACATATGGCAGGACTTTGAGAAAAATCTAGGAGCAATTAAACAGTGTGAAATGAAATAGAATACATGGATTGACAATGTAGGGGACTGCACAGACTGCAGTGGGCCTATGGATGGCTAAGGGCACTGTGTGCTGAACATATCTGCAGGTAACATCTGCAGGATTGCAGCCAAATGCAAGATGTGTCATTATTCATACGAAGCTGGAAGTGCTCGGCTCCACATCCCTCATCCTCAATCTTCCAAATCACTTGGTCTGGCTTCAGGATATCAGGAGAGATTTCCTGTCGCAAAATATTTTGCTCTGTTAGTCTTTGTGAGCTACTCCTGCACAGTGCTGACTCCTAGCATTATACATGACTTTAGGTGGTTTCCATCAGCAGTGTTTCAACTTAATATGTCTTGAAATTCTTCTGGTGGCTTCAGCAGAGTTTTCTAATGTGTATTTAATTAGGTCCAGAACTTCTAAAAATGCCTCAATCTGTTTTACAACAGCAAAGTTGTGAAATTTTGCAGCCCTTCAAAGTTGAAAAGCTGTTTGAAAACAAATGTGGAACTCAAGAGGGAAAGTTTTGTATGAGTAGATTTGGCAATTACACAATGTACTCCTCAGTTCATAACATTACAATTCTTTCAGAGCCACCTTTTTGGTTCATGGTTCCTCCATAAAATATTTTATATAGCCCCAAAATATTTGCAACCCTCTGATCTTTAAATTGCCCTAATCTTCTGTAATTCCTAAGACTTAATATTTAACAGGTAAGCATACTTGAACATTTCATGCTAAAAAGTGCAGACCCTGATCGTTCAGCTTATTAATAAAGAGGCAAGACAAGGCAAGATCTGTGTTAAGGTCAGAAATTGCTTGGATGCTTTGTACATTATACAAAGGACAACAAAGGTTTTAAAGAAAGTAAACAACCTTTCACATGCAGCAATACAAAAGAGTAGCTTGCTTTGTGCTAATAAAATGTGAGGTGACAATAAAGTGCAAAACAATGGCATTTTTATGTACTTGAGGATTTGTATACCCAGCATATAATGCAGTAAATACTATGCAGACAAAATGCAGAAAATTATGGGAATTTTCACTTTTGTGTATGTATGGTAGTTGCTTATTAGAAACATGATATCTCAGATTTTTAAAATGCATTTTTCAAATACCCAAAGGCAACTGCAGATAAAATATGATCAATGTTTTGTGAAACCTAAGTGGCCTTTAGGTTAGAGAAACATATAGCATGGATACATAAACCACCAACATTTTTGTGAACTAGTAACTTACATCAGCAAACTGGTTGAAAACAAAAGTATATGAGAGAAATGAACTCTCCATGTATGAAATGTGAAACTGGTTGTTAAATGTGAAGTTTTACAAAACTGCTGTGGTATAATTCTATGTAGAAAGTGTATATTTGAAATGTCAATTAACCCCCACTTCTGTAACAAAACAGAGTTGAATTAAAAATATTTTTATGAAACTTCCAAGAGAAGTATAAAAACTGTAGCAATGCCATTATTTGACGGATTCATATGTAGGTGGTTTCTTGAACTCTGAGCCTGCTATCTGATAAGATGGAAGTATTACATTTATTTTCATTAATTTTGTTTGTTTACTGTTTTCTAGGTAAATTTTTCTAAGTAAATTTGTCTGTAGTATCAAAGAAAAGACTGTACATTTACCCCACCAGGATGTGAAATACTGTTTTGGATGGTCAATTTCCATTTTCCAAATAATCCTTCTTTTCTGTAAGAAACTAAATAAAATTATAGTGATTAAATGGCCCAATTATCCTTTACAGAGATTGACTGATGCATCATTACTTGATGCCACAATAATATATTATTTATAAATAAACATAAACCTCAGATCTTTTCTTTGTGTCTTTAATATATCAATAATAGTGCACCTTCTGCTCTTGGAAAGTAATTTTTTCAGGAAGTACACTTAAGGTGAGTTCATTTTACTGGAGCTAAGCCATTAAAGAAATTATATTGCCTTTTCTCATGTGCTTTGCTAGATGATGCTAAATATTTTTATCTTTAAGGCTTTTTCAGTTGCTGGTCTTTCCATCTTACACGATGACTAACTTATATTAAAATTTAAATTGTTTTCCATTTGTTTTCTTTTTCACATTGCAGCAACAAGCTTGTTTGTCTTGCAGTGTCTAAACATAGATCAGATGAATGTTCCGCAGCAATTACTTGTTTAAGACAAGTATTCCTGAATTTGCAAGTTCATCTTGTCTAAATGATACGAGCCAGACCCATGTTCTCCAGGTGATCTATCGAATTTACCTGCATGGCCATTTAACAGTGGAGATATTTTTTTCTTTTCTACTTTGAGAATTATTCAGGCCAGTGGAGTCCGGGGGGGTTTTCCATTGGCGTAAAGAGTTGAAATTAGAACATTAATCGCATCCGGAGATATAATTGAGCTTGTCAATGTGTTCGGTTGAAAAAAAAGAGGGGAGAAAAAAACCCAACCAAACAGAAGTAGAGAAAAACCTGAGAGTTCAAAGAGAGAGAATTTGAAGAATGAAAGGTTGTAGAACAGAAGCATATTTACTGCCTCAGTAAAGTAAATGTTGGAAGAAGGTGTTTTGATGCAGAATATTCTGAGATCTCACACAGGAAAAAGATGTGAATCTTAAGTGTGCTTATACATTGTGAAAGAAAATGAGAGAAGAGTTCAGTGATGATGATTTTAAGTGAGAAAGTTTGTTTTGAAATGCACTTGAAATTTTTAGATTAATTTCTTTTGCTGCTTGTACTTTTGCAGAAACACAGTTAGGGAGAATTTAGAACTGTTGGATATAAATTAGACGTATTGGAACTATGTTGATTTTCAGATATACCCCATCACCCAGAAAAATTATAATGAGTGATTGTGATTAAAGGAAATGTAAAGAGCTTTTGCTCATTTAGAATATTAGGATTGGCTGTGGTTGCTAATGAAGTGCAAAATGAAATTCTAGCAATTATGTAAATAAGGGCACAAGTAAATCTAAAGATATCGTTGGACTTCCAGGGAAAAGATAAAACAATTTTTAAACTATCAATGGATAGTTCCTGTAATGGGTCTGGCTAAGATGGAGTTAATTTTACCCATAACAGCCCTCATAGTCCTGTGCTTTGCATTGGTAGCTAGAAAGGTGTTGATAACACACCAGTGTTTTGGCTATTGCTGAGCAGTGCTCCCACAGCATCAAGGCTGTCTCTCCAACATTTCCCCCTCCTAGCCAGTAGGCTGGGAGTGACCAAGATCTTGGGAGGGGACATAGCCAGGACATCTGACCCAAACTGACCAAAGGGATTCTCCATACCATATGATATCTGCTCAGCAATAAAACTAAGAGAAAGGAGGAGGAAGCGGGGACATTCGTTATTTACTATGTCTTCCAGAGCAACCACTACGTGTACTGAAGCCCTGCTTCCTGGAAAGTGGGTGGACATCGCCTGTTGATAGGAAGCCGAGAATAAAATCTTTGTTTTCCTTTTGCTTCTGCACACAGTCTTTGGTTTTGCTTTTATTAAACTGCCTTTATCTTGACCCACGAGGGTTTTTTTTCATCTCATTTTCGCCCCCTGCCGTCCTGCTGAGGAAGGGAGTGATAGAGTGGCTTGGTCAGCACCTGGTGTCCAGCCAAGGTCAACTAACCACAGTTCCATAAGATAATGTTTTTGGTTTGTCTCATGCTGAGGTGTATTTTAGTTGGATATGGTTTCAAAAATACCAAAAATCCAAACAACTGACTGAGCTTACCGGACATGATAATTTAACAGGAAAGTGAGCTTATGGATATGACAGGCATTTTCTGGATAATTAATATAGTCCCATATCTTCTTCATCATTGAAGGTAGGGAAAATTATCACTTGATGATGAGTAGTTAGAAATTTATCTTAAATGAGAGAGAATAATTAATGATTTCAGTAACACAGAGTCTCTACATTTGCTCAAGTAATCTTGATGGAGAATAGCTGAGTTTGCTTGGTAATACATAACCTTTGGCACAAAATAAGAATTGTTTAATGTTTCTTTTTCCTGAAACGAGCAGACATGTACTTCCAGAAGCACAAAATCTTAAAAAATATTTTAAAATGTGTACATCTTTTCAGTAATATTATTAGCATGATCCTTCAATGTTTACCGCCATTTGCATTTCAATAGGTTGCAAATACCTTTAACAAAAGGAAAGATTCTGAGGGGCTAGAGAGAAAGGGTTATTCTTTAGACATATGCAGCTTAAATAGTAAGAGGCAGTGATATTAGGTTGAAAAAAGGCTGCTGAAGGAAACTATAGGGTTATCTTAAACCAATCTAAGAAAGTAAATTTAAAATGAATAGACAGGATTGATTACTTTTGGTACTTTAAATCCATAATACTTTTTTTTTTATTGCTTGCGTATGTATTTTTATACTAACAAAATAAAATGCAAAGAATAAAAATATTTAACTTGAAATAAATATGTTTAGTTTTATTGCAAATTAATGTGGGGATAGAGCAATCAAATAAAATCTTTGCACTGATTATGCAATGTGTCCCTTAGGCTGTTCCATATGCATTAAACTGTACCAGCAAAAGAACTGCTAAATAGTTTTAGCCAGTTGTTCCAAACCCCTAATTTTTAACTTGACAGTCTTGCTGTCATGTTCAAACCTCAGGTTTGATGATACAAATCATAACAAACAGTATGGAAATGCTTGTTTTGTGTTGCTAATATAAAAAATGAATACTCATAGTAAATTTGAAGTGCTCTCTGAAAGTTGTATGTTGCCTTCTGTTTGTACTGTTTGTTTCTTTGTGTCTGTGTATACAGTAACAAAGATGGCTAGTGCATTAAACTGGCAACCAAAGTCCAGTCTCATTGATTTTGTCTGACCTTGAGCAATTCCTGTTGCAATCTACATACCTGCAGAATGGAGAAGCTTATGTTGCCAACAGTTTTATCTATATGCTTGCATGTAAAAACCTATCCAACTCTTTCTGGGAATATGGTGGTTGAATTCTCTTGTTATTCCTATTCTAAAACATGATAGTGAAATGTTAGTATCTCTTTTAATGAAGTTCTATGACCATAGAATAATGAAGAAAGAAAACTATTATTAGATTTATCTCTCCAAAGCTCTGGATCCATCTTCTGAATATCAGAAAGGGATAGGAGGGAAGAATAGTATGAGTTTCATGGAAGAGTTTGGAGCTGAACTTTGAATCTTCTCTTTCTAACTCCATATACAATATTGTTTACAAGCAACTGCAGTAATTTCAGATTCATTAACAGCAGGTTCATATGTTTTCTCACGGTGACTACTTAGAATATATGAAATCTATATTCTAACTCCAACCATCTGTTAAGGTGGTGAAAAGCTAATAGGAGGCTACAAATTCACTCATATAGAAATGTGCTTGTTTCTGGAAGAAAACAAGAAAAACATAATTCAAATATTTAAAAGATGCACTTGTAAAAATGTGAACCTCTTGTCAAATCTCTGCCTTCTAGTGGAAATGTCTCTACCCTGTTTTACTGCCCTTACTAACTCTTCATTAGCCATCTTAAAATTGTAGCTGAATACATATATTAGACTTACCCTTTCAAAGCCCTTTAAAAATGTGATTACAATTTGTTTTACTTTAAAAATTCCTACTATTACCATGTCTTATGTAATTTCATTAATGACCATTGCTCCTTACCTAGGACATTGTATCTGCGCTGATTTAATTCTAAACAAGGACTTGATGCCCAATGGCAGATATCCTGTGTATTTACAGATTCATTTCAATATTTACCTTGTATTTCCCTTAAGTTCCTAATTTGTTTTCCATAAATGATTCTGTTCCTAGTGATGGTGCAAACATGCCAGACTACAGCAACAGTGATAAATGGTGTTGATGCCTTAGGGTGATACATAAGTAAATTAGCTGGTAAAGCTAAACTGTTCAGTTTCAACTTTTAATACTGTTTTGTAGCATTGGCTTTTCATTCACCATTGGATTGGTTTTGCTTACTTTGTGATTTAATTATTCTTCACAGGGTAATGAAAATTTAGAAATGTATAAGGAAGACAAATGTAGTTTTACAACTGAAGCTAAGTAAGAACATGATAGCTACAGAGTAATACAGGGAGCTTTGAACTATGGAAAGCAGTTTAAAAGCTTTCAGAATGTGCACTCCTTAGAAACAACTTTTAATCTGGAGGATTCAAGTACTTCTATATGTTAAGATGCACAGCTCCTTAAGCCATAAGATCCTTCTTATCCTGTATCTTCTCTTTTAGAACAGTCAATATCAGATGTGCAGGGGAGAATGGAAGGAGAAGATATACATGAAATGATTCTTACCATCTAGAGAACTGCTGAAACAGAAGTGCTAAGACTTTCCAGACCTTTTGCATGTGAATTTTTTTAATCCTTGGCCTCCAAGTTTACAGGAACATGACTCTTCCTGGAGCTAAGACCAGCACAAATCTGTGCATAACCCCCTACTTTCCTGCAATAAATGAAATACATTTTACCCCTTATATATCCTTATCTGAACATCAGGAAATACATACAGTTTAATCATGCACATCTGTCATCTCTTGCCTTACACTGTTATGTTATTAAATACTGAAATAACTCTTTTGAAGTAGAGCAGGTTAGAAATTTTCACATTTCAGTTTAATTTCACATATTAACTTATGGGCTGTGTAGCTTATTTTGTGAAAATGGTCAACTGTTTTATTTTTTCTTTTAGAGTTTTGTTTAGAAGTGCCGTAAAATATATCTACAGAGATTCATGTAACAAATAAGAATGTGATTCAAGTCTATCTACCCTGAAAGATATGGATTTCTTTTTATCTAAATGCCTTGGAGAAATATCCTTAGTCAAGATAATTTTAAAAAAATCCAACATTTTGTTAATCAAATTTCACCTAATGGAATTAGAATTTTCCATGGGGAAAGGAAATGCTTTGATTCAAAACACTCATATGCAAGTTGATAATTTTCATTTTGAACTCACAGTTTAAATTGAAGTAGTTAATTGTCTTAATTTCATTGAAAGTTTCAGGCTTTTTTACTCTTAATTTTTTATTGTCAAGTAATATTTACCCTAAATTAGTATTATATAGTAATTAACATACTGACTTGGCAAGAAACTCAATCATTTAGTCAAATGTATTTGTTCCTTTATTAAAACAAATACTATACCTTGTGAGAAATTTCATTTCAGGTAAGTAGGGCAGACAAAAGTCTTCAGGTGACTAAAAAAACAGAGAAACGAAACACTGCTAGTTACAGGTGCAGGTTAAATAAATTCTCAATTTTTTTTCCATCAAATAAAAATTACAACCTTATGACAGAGTCACAACTCATTAGCCAACAGCTGCTTAAAACAAGTAACTCATTGGAGGTATCTCTGGCCTCAGAAGTATCTTGTGCTTAATTGTTTTAGAACCCTTAGACAGCTGCCAAGTGCTATGAGCAGACAGTTGCAGGGTATGTTTTTCCAGGAAAGATTTCAGAAATTTTTTTTTGCTCTCCCTGGTTGCCCGAATTTTTTAAGAGAATTTGTACTTTTATGATTTAAATGTATCTTGTAAAGCAGGCATAACTGTAAAGAAAATTTCACTATGGGTTATCTTGAATGCGAAAAAATATATGAGTAGCATGAGTGGAAAGAAATCAGTGAAGGAGACAATAGATCTTTTAAAGACTAGCAGGGGTAATTTTTTTTTAATCTTATTTGTCAATTTTTTACAGTGATGCTAGGAAAGGGAAACTTGAGATAGATACCATGAAAATAAACATTTATATGTAGAACAGAATATTAAACATGCCAAGGCAATGCATGGAAAGTAAAATGAGCTGTCAAAAGTCTGACCATCAGGGCCAATAAAAGCAAGAGGCAAATTATTTCTAAAAATGCTTTTCCATCCCACTCATTTACCAGCGTAAGGTCAACTGTTTTCCAGATTTTGTAGTCCCTTGCAATGAGGAGCATCTCCATGATAAGTCTTTAACACTCAAAGATTCAACATCTGAGTGTTGTTAAGAATGAATACAGTAAAGCACTTCTGTGAGTGGAAAAATGGGATTGCTCTGAGACAATTTTGAATCCTACTTAGGAAGTCTGCTGAGACTGTGATAGCTTTCAATATTATTTTTATGAGTAGAAGCAGCAGGTATGTATTAGAAGCTCCTCTGGATTTTGCATTGTATTTTGCCTTCCTTGTGTCCTGTACATAAGGTTATTGATAACTCCTTGGCAGGCATAAAATATCTCTGACTTAGCAAAAAATCAGCAGAGTTCTTACTTGTTTCTGATTGATTTTCTTGTATGTCTCACTGAGGTCTCTTGACTTTAGTCAAGTTTTGAGCTCTCTTGGTTGAGGCCAGAAGTCCCTTACCTAACTACACGTGTCCAGTGTCATTTTAGGTGTTGTAGGATATCCTACTGAACCTCCAGCTGCCTCTCCAAAGAAGTGCAGCTCTTCAAGGTTTCCTGTGTCAAAACCACCAGCTCCCACATCACAGGTGGTAACCCTTTCTTGGTAAACTATACTACTTCAAATGGCTCTAGGTGACTATATGTAGGCAGTCCTACCTTCGCTCCCTGTCTCCTGGGAGAGGGCTGTAAGAAAGGGTTTATGTCCAGCTGGCATCTAGAAGTGGGGTCCGCTGTGTTTGTTTATCTTGTGGACAGAGTTTTCATTAAAATATAAATACCAAGAAGGTAACAATTTTTTTCTAACAACACGTTTCTGCTGGATTTCTTGCCAGTTAATTTCCATGTCATAAATGCTCTTGTGCTTAGTTCAGAAAGCTGACAGGCAGAAAAAAAAATAAAATTCAAGGCTGCCTAAAAGCATGAAAAAATAAATTTCAAAATGCCTTATACAGAATTATTATTATTATGACGTAATTTTTGAACATTCTAAAAATAGTAGTAAGGAGAGAGAAAGACTAAATAGATATTGACAATAATACATAACAATTATTTGATGTTTGTTGTTTGGGTAATGTGCCTTGTTCTTTATTTCTTTTCTCGCAGAAACAATGTTGATCAATGAATTTGATAATATAAAAATTTTTTAAGAGGTACTATATTAGAAAGGAACAATGTATTGTGTATACTTTAAATATCTTCAGTTTTCTTCTGAAAATATCAAATTGAAATGGAAATTATGGTTGACCCTGTTGATCTCTTTCAAATTGTATGTTTTCATTATATCCTTTGGAATAGCTGAAATTGATATCAAACTCATTGTATTTTGTCTGTATCGTGTTATTTGCGTTCCCTGTGTCTGGTCTTTCTCTGTCCTTACTGTAGATTCTGTGAATACCTCTTGCATACAGATTTCTCAAGACTATTTATAACTTGCTTTTCTGATTTCAATGCCATTATTCTCTTCCAAAAAGTATCTGCAGTTACATTGCCATTTCCAAGTCTAGAAGAGCTTTTAGCAAAAAATATCAGATGCCAAATTAGTTTCTTCCACAGAAAGTACAGAAGTTAAATGTATATTTCTATTTCCATCGAAAAGAGATCCTGAGGTAGTGCCTTTCCAAATAATTGATCTGAGCTGATACCAAAACTCTAACTTTTATTAATTGTTGCCCATAATTTTCTTTTATGATGCCACCGAACTTTTGTTGGAGAATAAAGTCCTTAATATCAATATCTGAGTAAATCTGTTATTAGAAAATAATGAGTTCAAATGGATTATACAAGTTTCAGGAAACTTGTGAGATTGTATATCAAAGATGTCAAAGACAGAAAAAATTCCCCCAAATAAATAAAAATAAAGTGTAAGCGTGCAATGATAGAATAATGTGGACTGGAAGATACTGGAGGTCCTGTAGCTCAACCTTTTCTCAAAGTAGGTCCAGTTAGAGCAGACTGCTTGAAGACTTGTCCTGTTGAGTCTTGAGTGTCTTCAAGGATAGAGATTCCAGAGATTCTCTGCACAAAACTGACATCCGTCATAACGAAGAAGTTTTTCCTAGTATACAACTGATTTCAATATTTCTGTCTCTGCAGGTGCTGTGATGAAAGAGAATGACCTACAAGGTAGAAAACATGTATAGTTCAGGTATGAGGGAGAAGGAGTATACTCTTTTTTCTCTTTGTGATTTTTTGGACTCCAACACCAAAACTGATTGAAAATATGAAAATGGGTTGATTTAAAAATGGGTTTTACCTATGAGCTAATGCAATTAATTTGCAGAATCAAAAAAGCCCAGAGACTAGTAGTCTTCACTATCAGGGAACAAGGATTTTGATTTTGTGATATTGAAGAGTAAGTTTATTCATATATTATTAAAGCATGTGTCCCACTCTGAGTCATCAAGGCAGTAATAGACTATATCAGAGCTATTGCAATTTTTAGACAAATTTATTTAGACTGTTTTCACAAGTCTTAGAAACAGAGAAGATTAACACACAGTACTGTGTCTAGTATTCAATCCATGCAGTAATTTTGGGGCCAGATTCTGCTTATTTGTATGCATGGCTTTTTATATAAAGCCTTATACCACTATAGTTAATCATAATCATCCGTGCTTTTAATCAACAGTGACAATGTATACAATTTAACTTACACTATTGTGTGATTAGGTTAATTAAACTTTGTGGCTTTCATGAAATATGAAAAAAGAATCAACTTAAAATATTTTTACAACTCATATTTATGCAGAATTATGATCTAATTATATTTATATGCAGTGATTTTGATCAGGGCACCATGGCTGCTTTAACAGGGAGTACATCTGAATTTGCAGAATCTATAGGCACAGCATGTATTCACTTTAAAAATGAGTCAAACCATTTCACATTAATATTCATAAAAATATTGAGAAGTCCTTTTTCCTGACTTTAAGTTTACTAATGGAAAATTGTACTTTTCAATATTAGAATAAGGAGGGCTAGAGGGCAGTCACATAATTTTGTGTGATAAGAAGTAATAAAAATAAGTCTATGAAAACTACAAAAGGGAATGGTTATTTAAATATTCTTTATGTACCCAATATAATACCCAATGAAAGAACCACTTCCTTCTTCTGTGTAAATACCAAGTTTACTTGGTCTCCGTTTGCTTTTTCCTGATAAATAATGTTGACTTTTTGTAAAAGGTGTATTGTCAACATCAAATGGCAGGAATTTTCTTCAGAAAGATGGATTTGTTAACATACAAGTATTTTAGAAATAAACTGATGGGATGAAATAGTTTCTTTTTATTTTCTAACTCAATTTAAAATATAAAAGTAATTAAAATTTCAATTTTTACTAGTTAACTATTTTTTTTTTTTTAAATTTCAGACTATTTAGCAGAAACTAAGTATTTTACAAAAAGTTAATCCCCAGTCTGTAAGGGGAATCCCTCTTGTTTTCACCTCAGTTTTCCCTTATGGTTTTGGCACATATACTGTTTGACAGGATTGATTCCTTCTATTCAAGTGGTAGGCTGTAAGAGACCTGAAATGGTACAGACAGAAGGTGATTTCATATTAAGTAGAACACTTTACTGTAGTGGGATATGGTTACTAAATCAGAACTTCATTCAATGGCTAAACAAACTCTCCCTCTGTACATTTGTTTTATAACTTTGTTGGGTGCTGCTTTGTGAAAACTACCCATGATTAAACTAGAAGATGAGAGGCGATTTGGAGCATCAACAAATGTTACAACTCAGCTGTAAAAAGCAACCAGAGAGAGTAACAGGGGTAGAGATTGCAACCAAGTGAGAAATATTTGAGACTTATAAATCGGAAGCTGTAAACAGAAGGTTAGATAAACAGCATTTCTATACACTAAACTGGAGAACCAAAAGGGAGGAGTGGAATAACTGATTATTTATTAAAGAAGAGCTATTTTAAAACTTGTGTTTTTAATGTTATCCTCAAACTACTTTTTTGTGTCCAAGTTCTATGGATGTAATAGAAGAGAACTAATAAAAGAAAAAGGTTCATAAGACAATACTCAATTTGAACAGTTGCTCAAAACATAAGGGCTGAAATATCCTAAGTCCAATATCTATCTTTTGTATGGTTTGAGAAAGAAAACTTATGTTTTACTTTAGATAGTTAAGTATGTATTTGCTTAAAATTGATACTTTCAATTTTATCACAGTCTGGTTTTGCTCTGTGATTTTTTTTTTTTTTTCTTTTGCTCAGTGCAAAGCAAAAATTAAACCCATTTAAAAATTTTAAAGCTAGAGACAAACATAAAATCATATATTTAAAAATGTGTTGCTTAATTGTTTCTTTCTCCCACCTTAACTCTCTGGGATTCCCAAGAACAGAGGCTTTGCCCTGCTGAAAATTAAGATGAATTTATTTTTTTAATTGGCCTATTTATATATTGTGCTCACAAAGAATAGGATGTCATGCTTTTGGCCATTGATTTTTTTTAACTTAGCCATATGAAAATTAGAACTTGTCTGAATACTTTTAATATGATTAGTATGAAGATTTTTATTTGAGAATCATCATGAAAGTTAAAATGATATTAATATCTCATAATTGTTAAAAGGGTAACAGACTACATATTGCAATCAGAGGCAATTAGCCTCTGATATCAATATTTTTTTTTATTTTTTTTTTTTACCAGATTGCTTGGCTTTATAGCAGTCATTTATGAAGTTTTCCCCCATGGTGTATGATACAGGCGTAGATCATTTTGTTCAGGATTGATTTAAGCAATTGTTTCCAGTTACCATACTTATGAATCAATTTATTAAAGAGGAACTGAAAGTATTGGGTGGTGTATTAACAAGTTAAGAATGAATGTTGATGACAAAAGCAAAATGGAAAAAGTAAGTGACAGTTTCACTGGGAAAGGAGAAAGATATTTCCTCATATAAACTCTCTACTCAAATACTATTGATGAGCTGAAACTGTAATTCAGCTTTTGTCAGTTCCTCAGAGCTCTATATGTAGGATAGTTGGATGATGGATGCTGGCAGATCTTTATTGGTAGAGTCTTGACATCAAACCTTAGGTCATACAGCAGCCTGTTACCAACTCTTGATCACCTTGTATCTGATTTACTAGCCTGAATATGGGACCCATTCAAACCCTTCTCCAGAAAGTTTTCATCCAGGTAAGACTCTCCTTTGCATTTCTGAACAACTAATTTGTTTTTTCCTTTTAAAAAAATTCTAAATGTCTCCATATTCAGTACCTGAAAAGCTATTCTTTCTGAGTATTTATCAGGATTACTCATTCTTATCTTAGGTCTCTCCAAGATCTGCAACTTTCTTCATACTCCTTCTTTTTTTTTTTTTTTTTTTTTTTTTTTTTTTTTTTTTTTTTTTTTTTTTGATAACTAACAATATAGGAAATAATCCTTCCTCCACAATGGATTTGTGCAACAGCAGAATTTCTTGCTTTTCCCTTCCCTTTTTTTTCGGTCTCCCAACTTACTCCTGATTACCTTTTGCTCTAAGTATCTCTTCATCATATATCTTCACTAAACATTAGTTCAATCTGGAGTTGTATAGCAATGTGTTTTGTCTGTATATTGTAATAGCAACCTTGGCCTGCAAAAAATGACTTTTTGTTACTTTTCTATCCCCGTTATCTAGCATCCTCATCTTAACTGATGCTGAAACAAACATACTAATGACACAATTGAATGTTATTGGGTTCTGATTGACTTTAATTTCTTGTGGCTCATTTAATATGAAGTCCTTTTATAATTTCAGCATATTATGAGCATAGAACATTGTTTTTTCTCATTTTGATGTACATAAGGTTAAATTGTTCTAAAACCTCATAAGTATGCATAGTTATGAAATACTTGAGATTACCTCTTGCTTAGATTATCTTGATTTTTTAATTGGATAGTGAGACAGTGTACACATATATACCAAATTCTATAGCATGATTGAGGAGTGATATGTTGGCTAAAAAACTTTTGGATCATTCATGTGGAAATTGTAGTCTACATAATGATTCTATCATAATTCACAGATTTATCTTGTAGGAAATAAGAGAAATTTACTTCATTTACTGACTTTGATTTCACTTAGTATCTACAGCAAAAATAATATTTTCTGTAATTTTTAGCTTCCAGAACAATTCTTCACATCAATACTGTCTCTCCAATATTTTCCTTTTAAAATTCTGTTTCCCTGATCTACTTTTTTCAGTGTGGCAGAAAGTTTCCTGCCAAACCTCTCATTGTGCCTGTGGGTAAAATGATGTCATGTTGTTTTCTTTTACATTGTAGTAACTAGCGGATGAGGCATTTGATGTAGTGTGTGGGAAATTCATTTAAGTTAAATAATTAGTCGATTTAAAAAAAAAAAAAAGGCTGAGAGGTTATGAAAGGATTGTTTTACATTTTTCTGTAAAATATTTTTCTTTGTCTGGTTTTCAGAATACTCTTTCAGGGAGCTCGTGCTATTTCTTTTAAAGGATTCTATGTAAAATTCAAATTTCTTTGTGATTATTAACTTACCAGTTGCTCTTTAAATGGTCTTTTGAGTTATGCTATACGAATCTTTATTCAGACATTTCTGTTTGCTTTATGGAGTTTGAGATTATTTGATATCTGGCAAAGAACACTTGGTACTTCACAAGCTAACCTGAATGATATCCTTATGATTTTTTATGGTAGCTGAAAATGAAAAACCCCAAGCCATTGAGTTCATTGTTCTGAGCTGCTGGTGAAGAACTATTAAAGGCTATAAATACACATTCAGCATCTTCAGGAAACACAGATTGTGAAGAAAAGGCTGTTCAGCTTCAGTTTTAGCATCCAGAGAAGGGTGAAGCTGTCTCTACAGTTTTCTTGTGTGAACTGAATACTGGGTTTGGAGTTATGAGAAAACATTCTTTAGATTGTCCTCTTTTGGAAAGTCAGCAGATACTGTGCCTTTTCAGTTTGTGTCTTTAAAAGCAATGTTAATGTTCTAGTAACAAACCCTGTGAGGCTGATACAGTCCATTAAAATTGGGGGCACTTGGTCACTTTGCAGAATTACTTCAAAAGAAAGCTGTAATTTTTGAGAAGCTTCTCTAAGGAATTAAGTACAAAGTAAGTGTAGTTCTTTTTTAAACAGTCTCAGGTAGTGTGTGTGTCAGGGGCAGAGAATGCTGTCTTTTTTTTTTCACCTGAGAGATACTGGGAGAATTATTGATTTTTCTTAGTGTTTTAGCTGATCAGGTCAAAGTTTATTGTGTTTGAAATGTGTCTTCTAAATAAAAGAAGTATCATCTTCACTTTCTTTTGCGATTCTTTGCTTGTGATACTTTGCCTTTTAGTAACTGATAAAGCTGCAGTGGTACAACATGCCGCTGATGTTGATTTATTTCAAAAGCTGTAGTACTTTCAACAGGAGCAAAAAGAAATAATAATAAAAAAGATATCTTTATTGTCTTATATTAGAATTTCAGGTTTAATTTTAATTTCATGAACTTCTTTTACATGATTTGAAATAAAAAAGATTAAAATCATTCACATTGTCTCCCTATGGCCAGAAGCCAGCTTTATTATTTTGAAGACTGTGGCCTGCTCTTCAGTATGCTACAATATCTGTAATAAAAGATACGTACTTAATTAAATTTTTCTGCAGTATTTATCTAGGGTTTTATTGTGATTTCCTTTTCTGCATTGAGAAAATTCTGAAATATAGTCATATGTCATACTATGGTAGGAATAATTGGGCTGTTGGACAAATGAGTGGAACAGACCAAAACCTCTAGGGAAACTAAAAATATTGACATAATCCAAAAGACTGTAATATTACAGAGTAATAAAATACACATAAGATATATTATATATTATACTACTAATAATAAACATAACTCAGCACATCAAACACCTTTTTGTGTTTCTGCTTTATTTTCTGTGGTTATTTATTTAAATACATATATGTATATCAGATATGTAGTTGATAAATAGCTGCAAAGTGCCAGAATAATGGCTGCAGATTAGAAAATCCTGTGTTATTTGGCATAACAAGCACATCAGGACTGCAATCTTCATACATCTTCTTAATTACATGCCATAATTGGGTTCCAGGGTTTATTTTTTTGATGTTGATATTCATCCAATGGGAATATTCAGAAGTCATCAAATTAATTAAACTTTTAACAACTGCTTTGAACTACTGGAAATGAATTGTTGAAGAGTACATAAAAAAGATTGACGATCATGTTTGTTTCAACCCCCAGATATTAAAAATGCCTGTGTTCCCTCAGAAACTTATTTGCTTCTAAATTTGAGACAAAAGACGTACCCGAGTGTTGTGTTAGCTTTGTTCAGCCTTCTTAAATACTATGTGTGTTTCTCAGACTTGATGGCGGTGGTAGGTCAGTCCATTGTAATTATTGAACATAATCCAGGATCACTCATTTAACAGTATGGTTTTCAAAATGTTTAACCTTTTGATTTTAGAAAATCTGTAGATTTTTGTATCATTATTGGTAGGCCAAAGACAAAAAGTATCCTTCTGGGTGAAGTAGCAGGGAATAGTGGAGGAGCCCTTAAATTTGTTCATGGCTGTGTGATGGTAAGCCCAGCTTTGAGGCAGAAAAAAGTGAAGGACATGCCTAACTGCAGATACTAGATCTTGACCATGTGATACTTATACCTCATAATGTATTCAAAGAGTTAAGCAGATGATACATCATTTTACAAATGCTACTTAAACCACTTGTTTTGCATTTGATTGAGAGACACAATCTGGTAGAGTGCATGGGAAAATGGAATCCAGTCTGTACAACACAAACAAGAACAACATATCAAAAGGAGCGTTGAGTGACAGAGTTAAAGGGATAATTCATACCTGATAGATACAAGGGAATCATGGTTTCTATTCAAAATTTTAGTAATGTACACAAACAAGTACTTCCTGCCTGCAAGAGTGCCTGTTAATAGATTCAGTTGAACCTACACAATCTTGTTACCTGACACTGTGTAGTAGTCAGAGGGAACATATGAGTAGATGTTGAGCTTTATTTAACACATTTACAAGCTTATTGCTTTTCTCCAAAGTTCATGGCTTAATTCAGTGCAGAACAGGCAGCTGGATTTACCTCAGGAAGAAGCATATCTCCTTCTTGAATAACACAGAGTATTTGGCAAAGAGGTAAGCATCGAAGTATTCCCCATTGTCAAAAAATAGTATCTCAAGGTTTATGTGACCTTCTGTGTGTTCCTATAGATGTCAATAGTTGACTGTTTATAATGTGTAAGCTAGGAAAACTGATAATATTAAAATTTTCTGAAAGGAATTTCTTTCTGGAAGACTTCAGTAACTTTCAGGGACTCACAAAATTCGGCAAATACCTGAAGTCTCTGGCCAGGGAGCTTGAGGTGGAAAGTCAGCACCCAGAGGATGGTTACTGAGGTGAATCATTCAGGAGTTTTACCTCCTCTGGGTGATGCCATCTGGGACAAAGCAGTAGCTTCTGGTAGTCACGAGCTTTTTCAACACTTATGTTTTTTCAAAAATTATGTGTGAAGCAGGGGCTACTGGACATATCCAACTGCTAGCCATGTGCTGCCTCATTTCCCTCCTCTATATTGACAATTCACAACTCTTACCCTTCGATTCAGAGTCTTCTCATGGAATTTATATCTTTATAAATATATGAAGAATAAATTCATATTATGCCTAAAATAGATCTCTTTATGAAAATCATTCAGGGCATGGAAAGACTACCTATTGTCTATGCTTCAGTAGTTGTATGCCATACTTGGAGTATCCAAATTTGAAGTATGTGAAATTGGAATGTGACTCATTGAAAATTATGAGACTATTTGGTGTTATCACCATTTCAGCTCACTAAAATTAAAGGAAGATTTTCTCTTTATATTATTATGCCTTCAGAAGACATGTATTTTCCTTGAAAAAATATAAAAATTAGAAGAGTTAATTCATTAGAAAATATTAAATTTAGATTCTTTTCCCCAGCATGCTTGTAAAGCATTTAGCACATTTTCAAGAAAACTTCAGGAACAAGTTTTCTTCTTGCACCACTTGATGACTGGAGAACAGAACTGACTTACTAGAACGTGGAAATCCACTTTGTACTTTCTGTGGAAGCATGTGCTCATAATTTCTTTTCCCCAGTTACCTACTGGACCTAAGAAAGATCTAAGTCCTTGTAATTTCCAATATGCATTCTTAACTAATAATATACTGCTGTTCTCCACTACCCTGAATGTTGATCTCTGCCCATCTGGCTGAACATAGCCCAGAATTAACAGAATAAATTGGGAATGAGCAATCCCCTTTTCAGTTCCTTCCCTCATCCACCCAATTTGTAAGTAACAATGGCAGAGGCAGAGTTTCTAATTTGACTGAAGCTTAAAAAATTGCCATGGCCAACATATTCTGATGGTTTTGATAAAAGCAGTGCTAAGAACGCCCAAATTTAAAGGTAAGGAAGAACAGTCTCACAGTTGGTTTATTGTTTAGGTTTGTTAAAACAAGGAGATTCCACCTAAAAAAGTCAGGAGAAAAGTAGAAAATGTTGGAGGCAAGTGTGTTGAGAAAGCAAACTGAGAAGCAACTAAAAAAAAGTTGTTCTTTATCCTGCTCTAGTTGATAGTCTTTGAAATTCCTCTCTGATCACGTTAAACCAAATGGATGAAGAAGCAGTGGTATAAACAGAACTTCTTCCTAAGTAATATTCTAGGTGCTATTTAATATATATATATTAATCTTTGAAAGTAATCCCCAATTTATGGGAAGTCAAAACACTTCCTAAGGAATCAACAGATAACTTGTAAAAGAAATTACACCCATGTCACAAGGGGTTGCAACTTAACGATAAACACACCAAGATAACTGACAATAAACATGTCAAAGAAAAGTTGTTTCAAAATTTACTGAAAAAAATATATAAATAATCCACTAGGGTTTTAAAAATTAGGAGGTGTTGAGTACTTTTTACAAACTTGAAGTGTTAACTTTGAATGGTGAAATGCACTCCCAGATATTTATATAAAGGATACTTTATTTTAGATGATCGTAAATACATACAGGATCACAGAACCAGAAGCTAGCTAATTCTAGTTATGATTTTGACTTCATTCCTTACAGGCTGTTATATAATTTTCTTGAAGCAGTTTTACCTCACAGAAAATAAAAAAAAATAGCTGCCAATTTACATTTTGGCATGAGATATTCATGATGGCTTAGCAGGGAAAAGAAAAAAAGTGGCAATGTGTCAAAGAGGATGAGGATCTAAAGAGTTTAGTGAAAGTCAACAGATTAAAGGCCATAGAGGCTAAAGTGAGCAAAAATTCATCCCTTCAGAAATATTTGAATTATTCCTCGCTTTACTGTCCTTGTACTCTCCATGTAGTCTCTTTCCTAGTTTAGGAGAAATGTTTTTGATTTCTTTCATCTTACTGTTTTTTTCTGTGTTTCAGCTGACATAAAGCTGCAGGCTAGTTGTTTGTTTGTTCCCCTTTATTTCACAGAAACGAGTGCTAAAACTGTAGAAGACTACATTGCCGCCTTGCAGTCTTACTGCCATTAATGGGAGCCTTACACTCAATTACCACAATCTTTACAGAACGTTTAATTAACTGACATAATGTGAAAAAAATGTATTTAGTAACTAGATTGAGTGGAATCATAGTATTAAACACAGAGATCTCTATTTTGCGCTAGAATGAGGTACATCCCAAATCATGAGAGGGGAAAAAATAATGCTTGAAACAACCTTGCACCAGAAATAAATACTGCATTATTATTCCTGTCATTGGAAATAACTATGATAATGCATTCACTATTGATCTTTCTCAGTAGGACTCCAGCTCTGACTCATTTCTTATCTTAAATGGCTCAGTGAGTTGCAAGAGCTGTCAGTGCTTGCCCGTTTAGTCTTACAATGTTTTGTGTACTCCATCTGCTTAACAGTACTAGCTACCTGTGGACTACCATTCACATGGACTAACAGTGAAGCAAGTCTGAAAAAACAATATTGACTAAAATTTCTGGGGTTTTTTTTGAAGTATGCACCAGTAAATTTTGGATTCCAAAAAAAGGAAAAAAATTGTTTTCATGTGGATAAATAACTACCTTTGGAAAAATAAACAAAAGTAGTAGTTATAATACCTAGGAGTCAAAATAAAATTTGTATTATTTCTGGATTATTTTTTAATTGGCTTTAACTTAGATGAATTTCTTCATTAAAATATATACATTTTCTTATGATTTTAGTAAGGCTTTTGATACTGTCCATCACAACATCTTTCTGGACAAGTTGTCCAACTGTGGTATGAGCAAGTTCATGGTGCACTAGGTGAAGAACTGGCTAAATGGCAGAGCTCAAAGGGTTGTAGTGAATGGGGCTACATCTGGCTGGTGACCAGTCACCAGCAGTGTTCCTCTGGGTTCAATTCTAGGGCCAGTTCTGTTCAATATATTTATCAATGACCTGAAGGCAGGAGTTGAATGCACCATTAACAAGTTTGCTGATGATACCAAACTGGGAGGTGCTGTTGGCTCTCTTAAGGGACATGATGCCTTGCAGAGGAATCTAGATAGATTGGAGCATTGTGCAACGATTAATGGGATGAAAGTTAACAAGTCCAAATGCCAGATTCTGCACCTAGGATGGAATAATGCAGGGCACAGGTATAAACTGGGAGAGGAGTGATTGGAGAGCAGCCCTGCAGAAAGGGATCTGGGGGTGCTGGTTGGCAGCAGGCTCAACAGCAGCCAGCAGTGTGCCCTGGCAACAAAGAGGGCAAAACACATCCTGGGGTGTGTCAAACATAGCATAACCAGCCAGTCAAAGAGGTGATTATCTTGCTGTATTCAGTGTTGGTGAGGCCTCAACTTGAGTACTGTGTGCAGTTCTGGGCCCCACAATTTAAGAAGGATGTGAAGGTCTTTGAATGCACCCAGAGAAAGGCAACAAAGCTGTTGAAAGGATTGGGAGAAATGTCCTATGAAGAGCAGATAAGGACTTCGGGCTTGTCTAGTTTGGAGAAAAAGAGGCCAAGGGGTGACCTCATTGCTTTCTACAACTTCCAGAGGAGGGGAAGTGGAGAGGGAGGTGCTGATCTCTTCTCCCTGGTATCCAGTGATAGGATGCATCGGAATGGTTCAAAGCTGCTCCAGGGAAGGTTTAGACTGGACATTAGGAAGCATTTCTTTACCGAGAGGGTGCTCAAACACTGAAACAGGCTTCCTAGAGATGTGGTCGATGTCCCACGCCTGTCTGTGTTTAAGAAGTTATTTGGACAATGCCCTTAATAACATGCTTTAACTTGGTCAGCCCTGAATTGGTCAGGCAGTTGGACTAGGTGATCGTTGTAGGTCCCTTCCAACTGAAATTATTCTCTTCTCTTCTCTTCTCTTCTCTTCTCTTCTCTTCTCTTCTCTTCTCTTCTCTTCTCTTCTCTTCTCTTCTCTTTTCTCTTCTCTTCTCTTCTCTTCTCTTCTCTTCTCTTCTCTTCTTTCTCTTCTCTTCTCTTCTCTTCTCTTCTCTTCTCTTCTCTTCTCTTCTCTTCTCTTCTCTTCTCTTCTCTTCTCTTCTCTTCTCTTCTCTTCTCTTCTCTTCTCTTCTCTTCTTCTCTCTTCTTTCTCTTCTCTCTATTCTATTCAATAGAAAAAATTCTAGGATTTTTTTTACTCTTGTGCACAACCTCTTGAAAATAAATAGCTGAGCTTTTAAAGTATGTACACACATTGCTAGATTAAATGGCTTCAGTTAGTAAGGTACATGTATAGTAAATTAAATTTATATCCTATTTTAAGTCATCTGACCCTGCTGGTCTTCTAGCTTCTTGGCTGTTTACATAGCAGTTCCACTGGATATGTGATAGATGTTTTTTTTTTTGTTTTTCCCAATAATAGTTTTCACAACATAGTGATCTGATTTCTTTTTTGTTTTGTTTTGGTTTGGTTTGGTTTTTTTTTTCCATTAAGTTTCACAGATAATTGCCAGATTCTTTTGCCATTCCTAACAGACATATCTTTTAGTGTTAGTAATTTACAAACATAGGCATTTACAAACTAGTACATGGTTCTAGTTACTATATACATAGTACTTGTAACCATGTATTACTACTATTACGTAGTACCTCAGTAGATTCAGGGTGGAGAAAAGAAGTCTGAATATATATGAAAGAAGTCTTATAACTTATTTTTGCTTTAAAAAGTGTATATAGAGTAAAAATATGACCTTGTGGAAACAATTGGTAAAAGCTTTCGTATTGGCTTAAAAAATAATGGTTTTTAAGGGTATGTAAACTGTATGCTGTCAGAGCTGGAGTGGTTGACTAAAATTTCTGTTACAAAAGTGAGACCACATTAGAGTGTTCTACAGGATAGAACTGCCTTATTGGTAGATGAACAAAGAAATAAGAACAGGTCCAGCAGGCCCACATAAACAAAAATCAAAATACATCACTGTTGCACGTAGATCTAGAGGCACGTCTGTAACTACGACTGTCACTGGGAAGGTACAGGGGGATTTAGACACTTGAACTGGACAACGAAGACCAGTGTAAAACATATGAGACTGATACCAGATATAAAATCAGAAAAAAGATGAGGTTACAGACCAGAGGCTATATCCATACTAGCTACCACATGGTGACTTTAGCTACCTGGGCACTGTAACTCAATTGTCTTTACTGTTAGACTAGGATGGTCCTTGGCATCACTTCAAGGCACAGTTTGAGAGCTTCTACAGGTGAGAAGACTCTCATAATGCAGTAAGTGGTTTACATCTGACTATCCTATTTTTGTGAATAAGAGGCAGGAATAGTATTGGTGTGGGCTGGTTGACACTGAGGTCACAGCCATGGAGTCGTTTAATTTGTTACTGCACATGTAGCTGGAGAGGTTAATGCTCTGGGCACATACCATAGCCGAGAACCACGTTAACCTGGAGACACTGAAGGAACAAATAAACAGAAAGCAAAATGAGAACCTGATCATAAGCCAAAGAAAGTGTCATCAAGTCTAGATGACAAGGCCAGGAATGAGTTAAGGAGTTGGGGCAGCAGCAAGGTTGATGGGATGGTTAGGAGATCCCAGGAATGGTTGCCAGACAACAGTAACCACTACCTGAGATCATAAATCCAGAACCGATATACCTCAGAAATTAACACTGAACAAAGAAAGGCTGTTTTATATACTTTTTTATATATGATCAGGCTAGTACTTAACCTTTCAATGGTTTCCAGGACCTGTGGATGGCTACAGTTTCAATACCCAGAAAGGGCTGGATAATAACTGACCAGTAGCATTTAACAAAGGGAAATTTAAATAAATAGTGTGAAATAGGACACTTCAGTCTTATATTCTATAGGAAAAATAGTACACCCCAGTTTTGTAACCAGGTGAAATGATTTTGTAATTAAAAGACTTCCCAGGCACTGGGATAGCTTAGGGAATTTATTAACTTCTCCTGTATATATAACTGGAGAGAGAATTTTCCAAAAAGTCACTTTTTAATATTATGTACATAAATATCAGAGTTGTTAGGAATCAAATTCAAAAAGCAGACAGGATCTGGTTAATCATAACCAAGTGTTAGGAACTGATAACAAGTCTCTCTGGTTAGCAAAATTTTTCCTATCTTTTAAGACTAATTTCAACCCAACATAATAGAAATGTAGAGACATTAGATACAGTTAATTTACATAGAATCATAGAATCATAGAATCGTCAAGGTTGGAAAAGACGCTTAAGGTCATCAAGTCCAACCATTAACCTAGCACTGCCAAGCCCATCTATACCATGTCTTCGAGCACCACATCTACCCTTCTCTTAAATACCTCCAGGGATGGAGACTCAACCACTTCCCTGGGCAGCCTGTTCCAATGCATGACAACGCTCTCGGTGAAGAAGTTTTTCCTAATATCTAACCTAAACCTCCCCTGGCACAGCTTGAGGCCATTTCCTCTCATTCTATCACTTGTTACTAGGGAGAAGAGACCGACCCCCACTCACTACAACCTCCTTTCAGGTAGTTGTAGAGAGCAATAAGGTCTCCCCTCAGCCTCCTCTTCTCCAGGCTAAACAACCCCAGCTCCCTCAGCCACTCCTCATAAGACTTGTGCTCTAGACCCTTCACCAGCTTCGTTGCCCTTTTCTGGACATGCTCCAGCACCTCGATGTCCTTCTTGGAGTGAGGGGCCCAAAACTGAACACAGTACTCGAGGTGCAGCCTCACCAGTGCCAAATACAGGGGCACTATCACCCCCCTGGTCGTGCTGGCCACACTATTCCTGATATAAGCCAGGATGCCATTGGCCTTTTTGGCCACCTGAGCAAACTGCTGGCTCATGGTCTGGCGGCTGTCAACCAACACCCCCAGGTCCTTTTCCACCAG
Source organism: Platalea leucorodia (assembly GCF_965183815.1). Lineage (NCBI taxonomy): Eukaryota > Metazoa > Chordata > Aves > Pelecaniformes > Threskiornithidae > Platalea > Platalea leucorodia. The sequence continues at coordinate 82,336,818 of NC_138858.1, forward strand.
GCAGCTCTCCAGCCATTCCTCCCCAAGCCTGTAGCGTTGCATGGGGTTGTTGTGATGCAAGTGCAGGACCCGGCACTGAGCCTTGTTGAATCTCATGCAGTTGGCCCCAGCCCAATGATCCAGCTTGTCCAGGTCTCTCTGTACGGCCCTCCTACCCTCCAGCAGATCGACACTTCCACCCAACTTGGTGTCATCTGCAAACTTACGGAGGGTGTGCTCAGTCCCCTCATCCAGATCATCAGTGAAGATATTGAACAGGACCGGCCCCAGTACTGAGCCTTGGGGAACACCACTCGTGACCAGCCACCAACTGGATTTGACTCCATTCACCACCACTCTCTGGGCTCGGCCGTCCAGCCAGTTTTTAACCCAGCGCAGAGTGCACCCATCCAAGCCGTGAGCAGCCAGCTTCTCCAGGAGAATGCTGTGGGAGACTGTGTCAAAGGCCTTACTAAAGTCCAGGTAGACAACATCCACAGCCTTCCCCTCATCCACTAAGCGGGTCACCTTGTCACAGAAGGAGACCAGGTTAGTGAAGCAGGATCTCCCCTTCATAAACCCATGCTGGCTGGGCCTGATCCCCCAGTTGTCCCGCACGTGCTGCATAATGGCACTCAAGATGATTTGTTCCATGACCTTCCCCGGCACTGAGGTCAGGTTGACAGGCCTGTAGTTCCCCGGATCCTCCTTCTGACCCTTCTTGTAGAGGGGCATCACGTTTGCTAGTTTCCAGTCATCTGGGACCTCCCCGGTTGACTAGGACTGTTGATAAATAATGGAGAGAGGCTTGGCCAGCTCCTCTGCCAGCTCCCTCAGTATCCTCGGGTGGATCCCATTCTATCTTCTAACAAAGAAAAGTTAAATAGAAGCCTTAAAGTGGGTTGATTTCTCTGCTGTAATGCAGATAAGGTTAAAAAATGAAGAAAGAGCAGCACAGGTGAAAGCACACAACCCACAGAAATAAATGAAGTAACATAACGAATTAGTGTAGGGTACTAATTGAAAATTGAACTCCTGCTATTGTAAATTTGAATCTACCTTGTTTCTCAGTACATTCTTAATCTGAGAGAACATTAAATTTCCTCTGTAAAGCTTTCTATATAAAGTTAGCAAAACTAAACCCAAAATATTATATTGTATAATGGTAAAATTAAAACTTGTAGATACAATAATAATAATGTGAGCAATGCTGTAGATGCTTATGTTTCATACATTTAATGGTAAGCTAAATTAATCCTACCCACAAAATACACCTGTCTCAGGCATAACAAAAAATATAGTATGACTGAATTAATAATCACATTAATTGGTATGTACAGCTTTGGGAGCACTGATATTAAATTCATTTGGCACAAATTAAGATAGACATGGCAATCTGATTGTTTGCATGCCATTAGAACTCGGGGCTTAAGGACTCAGGGGCATTTTATGACCCAAAAGGCCTTGGTTTACTGTTTTAAGTAGCATTTATTGTCAAAGCTGGACTAGTGTTGATGCTTCATTAGCAATTTCAGGTGTTCAAACCTCATGAGAGGTTTTTAAATGTAAAAATTATAGCATTATTTTTAACCTTGAATAATCATCCAAGCTATATTGAGACAGGAATGTCTAATACAAATAGAAATTTAATGTAACTTCTTTCTGTGTTTTATACAGGAGAGTGCCTTATCATCATTGTATTTAAAAGCTGTGTTTTTATATAAGTTGTTTTCATTGTCTTATTGTAATGGTTAAGATCTGTTCTGCACAATATAGATTTAAGAATTGATATAATTTGTGTTATACCTAAATTAAAAAAAAAAAAAATTGATTCACTTGAAAAAATCTTCTTGGTAATGTAACAAATCTAATCAAAGAACACTGCAATAAATCACTAAATATTTTTGTCCAATAAAATCTATTAATCAATTAACATTCAAATTGCATTATGCCATTATGAGACCCTAACATTACTTAGGCACACCTTTGTCATTTGAATTAGGTAAGAGTTTTATGTTTAATTGATATTACACTGATATCACTTATAGTTCTAAACTTAAAATCTGTTGATTTCAGTAGAACTGTTCTGGGTTATGAGTGATTTATAACTGGGGACAGTGTAACAACTTTTCAAAATCAACCTTTTTAGATAGAGACCCATTTATCCATTTCTTTTATTTATTTTCTAGCTGTTGCAGCAACCTGGGCTGGGAATAATTTACTTTTAACCACTTAAATTCAGTCATTTAGTCTTACCCAGTATTTCAGATCTTTCTATGCCACTAGAGACTGAAAAGGGCTTTGCCACAGACAATGGAATATATAGGTGCCTGAAGCTCTATGTAGGATAAGTATCTTGCTTACAAAAGACATCTTATGTGTAGATAGTTAAAGCTGGATGGGATTAATACCCACCTTTGCTATGCTTTTGATCTAGAAATCACTCACCTGCTTCTAAGAAAAATGTAAACTTCCAATGATTTGAAAGAATTTGTCTTTAGTATAAATGTTGGAAATTATCAAATAGGATTTTCAGCTGCTTTTTGATAATTTACCAACTATGTAAACTAAACTTAAAGCAGTAACTAGCTCTTTTAGATTCTTCATCCTTGTCTAAGTAAATAGTTTGTCAGATCTTTATTAAATTATGCCGGTCATTTCCCTTTAAATAGCACTGCCTTAATCTCCTGAATCATCTTCAGACTGCTTCTCTGCGGTTTCATACCTCTGTTCTAGCTTCCACAAACAGTTTATCAAATTTGCATATGGGTTTCTAACAAAGTATTCATAAGAACAGAAGAACAAAGGGATTTTGTGTTAGAGAACTAGAGAATTTAGGGAATTGGAGATTTTTACTTTTCCATCTTTTGAGATCTTTTACATAAGTGTAGACTCAAATGACATTTTAATCCATAGGTCTTAACTCCGTTGTACTTAAACCAGTTGGGTACAACCCAGTTGTACTTAACCTGGTTGTATTAATGACTGTCAACACTGTCCTAAAAATTTCTGCTTGAATAGAAGACTTTTTTTTTTTTTCAAAGAAAAGAGGAAGATAAAATAAAACCCCAGTATTCAATATCAGAAAACCAACAATCACCCCTTCACGTAAAAGCAGAGAAGTTTTGATTTTATGTTGCTACCTGGTGAGGGCTTTCTGCTTTCTGATGTTGGGATGTATGGACCCTAAGTCCTACATGCTTCTTGAAACATTATTTAAACCAAATAAGCAATTTAGATTTTGCAAAAATGGATGAGAATTTCAAAAGTACTGACTTTTTAAGTAAAAATCTAGGTCTAATTTGGTTAAATACTAGAGACTCTCTATGCATCTTCAGAATATTTAGAACCTCTCATTATTGATCTTCCGTTCTTTTCCTCCCATGCAGCCAACCTCCCCCTCCACTCCTATGGTTTGTCACTAGCCCTTTCCTCCTACACAACTCTATTTAATTTAATGGATCAGAATTCTTTTAATGAGTCTCTTATCAGACTTTTCACTTTTTTCTGTGTGCTCAGAGCCTGCGACACAGTACATTCCTCTTATCTTTTTTTTTTTTTTTTTTTTTTTTTTTGCTAGGGATTCAGTTGATGTCTCATTACACTTCTGGGAATCATCTGACTCTATCTAAGCTGTATCAGCTGCACTGCAGATAGGCTGATGTTAAATTCATTGCCCAGCCATACTTCTAACTTGCAGGTACATAACTGGCCTGAACACAGGACAATATTACCAGAGAGCAGCTGTGAGAAAAAAAAATCCACAGGCTTTCTGCACATTGTGGGACACTGAAATGCTTATATGCAATATGAAAGTACCTCAGTGGCCCTTTTTTATCAGCCTATTTTTACCTTCCTATGTTCCCGTTCAGTATCACATGCACCAAGAAAATAGTGTGGTTTGGCGAGTCTTGCTTTAAAGGCCCTGTGGACATGCTGAAAGGATAGATGGGATCTGTGGTGGAATACTTTTTCTTTGAATGTTTTGATAAACTCTTTTAGCAGAGTCAAAGTAAACACTAGTAAAGGCAACACATGAATTAAAGTAGGAAACAAGACCAAAACCAGAGAATAAATATTATTGTACTCTAATCTGTTTCTCTCTTCCTTCATCTTTTTATCCTCTAATTTGGTATGACATGACACATACATATTCAGACAGTTTACTTTATTTAACAGTTAAGTTCCATCTACATATTGAGACCAAAAGCCACTGTATCACACACTTTCATATCAGGCCCTTTTAATTTTAGCAGAGAACTTAAGTAGCAAAATCAAGCTGGCCACGTTGCCCACTGGGCTGTACTTCCCCAAAACATTTTATTTGCCCTTCTCATATTTCTGTTGAAAAAAGAGCATGTGAGGTGATTAACATAACTCCAATGTAGCCATCTGTTGTGGTATACCTGTGTTAGCCAGCAATTCTCTCCATCAAAGGATAACCTTTTCCAGGGGTCTAGACAGACCAGGATACTAATGGAGGGGATTGAAATTATTCTCTTAAATCAATGTTGTGTCATTTGTCAGTCAAAGACCTTGTGGCAGCTTCTAACTCATTACTACATCAGTTTAGTGCTCAGTGTCACTAAAAAAATCAGACTAAACATGCTGTATATCCTTTATGCCATACCTGACAACTGGGAAAATGCTTAAAAAAGAATGGCAAGTTGTAAAGGAAAAGGAGCATGGTTTTCTTTCTGACTTTAAGGAAGCCATCCAAGGTGTATCGTGCAGAATGTTATGTGTTAACATTATATTCAGATTTAAATATTAAGGATGTTCATAATCTATCCAAATATGTAATGACTATTTTATAACATATGTTCACCATACTCTGGGAAAGATTGCCAGGACAACCATTGCAATAAATGGACTCAATCTAAATTCATGGCTTGTTTTTTTTAGAAGCACTGTGTGCTACATATGCATATGGAGAGTTGGGCAGACTTTTACTTGAGATAGTATAAAATAAGGGGAAAACAATATCTAATAAAGTACGGTAAAATGTGTTTTTTTCAAGGACAGGGTAATCCAGTTTTATTCTTGCTAACACAGTAGCACCTTTCAGAACTTACTTGCTGCCCTTGCAAAGACAAAACAGAAGAAAAAAACAGAGCCTTTCAGTTATGCATATAAACTGAATAATCCATGAGTAAAGAATACAAGCCCATGTTACTTCTCAAGTTCAATTTAAGTACTTGGTTTACTAATCCTTCTAGCTTTCCTTTACTACTTGAAATTAAAAGTTATTGACACATGAATGTAGTTTTACACAGAAAGAAGGTTTGCCAAGATATGATAAAGACAGTATCTGAAATGCCACATGAATAAGGTTATTATTCTTGACAGCAATTGTGCAGGTGGCTATACAAGTTGTAAGTAAAACTGGTAATTGTTAGTAGCGATATTTTGTTGAATTATAATTGTGTTCCACATAAATAACTGTTTGGTGAAATCACAAAATAAATAAAAGATCTGAAAACTGTTCAAAATGAGGAAGCAAAAGCTTTATCCATTGAGGAGAAATTTCTCCATTGGGGAGAAAAAAAAGTCTCTATTAAAGAGAAATTTAATCTATTTGCCTTTCTATCCTTTGAAAAATTCCTTTTAAATATTTTTGATCTTATCCTTGTATTTATTGTCTCACAATGAAATTGATTCTCAACTATCAAGCAGAATAAGATACATAAAAAATGTAATTTATCTTGCATAAGCTGTGGATTACTCTTACCAGTTTAGCACTCTGAAAGCTAATAAAGTAATAAACTGCAGTCTCTCATATCACCTCACAGTTGGCATAGTGACAAGTGTCAAAGGAAGACTGGCTTTGTGCAAATATTTCAGTAGAAAAACTTTATATGGGTTACTGTGCCTTATTTTTCTTCACTTAATTCTGTATAGAAGCTGTGGTTATTACCTTGATGCATTTTTATTGATCTGCTGAAGTTTATTTCCTAGTCAGTTATGAGACATTACCATTTTTTCAAAAGGAATTAAGGGAACGACAGTGCTGGATTACTGGAACTCATTTCAGTTTGTATCCTTATGGCAACAGAGGCAGTTTGCTATTTGGTTCAATCAGATTGCTTTCATGCAGAATACAGTATTTCAGTCTATAAAGGTTCCAACCCGAAACCTTAGAGATTTTTGTTTAGACAATTTGGGCTAAATCTTTCTGGAACTGGTCTGTATTCACAATACTATTTTATGAAGAATTTTTTTTATTAAAAGAAAAAAAGGAAAAAAAAAAAACCAAAACCACAAACAAATAATAAAATTTTCTTCAGACAGACATTCTTACTTGGTATTATATCAAAATATTTGCTACTTTGTTTCAAAGGTAGAAGACTAACTTGGAGGGTGTCGTGGTTTAACCCCAGCCAGCAGCTATACACCACACCCCAGTGGGGTGGGGGAGAGAATTGCAAGGGTGAAAGTCAGAAAACTCGTGGGTTGAGATAAGAACAGCTTAATAATTGAAGTAAAATGAAATAGAATGGTAGTAGTCGTAGTAGTAGTAGTAGTAGTAGTAGTAGTAGTAGTAGTAGTAGTAGTAATAATAATAATAATAATAATAATAACAATAACATAATACAATAATAACATACAAAGCAAGTGATACACTACACAATTGCTCACCACCCACTGACCGATGTCCAGCCCGTTCCTGAGCAGCGATCGCTCCCCCCCGGCCAACTCGCCCCAGTTATATACTGAGCATGACGTCATACGGTATGGAATATCCCTTTGGCCAGTCTGGGTCAGCTGTCCTGGCTGTGCCCCCTCCCAGCTTCTTGTGCACCCGGCAGAGCATGGGAAGCTGAAAAGTCCTTGACTGCTGTAAGCACTGCTTAGCAACAACTAAAACATCAGTGTGTTATCAACATTATTCTCATCCTAAATCCAAAACACAGCACTATACCAGCTACTAAGAAGGAAATTAACTCTATCCCAGCTGAAACCAGGACAGAGGGCTATTTGACAGATGTTTCAACATAATTCTCTGGTATTGAGCAGAATGTAACAAGATGGCCAGTCTACTATGTTGTGCTATGTAACAGAGGAATATAATAACAATTTCACTTTTTATGTGCAGAAGTCAAAATTCAGTGAAAATCGTCATGTAAGGAAAAGGCCGGAAACAGGAAAAATCTCTCTTTAAAGGTTGTTTGTAGGTGTTACTATCAGTATTTAGTACCTTGTCTATCAACTTACTGTATTTGGGGGGATTTTAGTTTTCTTTTTTTTTTCAAAAAGACCAGCAGGTTCTCAACTGGTCAGCAAAATAAATAATTCTTTAGTGGGCTAGCACTGTGAGAGGCAGCTATAATATATTTTTAACTTTTTTTCCCTTAAATATCATGGTCAAGCTTGTAGCAGTTATGTTCCACAAGCAGAATGGGAAAATGTGTAAATATCAAAGGTTTTCAGTTTGACTTTCAGACTTAAAATTATGAGCCTAAAAACAGAAAGAAAAATTGTCTCATTTCCTTCAGAGAAAATGAAAATGCTGAAAAAAATTGGCCTGTGTTATCTATTTTGTCACAATTTAAAAGAAAACCAAAGTAACATATTACCACATCATTACACACTATTATTACATTTCTCTTTTTGTTAAATTTAAATATCCATTTAACTTCTATTCCTTATTTTCATACCAAAGATAACTAGCTTTTAGCTGTAAGTTAAGTTTATTTTGGGAATAAAGATAAAATCCATGAATGTATATTTAATGTTCTAAATCCATTTTCTGCTTGGGTTATGTAATTCTCTTCAGCTGAAAAACAGGATAATTTTGAACAATTCTTCTTGGTACATTTTTCTGGTATTCATACCACAGAAGTTTGGAAACATCGAAGATGTCCTAGAAACATGTTTTTTAAATAATGAAGAATGAAAACATTTTATTTTCTTAAATGGAAATTTGAAGGATATTTGTACGAAAATAAAAAAAAAAAATTTTTTTTTTTAGTTCCAGCTCTTTCCCAAATAGTTAGGAGTAAGAGATATAGAAACAAGTAGAAAGTAGAAGCACTCACAGATTATCTTGTTTAGTTGTTTTATTTTCCTGACCAAAAAGAAAGTCTGTGAATACAAAATAAAAAAGGATTGAAGGTGTTATTTATGAACCTCACTCCTTGTTTACAAAGTGCAATCTAAAGTAAAAATTAAATAGAAGTGTTATTTTATATGAAAGTGTTCAAACAAAAGTAAACCTGACAGATTGCTGGGGTTTTGTTGTTCTTTTTGTTTTGTTTTGTTTTGTTTTCAATTTTGGTTAAATCACATTTCCAGAAAAAATAATCTCTAAAGGAAACATTCAGATAGTTCTACTGAACTGTCTAGTGGACTGGATGAATATCATACTGTAACTACAAATTACTAGTTGTTTACATTATCACCTTCCAGTGATCTGCAATACTAACTCCCCAGATATTCAATCTCTCATTTCTCTGTCATTTAATCCCTTATAAAAAAAAAAAAAAAAAAAAAAAATCCCCTGTCTTTGCAAATTCTCCCCATTAATTTCTGTTGAGAATTCATCTCAAATCAGCTTTACCAGATAAAAATTGACTTACATCAATGTAAGATGAAATGTATGCAAATGTTTTATGTTACCAAGAACTGGCCTGAAAGGAGAGCTACATGAAATCTTTCCAATTAAAGCTTTGCTTTCCTATATCACAGTGAAAGTAATCCATTTGATTTTAACATAATTTTCAATTATGTTTTTCTAAAATAATTTTATCATTTACTTCTATTTCAAAACATTTGCTTTGAAAGCTGATTATGCTACAGAAATAGATATCCAGAGAAGACTGGAGAGAGGGAGAAGCAACTCAATTCACATCCTTTTTGGTATTAATGTGTTCAGTGAGTTAATGGAAAAGGTTATACTAATGGTACATTATAAATTAGTACATTTGCAATAAAAGAACTGATTTTCCATTTTATCTCTTGGGAGCTGTTCTGCAAGTGTTTTTCTATCTTAGGTACTGGTAAGTTCAATGAGGTACATTGTAGGACTCATGCTCCAGTAAACTGATGAAAGATATTAAATGGAAGAACAGCATTAAAGTCATGTCTGGTGGCAGTATAAATAAATGTATACTTCCATTTCAGGGCAGTATTCCCTTGTAACCTGCTCTAGAGTTTGTAACTCGGCTGTGAAATGGGCACTGGATTAAAGAAACTACTACATAAGTATGCAGAAAAAATATTTTCTTGAGTTCACTGGAACTACCTTAACAGACTGTGACTTTTAGGCTTGTCAGGGAACACGAGTGATCTGTTTTGATTCTGGAAGAGAAAATTGTTGATCTGATATATGTGTAGAAAATATGTGATGTTCAATCCTCAGATTAGTTACTTTTGGCAAATCCTAAATTAACATATTTATATATATATGTATATGTATACACACATATATATGTATATAGAAATATCTTTAATATACATTATCAATAATCTCAGTCAGAGCTATATCTGGTGTAAACTGCCCAATTTCCACTAGAGAAAATAGAAGTCTGGCACAATTTATACTACGTTGCAACTCTTGCCGAGTGAATGAAATTAAATATAGAAGTCTTAACATGAGATTTATAATCTTTTGAAGTCTTGATAATTATTTACAGTGATATCTATGTATTAATTTTTTGAGAGCACGAATATGTGACTGCTAATATGTGGAGACTTAATTCTCTTCATATTCACTAGTGAATAGGATCGAAATTCAGCTGATGTCACCAGAGTTTCACATTTGTGTTAAAACCATTTGAAATGAGAGAAACCATTTTATGTGACTTATTAAGAAGACTCTTATTACTGTCCGTTCTACTGTGGCTGTGGAAAGAAACTCAGTATTTACAAATTGCAGACAAGCAATGACTGCTGCTTGGGGACAGGCTGGACAACTGTCAGTGGGTGGTGAGCAATTGAGTTGTGCATCACTTGTTTTGTATATTCTTTTATCATGATGATGATGATGATGATGATTTCCTCTTTCTCTGCTGTCCTATTAAACTCTTTTTATCTCAGCCCACGGGTTTTACTTTTTTTTTCTGATTCTCTTCCCAGTCTGACTCGGGAGAGGGGAGGGTGAGTGAGCGGCTGTGTGGTGTTTAGTTGCTGACTGGGGTTAAACCACTACATAGACCATATCATTGTGCTGTTGAATATAACTCTTGATGCAATGAACTTGGATTTTACTGGGGATGTTTTGTTGTACAAAGTTCATTCAGATTTATAATGCACCATATCTGTGAGTATAGCATCCCCCAGTTGCACCATATCCCTCAGTTTCAATATAATCTCTATATTAAAATTCTGTAAGTTTAATTCTTGAAAATTCTTACTTCCAAATTAAATTTTACTTGCTTCAGTAACTTCAGCTATCAGATCTGGTAAATTATTTAGCTTCTTTTAAATTTCCATTGTACTCTTGCAAAAATACTCTGTTTTCTCCTACTTAATACAGAGGAGAAATATATGTCTTTTAGGTAATAGAGAAAATAACATTCACATCTTTATGAAACTATTTTTTTTTAATGAATTGCTTAAAACAACAAGAAAATATGAAATGGATTGCCATTTCGTGCCATGTAAAAGCAACTAAGAGTCTTCAGGCGTTGATATCTAATGTAAAGAAGAAAAGTTAACCTGTTGTATTTTTCTTATTTGCTGCCCTGAGTTTATGTTTTCAAGCAGGCATATGTGGGCTCAAACCAAGGTGCTTCTTTTGTAGAACAGCACAGTTAAGCAAGTAATTAGCTGTTGTTTGCAAAAATTATCCATACTCTTAAGAGGAATTGGGAGGACTAGATAATCCATATAAATGTCATTATTGAAAGCCTGTTAGATGTCATCTTCTGTAGCTAACTCTGAGAGGAATCTCTTTTTCCTGGATATACTCCACAAAACCCACAGAACTGGGGGCCTTTTCTGTTAATTTCAATGAGGCTTCACCTGACATCTGTGTTAATGTGGCTGGTGCTCGTGCTGAATGTGACATGTTCATTGCTGTTGGTGCAGAGCTTTACAACATATGGAAACATTCTAGGTACAGTTCATTAAACTGTTGTGTCACACAGTAATTTGTAAAATCAGTTGTTTGCATACTCTATTAATTTTCATATGTTAGTCTGGGAATTTTAAAAACTTTAAAATGAGTCCCAAAACCCACTTGACTTAAACATTTCATCCACGTAATGGATTTCCTTCAGAAGATTATATTTAAGCAAGGTGTAAGTGAACGTTTAATACTTTGTTATTATTTAAAGAGGGAAATGATCTTTCTGCAAAGAGAGATCTTTACTACCAACACAATTTCTTTTTTTTCTTCATATATAATTCTCTGTATATTCTATAGTTCTGAAACACACCATTCTACAATTGTTTAATTTTGCTTGCTTTTTCCTAGATGATTACTTATATTTCATATTTATCATCAGTAGACTTACATGCTCCTAAAAAAAATTTCTGTTTTTCCCAAAAGGTAGAATCTCAAAGTTCTGAAAAATATAACCAGTTGGTGCAGATTTCTTTAGCTTTTTTCAGTTTTACATATCACATGGATAACTGCTTTATTGAATTTTGAAATGCTTGACATTTTTACCTCCATGATTACATTCTTTGAAGAAGATAGGTATATTCTTATTTTAAATGGAAGCATAGAATAAATCAAGCCAAGGGGCCAAAACTCAATTTCTTTATATAGGTGTTATTTTTCTCCTGTGTTAACTGGAAGTGTTTTCAGGAGCAATGTGACAGTTAAAGAGTTCAGTAACAGTACAATTTCAAGCATATTCATCACTGCTAACACGACATTGTTATGGTGGAAAATAAAACCCAGTACATTTTTTCTTCTGAAAATCTGAGTGGAAATGGCACATAATAATGATATATGCATAAACTGCAAAAGGAAAGACCCTTGCAGTAATGCAGTGATAGCAGAGAAAACTCAAAAAATGCAATCATAAAAACACAATAAGGTTTTTGAAATAACCCATAGCATCAACTTTCACTATATTGTCTTAAAAGAGGGCATCAGGCTGCTTTTCTAGGGACAAAGATAAAAGAGAGATTTTGCACCAGGAAGCATTGTTCTTAAAAATAAATCATAGAATCATAGAATCATAGAATTTTTAAGGTTGGAAAAGACCCTTAAGATCATCGAGTCCAACCGTTAACCTAGCACTGCCAAGTCCACCACTAAACCATGTCCTCGAGCACCATGTCTACCCTTCTTTTAAATACCTCCAGGGGTGGAGACTCAACCACTTCCCTGGGCAGCCTGTGCCAGTGCCTGACTACCCTTTCAGTGAATAAATTTCTGCTAATATCCAACCTAAACTTCCTCTGGCGCAGCTTAACACTGTTTCCTCTCGTCCTATCGCTTGTTACTAGGGAGAAGAGACTGACCCCCACCTCACTACAACCTCCTTTCAGGTAGCTGTAGAGAGCAATAAGGTCTCCCCTCAGCCTCCTCTTCTCCAGACTAAACAACCCCAGCTCCCTCAGCCGCTCCTCATAAGACATGTGCTCCAGACCCTTCACCAACTTAATTGACTAGATGATGTGATGTGATCCCAGAGCAATCCTCCGTGAAATTCATCAGTGTTTTACCTCTTTCTTGGAAGAGCATGAGCTCGCTGAGAGCAGCCCCCAGAATACAGCCCAAGACAGGTGAGTGGAGAAGAACGTAGGAAGCCATAAACATGTTGTATGGGGCCTCTGTAGAAAGGAAGATGGTTTGCTGCCACAAATGATAGACCCAAGAAGTAAATTTCAGAGTAACGGAAAGGAGATTTTTCTGGACACCTGTGGGAATGGATAGGAAGGGTGAACAATGATGAATTGTTTTCTGACCTAGAAAGCCCTTTGAAAGTCGGTGGACTGAAAAGCAAGGCAGCAGGACAGGGCGCGATGACCAAGTCCACCCTGCAAGGATACCGTTGGCAAACATCTGACTGTTGTTCAAACTAGTTATCTACTTTGTCTCACTCAGTACACCTGCTCTACTCTTTTCTGATTTTATTACTCTCCATCTAAAATGCCTGTCTTTGGACATCAAGACTCTGATATACTCATTTCAAGTAAATGTTGGGAGATTTTAATCTCAAGGTTCTCAGCCTATGTAGGATGCCTTCACATGGATATCTTGTTTTATAGGGGAGCAAGATTCAGCTCATATTAGTTACTATCAGAGCTTCATAGAATCAGACCTAATCTTATTACACCAGAAAGAGGTAACGAGGGAGATTTAGATTGGATATTAAGAAAAATTCTTCACTGAAAAGGTTGTCAAGCATTGGAACAGGCTGCCCAGGGAAGCGGTTGAGTCTCCATCCCTGAAGGTATTTAAAAGACGTGTACATGTGGTGCTTAGGGACATGGTTTAGTGGTGGACTTGGCAGTGCTACGTTAACAGTTGGACTCAATGATCTTAAGGGTCTTTTCCAACCTAAATGGTTCTATGATTCTGTAAATCAGTAAACGAGACTCACAGTTCAGATCCTCTAACGGGTATTTATGGTAATCTCACCAACATAATATGATGCTTCTGTTTTGTAAATAACAACTCAAATGACAGAACTATTTGTTGAATGGTTGAAAAAACATTTATTTTGTATTTCAAGCCATCATCTGAACATTTCCAACTGTTCTGGCCACTCATTGCAAGATAATTACACAGGTTAAATATTGTGTAAATGTCATGGTTTAACCCCAGCCAGCAACTAAGCACCACACAGCTGCTCGCTCACTCCTCCCAGGTGGGATGGGAGAGAGAATCGGAAGAGTTAAAGTGAGAAAACTCATGGGTTGAGATAAAGACAGGTTAATACGTAAAGCAAAAGCCGCGTGCACAAGCAAAGCAAAGCAAGGAATTCATTCACTACTTCCCATCGGCAGGCAGGTGTTCAGCCATCCCCAGGAAAGCAGGGCTCCATCACACATAACAGTTATATGGGAACATAAACGCCATCACTCCGAACGTCCCCCCCTTCCTTCTTCTTCCCCCAGCTTTATCGACTGAGCATGACGCCATATGGTATGGAATAGCCCTTTGGTCGGTTTGGGTCAGCTGTCCTGGCTGTGCCCCTTCCCAGCTTCTTATGCACCAGGCAGAGCAGGGGAAGCTGAAAAGTCCTTAACTAGCGTAAACTCTACTCAGCAAGAACCAAAACATCAGTGTGTTATCAACATTCTCATCCTAAATCCAAACCAGAGCACTCTACCAGCTACTAAGAAGAAAATTAACTCTATCCCAGCTGAAACCAGGACAGTATAGTATACAATGGAGTCAAATTCTACCTTTATGTGTGACTTTCTTATGCATACCAGCTTCAACTTAGGTCCTGTATCACCACAGAAGATCGCTGCTTCATGCTCATTTGCAACCCCATTGTCTTACACAGAATTCTTACTGATTTTCTATCTACTTTTGTTGACTTTTTATTGTTACATTATTTTCTATAAATCAAGAGTTATCCTTACTGATCTGAAAAAAACAAATACTTGGTTTTGTAGATCTGGAAGAGAAAGTTTTCTTAAAACCAGCAATAAAAATGACTAGACATTGTCAATGTTATCGTGGTTTAAAGTGAGAAGCCAAAATGTCACCTAAGTTGAAAATCAAGTCTTAGATGACCCATTCACTTTAAGATTTCATTTTTACTCAGCATTTACACGTACATCTTAAAAGTGTCACCAAGTGTCACATTCTCAAATATACTCAGGCTCAAATATATGCTGGTTTGCTAATATGGGGGAATTCAGAGGATCTTAAAACAGGAACTATAGCTTTTTAAACCAAATACTCTGCAGGAAACCAAGTCCTCACCACTTTTTATTGTAAAGGGAAAAAGCATTTCATCAGCCAAGTAGTTATGAATGTTACTCTGTTTTTGTTCTATTTTGTTTGTGCCCTGGTGTTTCATTCTGATGAACACTGAGCACATGCAGACTATGTGTGTTGGATTGATACCATGTCTTTTGAATAATCACTTTATGCATGTGTAACTACTGTACATGCATTTCTCCCTGAAATTCTACAAGAAGCTACCCTGAATGAACAAGCTTATTATGAATGAACAGACTTATTTGGTTTTTTAAACTTCAGTACTGACTGTTGTGGAGTTATTTTGGATAACTCTTCTCAAATTTCTGCAACAATCCCAACAGGTACCATTCAGAGTTTTATTAATTTATTCTAAATAAATGTGCTTACAATACTTATTTTTGATCTATCTTATTTAATTTTCTCTTACCCTTTGAGTAGCAGTATTTCAAAAATTTTCCTAATCAGACCAGAGCAAGGAAAACAAAAAATCAAAAGCTAATGTATTATTCTTTTCCCCCTCAATTCTATTTCTAATGTTAACATTTTCATACTTTTATCTGCTATTTCTCCTTTAAAAAGTCTGAATTTCCCTTTACATATTTAATGAATCAAACTGAAAATTTTAATAACTATCACTATTTAATTCTCAAATGATGTATTTGGCCTGAAAAGTATGATCAGAGTTAGTAACTAGACTACCACAATTGACCTTCACTTGCAAATATCTAAGCTTTCAAAACTGATCTTGCAGAACGCATTTTTACTCACCTGCAGAGAAGAGGGTTGTTATACCTGATTTAAATAAGGCAAAAGGATATTCATAAGATTGTATTTCTTTCTTTGAATTTATAGAGATGTTAGACTATTGGAACTGATAATGTCTTTTAATTCTCCAGACAGAAGAATGTTGTATAAATGCAATGAAATAGGAGAAAAGAATATTTATAGACTTAAATGTTTTTCAAGAGTCTGAATAAAAATTGACTTACATAAGTGTTCAGACTTATTCTTAAGTATGAAAACAAGTCAGGTGCATAGGGATTCACTTTTTGATGGAAATTCAACATCTCTTTGAACTTGGATATTTCCAGGTTTGTGTTTCTGTTCACATATTTAATTTGCTAATATAAATTGAATATCTATGTATAAACAAGCCTCAGAAGAATGTTCAGTAAGAGTAGTCATTAAACATGATAAATCAACTGAAGAAAACATCTAGGAAGAAGAACGTGAGTTCACATCCACAGTGGTAAGGCCAGATGATGAGATAGAATTTTATTTTCCTTACTTGGGAGATTTTTGGACAATAGAAGGACTAAAGATTTTTTAATTACTGTAGAGTGATTGCTATTTTTAAATGAACACACACTGTGCCTTCATCAGCTATGTTATTATGTGTAGTTATGCTGGTACTAAGGAAATTTACAAGTGTAAAATAATAGCATTTGATAATGACAAAGAATAAGGTGTTTTTGGAAGGAGAGTACATGCTCTCTGCAGTTCTAAAAGATCTTATCAAGCTGTCGAATGTCTAGGCAAATGTGATTGTTAGTGATAGACCACAGTAACCCTGCTAAGTTACTTACACTCTTTCTGGTATTCATTGCTTCTATAGAAGTATTAATGTAAGTTTTGTGCTGATACAAATATGACTGTCATGAAAATGAAAGGAAAGGAAAAGAAAAAGAAAAAAGAATTAGGTGTGGAAAATGTGTGGAAAGACCTTCAGGTCAGTTTTCAGAGTAAAAAAATTGCAATTCTGACAACAGTGATTTTTAACTTTTGAGTATAACTGAGGTTTTCTTGAAAGTGGGAAAAAAAAATCTTCTGCCTCCCATAATGTTTAAGGTGTGTGTTAAAAGAAAATGTTTATGTTAAACAGATTACATATGGAACATCCCTCACTACCATAATGGGAATGTTCTGTTAATAAACCTCTGAAAAAAACCAAAAAAACAGAAGCAGTCTGTAGTCAGAAATTTTGATGCAAAAAAGATAACAGATGTTTAACCATTTGTAATTGAATGCATTAAGAACTTCCTTTGACACATCAATAATGTTCATATTGCAGCACTGGAATTTTTGATATGGTAGGATGCATGCAGAATAACATCAAATCATTATCAGAAACTGTCCCTCCCCACTATTAGCTTAATAAAGATGTTACCTTCTGCTTAAATCTAGCTTGTATTCCCTTGTGTTCTTGATCAATGAGATGATGGGGAGTGTAAATTTGCATAGCATCCACTTTGCCAAGTAACTGAAACAGCTGCAATGGATGAGATGCATAAATTAGCACGCACCCAAGCTGATAAATTTACAGAGCACACTACAGCACTCTTATTTTAATCTAAAAGTAGCCTAGTCATACCGAAAAAAAAAATAAAAAATTGTTATTCTGGCTCTATTGTTTCCAGTTGTGGATTGAGCACAGTAGAGATTGGGCATTTTGCACTATATTTCCCTATGTGAGTTAGATTTACCTGCTCTTTTCATACTCAAACCCAGAAAAAAAAAGTACCTTCTTACTCATTCGAGCACTCCAAACATATTAATTAACAAAATCGTTTTAGAACAAAAAGAATATATTACAACCTTAAAAGAAACAAGGAATAAAATTAAACATACAAATAAAAAGTGGCAAACTTTGGCAGTAACTCCTTAGAATTAGAAATATCTCTCCTATCTTTCCTATCCACCAGAGAGAATAACCTTAAATTGTTACTTGAAACTCTTCTGGAGGTTATGGGAACAGTGCTTTCTTAATTAATGTTTCTATTGTCTTTCCTTCTGTTCCTGTTGTTCCCGTGTCTGAACATAACTTTTTAGGCTGGGTTTTAATCACAAGTCCAAATCTGTTCAGATTGCATCATTAAGCTAATTTAAACCAGACAAAATGACCATCTTTTGGAGGGAAAAAATACCCAAAATAACAAAAATATCCACAACAAAAAAAACAATCTTAAAAAAGTCAGACAGTTTTCTTTATTAAACAATTCATTAAACAATGTGGTAATATAACTACACTTTTTTGTCTTGCTTTGAGATGAGGAAATGGCTTCAGAGGGCTTTTAAATTCTACTATTGTAATATTCAAGATAAATAATAAGAAAACCATCCAAACATACCCTTCTTCACAGCCTTACTCATAGATGCCATTCGCAGGGTTGCAGATTTAAAACTTCTACTGGATTTCATTCCTAGAGCTGCTTACAGCCTTGTTAAAAGTAAGCACTTCTGACAGCACCATTTCATTTCTTTCTGAAGTCTTTTTTCCAAGTGCATTGATTTTTGCAATCTACTTTTGGTTGGTAGAGTCTGATTTTAAAGTTTTTAAGGTCTTCTCTTTTGAAAATTCACTGTGTAAAATGGTAATGCCTCACTCAATTGGCAGGTATCTATCTATGCTCATTCAGTAATATTTATTCATACTTGTAAGAGTAAATTGTGGTACTTTTCCCCTTTAAGATCTCACCTTTCATCAGATGATCTGTATAACATTACTGCTACATAACTGAAAAAATTTATTATGGCAGAGTCAAGAGAGTATGGGAAAACCATCTGGATTATGATGTACTTCAGCAGTAAAATTTCTAACTACTCTAGGAGTATAATATCAAAAGAAATCTTTCTTCTCATGTGAGCAATTGAAGGGAATATTGTAAAAATAGCTGAGGACTGAAACAAACAGGGTAAGAGGAGGGATTCAGAAAAGGATTTAGTCCACTTGGTTTTTTGCCACTAGATACTCCTAGAACAAAGGATTGAATATTTCCAATTTCATTTTGTGGTTTTTTAGGGGGAAATGTCCTGCTGTTTTCAGGCAGATAAACTAGACTTGTTATTGTTGTTGCTGTGGATCACAAATATTTTATTGGTATATCACTCTATAATGGCATGTTATTTTGCAAGCAAACTGTCACTCAAAGTGATATCTAAAACAACATAGGGCTCATATGCCCTGCACCAGCCATGGGAAATATGTGGTCCTGTGAAAGTTCAGGGATTCATCAGAATGATGCAAGAGAAGAGAAAAAAAAAGATTTTGAGGGTTTAGTCATTCTATTCCCCTTCCTTAAGTCAGATTACTCTGTGTAATTTCAGAGAGATATAATCTAAATAAATTAAATGAGCACAATTCCAAAATTTCCTTGTAAAACCTCTAGTAAATTATTAGTTATTCTGTTTAATAAATTTGATAAAAATCCTAACACAACAAAAAACAATAATAAAAACATGAAATGAGTTATATCAAATTCAGGTTTTTTCCACTTGCAGGCAGATTTCTACAAAGGCTTTGGTTTGCTTTTTTTTACTGGTGGGATGTGTAGGAAAAGGTGAATTTTCATTGATTTGAACCACTTAGCCATAAGCAGAGAATTGATGGTATTCCTCAGTGCTTAAACGTCCTTAAGCTTATTAAAAAAAATTATAACATTATTTTCTCTTTTTCTCTCTCAAAATGACTATTTTTGTTTCTATTAAAACTCTTTTTTTCCAAATCTGTAGTTTAAACTGTCCTTGTGGCAACTTTTGACTGACCCACACCCTTCTTGAGATGAGGTGCTGAGAATTAGAAACAGTATTTGGCAATATTAAGTACAGCTATCAGTTACCTTCATCACAGGGCTGCTTCTTTCCCAGTTTTCCTCTTCCTCTCCTATCTACAATCACTATGGATCAGTCAGTTTTTGATCACAGAAATTTTACCTACTTCCATTGCATCATAGAAAATATTTCTGCTACTACACACTTTTCTTTCTTTAACAAGTAAGATGTTAAGATGACAGTGTTTCAATTACCGAGTCTCTCTTCTACACAAACCATTACTGGAGGGAAAAAAGATTTCATTTAGACTGACCAGCTAGTGTATATCTTTGTATATGTATATGTGTATATGCTTTGAGGTCCTGCTGCTCTGCTCATCAAGATCAGCTGCTTTCTAGTGTATACTATAATATCATGCAGGTGTTATCTAACCCATACCTGTGTCTTTCCTTTCCGTGGGAAAAGGACATAGGTACATCGTTTTATGTTAATGCAATGCAAAGATGGGGCTAGAGCCAAGAGTGTGCAAATGTTTCTGGATCCCTTAGTTTAGGTGTGGTCATAATGACAGAAAGAAGAAACGGTGTATCTTTTAACATGTGACAAGAGGTAATGGCCTCAGGTTGTGCCAGGACAGGTTTAGATTAGCTATTAGCAATAGTGTCTTCACCAAAAGGGTTATCAAGCATTAGAACAGGCTTCTCAGGGAAGTGGTGGAGTCACCATCCTTGAAGGTATTTAAAAGATGGGTAGACGTGGTGCTTAGGATCATGGGTTAGTGGTGGACTTGGCAGTGTTAACAGTTGTACTCAACGATCTTAGAGGTGCTTTCCAACCTGAATGATTCTATGATTATATGATTCTATGATTATATCTGACATTCTACCTCTGATTCTAACTCTGTGGTCTCAGGGGCTTCATGCTTTTTATATCAACCTCTCCACTTCTGCAACAACAGAGGAGAGAAAAGAGCATCTATTTTTTCCTCCAGAGTCTGTTTTGAGGAAGATTGTATTAGGAAAATTAACTTTCTTTGTTTTTTTTTGGTAACTCTTTACTGCTTTTCTAAAAATGTTCACAGAAATACATCATCCAAAAATGACAGATGGTACATGCGTATTTACTAGAGTTTGGGGTTTGATTTTTTCTGAGGTTGAGGGGGCGAGGGAAGGAGGAGGGGTGGGAGATGACGTGCACACATTATCTCTAACAATAATGGGAAGGGATGCTTGTAAATGGGCTGAAATCTTTTCTCTCCACTGTTACAAAGGAGACCTGAGTTAGAGGCATTTTGTCCATTACTGACAAATAGTGTGGGAGTTCCTGTACACTGACATACAGGAGTCAGTTCAGCTGCTTACAGAGGTAAAAAAGTGCTGCAGGCATGGAGGTGCTGAAGCTTTCCTTGTTGGCTCAGCAATATGCACTGTCATCCTCCCACTCAAATGCAGACAGTTGCGTCCTGCACAAATCAAACAGATCTGCAATCCATCAAACATTTATATTATAGCCACACATTTTAATGTTGAAAAACTACTTTATGTTTTCTGGACTAGCCTCCTAAATAAATAGAGGCCATGAAGTTAGACACGTATAGAGTCTGGAGTGTTTATTCATCCATTTCAGTTCACCACATCTCTCTTATATCTGATTTATCCATCAATAAATCAAATGTGAAGATTAGACAAATCACATTTGTTAGTAACAGTTCCTGTACCAAACATCTTAATCCCATTTCATGCTTTTTATAGAGTGCTATTAATTTTTGTCTGACTCTTGTTAGTTTTCAGGAATGCTGAACACACATTAAGAAAATATTTATTGAAGCTAAGTAGTCATTTTATTAAAACTGGACACAGAAATATAGAC
Source organism: Platalea leucorodia (assembly GCF_965183815.1). NCBI lineage: Eukaryota > Metazoa > Chordata > Aves > Pelecaniformes > Threskiornithidae > Platalea > Platalea leucorodia. The sequence continues at coordinate 82,358,056 of NC_138858.1, forward strand.
ACTGAAGCCAGCATTTTGCTCTGCAAGCTCATGTTACCTCTGGGGAAGCATGGTAAACAGTGTTAATAGTTTATTTAAATTCAGAGATAGCTATCGTATAGAAGAAAAATATGAAGTTGTGTAGTAGAAAAAAGGCTATAGTTTCTCAAATAAAATATTTTTGAGCTCCAGGGCTCAGAATGACCATGAATTTAGTGACCTTTGTTGAGGCACAGATTGAGGAATTTATTTTTGGGAGTCTATACCACATGATCAGAGGAAAATTGCATCCTGTCTATTATAATATCCCCAAGAGTACATGCATCAGGACCTAATAGCAGTCACTGAAAATATACTATAGGCAATCCAATATTCTTTTTTTACAAATATGATTAAAGATGTAGTTTCTAGGCCCAAAGAATTGGCATAGGGGTTAGCTGGTTTTTGGTTTTGCTTTATGTCTGACAAAAAGAAAGTTTGCCTACTGCTTTTCCATTCTGCCTGTACCTTAGAATCCACTAAATAGAATGAAAATATTAAAATGTTTAATTTGGCAGGAATAACAATGACTCAATATGTAGCATATGTCACTTAACGAGAAGTTTGAATTGTAGCTTATACTTTTTAATGAAACAACGTAAGTGGCTGTGATGGAGGGAATCCGGCCTCCTCTCTCAGATTCTCAATATAAAAATCCCCAGCTGCCTCAAGTCAAAACAAATCTGGGGGTGAGGGATGGGGAGATGGTAGTGGGTGGCATGTTACTTTTAAACATGATCCTGAAAGATATGTGTCTCTCAGAAAATTTGCCTCATTCAAGCATTATGAAACCAGCCCATGAAACAATTTTGTCAGCCCTTGAACTTCCTTGGGTTTGCAATAAAAAGCAGTATGGAAAATCCAGAGTTCATGATAACCTGATTTACTGGGCTTGCGTGATATGATCCATCACTACCTAATCTTGCTGAGGAATCTCTTGACTGAGGTTTGTTAGTACCGAGGAAGGCAGCCTGAGAAAATAAACTTACATGCTTGTCCTGTTCTTTAGCTTTTGCCTAAGTATCTCCCATTTTCTTAAAGACAGTTTTAAGGGCTGACACACCTTTGGTCTGAGCCAGAAAAGCCATTTTGTTATGTAAGCGTGCTCTTTCTGGACCTGAAGCATTTGAGTACCTCCACACTGTACTATAAGCTACACTTAGGATATTGGTTCAGTCCTGCCAAAAAAAATGACGGGTAGACTGTGTGACACCCTTGCTTTAAATCTATATGTTCCCAATACTTTCTGATTGCACCTGGGAGAAGCTATTATATCCAATAATGGAGTTGGAACTCAAACTATCATACTCTGCAACAGAGGTAGGACACAAGGAGCTGAAGAATACATTTTAGACTATTGGGGAACTCAGGTAAAGAGAGCAAGTCAGAAAGAAAAGCAGGACAGGCAAAGAATCTCCTTGATGACCTCAAAACACAATACACACATTCTTTATTCTTACACATCATCAATTAGTATTATAGTTATACAATGATGGCTTAAACCAGCTTTGGGTGTATAGCGTATTTAAAAAAATATTCAGATATAGCAATATCTAAAAAAACATCCAGGAATTTTGGTGTCTGGATTCATAACTGTCCAGCCTGACTGTTCTTTCTGAATATTCTAGAAATTAACATTCTTTGTGCTAAAACAAACACCTAAAACTCAGTTTGAAAAACACAGACACTACCTCTGGAAAGGGCAGAAGATGAATAGAACATTTTCATAGAGCAGATGTGAAAATCAGACATAAAATCAAAACTACTGGAGTAGAAAATTAAAGTAAATTAAAAATACACATGTAGCAGATCTTAGTTTCTTTTCAAGTTGTAATGACTATAAAAATGGTAATTTTATTCCTTTTTTTTTTCTTAACCAGAATGTTTTCTTTAAACTTCAGTGATATCTACAAGATTGGGTTTTATGAAGTTTACATCTGAAACTATTTTTCAAAGCCCCTAGCCAGAAAATAGTGCTAGTGCAGAGTTGTAGGTTCCTAACACAATTTACCATGCAGGATTCAAGCCAAACGCTACACAGTTTTGTAATTAGAAAATATATAATTTTTTTCTTTACAGTCTAATAACTTAAAATTAATTTAACCAGTTTCATTCAAACAGAGAAAAATGCTTTGTTAGGCTAACAACTATCATCGAAAATGTCAGTGTGAAAATGGAAAAAAGTAATTGAATCAAAGCTGCTAAAACTGTATTGAAAATTGGACTGTTTGAATGTGCAAATGTTATACACAGACAATCAATTTTTATTTATTTTTGGAATGTTACTGAAAAATACTATAATATGGTAATTAAACAGCAGGTAATATTTTCTTTCAAAGTGTTGATAAAGTACAATACAAAATTAATCTTAATAATGGAATTTATTAACCATTGTATAGACCAGTTTTCATTTCATATCAGTGATCTCATGTATCCTGAGCTTTTTCAGAGGCACCTTTTAATTTCATGATTTTCTTAACCTACAAAACACTAGTTGAGAATCACTTTCATCATTGCATTATTACAGAAAAAAAATTAATATAAAACAGATGTGGCAATGGCCCTTGGCACTTAAACAATGTACATGTATAGAATTACTTGCCCATTCCATGAGGTAAACTTAAATGTTTTACCAGTTTGCCAAACAGTACTCCTCATTTGAATTCAAAAAAGTGCACATCATTTTCTTTCTGTGATTATTTGCATCTTTCAAGTTTTCCAAGTGCTTTGTTAATTTTAATTCTTGTGAAGAATGTCTGAAGAGTTAAGCTACTGCAAAAGAAGCAGTGATGTAGAACTTGTATTAGGTAAAAAGAAATTTGTATTTTTAATCTGAACATGGAAAGAAGCTGGTTAAACTAGGAAGCAACTGAAAAGATTGTAAGTGTATCCATTTAATCAGGACTAACATTGCTTGCAAATAATTTTCCACCGTAGAATTAGCAAATAACAACATTGTGTTTAAGGGGAACAATTTATTTTGGAAAGAACACTTTAAACAAACAAGGAGCCTGTGGCAATCCATGGTGGCCTAAATGAATGTAATCTTTCCCATTCCTGTACTTACAGTTATTTCTTCATTGTGTTAAGTATTTAATGGTTTATGCTTGTGCTAAAGCCTCCAAAGACCAAGGGAAGATATTGCTACCCAAGATGTGTACAGTAGGAGAGAGAAGAAATAGAGAACATGAGGTAGCCTGGTTCTGGGTGTCCAAGGTGCTCCAATTCCTGTTGAATCTCTCTTTTAACTTCCATTCCTCCCTTGCTTCAAGCCCTCCAGCTTCAGACAGTTCTACTCCACTCATCTAACAGTGTTTCATCTGGGGCCTTTTATGTTCCTCTCTTTTGTTAGTAGTACTAGATTTGACTTCCTCATTCCATATCCTTTCCCCCATTTTCCATCACACAGTTCACAAATATCTTTCTTTGTCTTTCTTCTTGTTTCCTATAGCTGTCATACATTTCTAGTGCTGGTCCATCAACCTGCTACTCTCTTATGAAATATGTCCTTGATGAATGAACAAATTGTGCAAATAATTAGTTGGCTTTGCTCTAGGTTAATAATTTTGGACACTAATATTAATTTTCTCTCTGTAGCTGACTTCTGTAATGTCCCAAAATCTAGATACCTAAGATTAATGTAAAAGTCACATAAAAAGTTCCCACATTAGTCTACAGCACAATGTTTATGATGGGTTTAACCAGCCTCCAGTTTAGATACAAGGATGAGATGTATGTCAGACGCAGGAAAGATTTTCCCTGATCTGTTCAATGCTTTTCTGGCAATACAGTAGCTCACCTGCACCAGAGTACTCCGGATACAGCTTCTATGGACATTGTCCTTTTGTGGGAAAGTTGCATGTGCAAGCTTCCTCCATTCCCCATGGGATACAGCCCTGGAGAGAAGAGGGGTCCAACAAGATGGCTGATATGGAAGAATCACCTCCTCCAAGCTCTAGAAAGGCCCATCCTGAAAAGTAGGAAATCAAAAAGCATCAGAAGACCTGAACAGGTAAGAAAGGAGCTCCAAGCTGAACTCAGACTCAGTAAGGTAGGGTACAAGCAGCAGAAGCAGGGGCAGGTGACCCACAAGGAATACAGAGCTGCTGTCTGATCTTGTGGGGATGGGGTTAGGAGTGCCAAGGCTGACCTGGAGTTGAATCTGGCAAGAGATGTGAAGAGCAACAAGAAAGGCTTTGACAGGTACTTAGAAAAGGAAGACTAGAGATATTGTGCATCTGCTGCTGAATGGGGTAGCGACTCTGGTGACATAGAACATGAAGAAGGTTGAGGTACTGCACACCTTCTGCACCTCAGTCTTTCCTAGCAAGGTAGGCTTTTAGGAATCCCAGATCCAGATATCAGGAGGAAATTCTGGAGCAAGGAAGATGTACCTTTGGTAGAAGAGAATCAGGTTAGAGAATATTTAAGCAAACTAGACATACAAAAGTCCATGGGACCTGAGGGGTTGCACCCATCAGTGCTGAGGGAGCTCCTGATGTCCTTGCAAGGCCACTCTCAATTATCTTTGATTGGTCATAGAGACTGGGAGAGGTTCCTGAAGACTGAAAAACAGCAAATATCACTCTGATGTTCAAGAACAGCAAGAAGAAAGACCTGGGGCACCAGAGGCTTGTAGTCAATGGCGCGAAGTCCAGTTGGAGGCAATTCGCTGGTGGTGTACCCCAGAGCTCAATACTCGATCCAATCCTGTTAAACACCTTCATAATGACCTGGATGATGGGACAGAGTACATATATTTGGCAAGTTTGCTGGCGACACAAAACTGGGAGGAGTGGCTGATACACCATATGGGTGTGCTGCCGTTAAGAGGGACCTACACAGGCTGGAGAAATAGGCTGACAGGAGCCTCATGAAGTTCAGCAATGGGAAGTGCAAAGACCTGGTCCTAGGAAGGATCAACTACGGGCACCAGTACATGCTGGGGCTGACCATCTGGAAATCGGTTTTGCAGAACAGGTCCTGGGGGTCCTGGTGGATGCCAAGCTGACCACGAGCCAGTGATGAACTTCTGTGGGAAAGAAGGCCAAGAGCCTCTTGGACTGCATTAAGCATAGCATTACCAGCAGCTTGAGGGAGGCGACCCTTTCCCTCTACTCAGCACTAGTGAGACGCATCTGTGGTACTGGGTCCAGTTCTGGACTACCCAGTACAAAAGAGACATTGACATGTTAGAGAGAGTGCAGCAGAGGCCCATGAAGGTGATGAAGGAACTAGAACATCTGTCCTATGAGGAAAGGCTGAGACAGCTGTGACTTGCAGCGTGGAGAAGGCTCAGGGGGATCTTATCCATGTGTATAACTACCTGATTGTCAGTATGCAAAATGGTCCTTATCCCTTCTTGTCTATTGTGTCCTGAGTGCATGTAGCTCTTTGTTTGGCTTAATGGCAGTGTTACCAGCAAACACCAGGCCTTAACATAAGCTGTGTTAAGCCAAAACCTGAGCAGGAGTTAAGTGAACAGTAACATTGATGGGAGGGATGAGAGAGCCAAACTCTCCTCAACAATGCCCACTGATAAGACAAGATGCAGTGGGAACAAACGAAAAACTGTAAATTCCGCTTGAATACAAAACAACTTTTTTATCCTGTGGGTAGTCAAACACCAGAGCAGGCTGCCCAGAGAAGCTGTAGAGTCTTCGTCCTTGGAAATATTCATAACCCGACTAGACACACTTGCGTGCAACCTGTTTTAGCTCACCCTGGTGGAGCAGGGACATAGGATTAGACGGTCTTACAAAGTCCTCTCCAACCTAAACAGTGCTGTAATTCTGTGATTCTTTAAACTAGAGGGAAAATGCTTGATGTGAGATAGGGAATGAACCCCATACAGTAAAGAGGATTTCAGACACCACTTTTTTGTGTTATTTTTTTAGTACCTTACACATATTCAGAGAGCTGGCTGTCATGAATTCCAGTTTAGACACAAATATTCTCCTGCTTTACTGTATTGAGCTTTTGGGCGTCTAAACCAGCGTTGTGGGTCCACTCACAGAGGAAGAACTTGCCACTCCTTTCCAGCCACTGTAATTCTTCAAGATGGCTATTGCACTGTTCCACAAGTTTGGCAAAAGGGAATGTTGCACCAGCTACTTAGCTTAAACTGCCACGACTTTTTCCCACCTTATTTTATACCTAACTTTAACACCTTACCACTCAGCAGCTAAGACATGAGTATATGCTACTACCTGCCAACTTTCCTGCAGCAGTGGTAAAATGTGGGACAGAAGAAAGAAACCTGCTTTGAAATTGCTGAAGCAAGTTTCTCCAGACTTTGCCTCTCGGTGCTTAGCTTTTGGGTACTGCAACAGTAATTGATACAGTTTCTCCTTTTTTTCTCTCTGTTTATACTTTCAGTTAATTTGGTGGAATTCCACACTTTCTGATTCTGTTTAGTGTTAATTTTATTTTTAGTGCTATGTATTGCTTTTTCCATAATCAGATGGTGTTTCCTTTAAATAAGCAGGCTTAGAGTTGTGTATCTTCACAATATCAATATCTATTAATTCCTATGATAATTTATAAAGATGATAGTCTGATAATATCACCTTTTCCACATTATAAGCAATTCAGCTCAAAATAGTAAACTACCCTATTATTCCATAACCATTTTAAAATTAATGATTTTACAGTCTCTGTCAGGGTAATGGATTAATTTTGTGCAATTTTCAATATGCATCATGTTTTTTGTCAGAAGAATGAGAAGGCAATGAGAACAAAAATAGATTACACACACACACAAAAATGTAATAACCCATCCTTATGAAAAAAACTACCAGAGATAGGGAAGACTAATCTTTATCTCATGCCAATTGTAAAATATTTCTAAGAACAGACAATAGTGCAACACCAATCCATTTGTATGACAAACACAAGAAAAAATTTAAAACCTTTTGATGGTTAAACTTAACCTCCATCAGAATGAACAGAATAAGAAACAAGATGTTATTCCTTGCATAAGCATATTACTAAATCAGCCTTTAAACCAGCAAAAGTTGTGTGTGAATACATATACACTGTGGAAAAAAGTACAAACATAAAATGCATGTCTTCATCTAAGTTATGGACTTTTAAATTTTTTGTTTTCTGAAAATGTTTTCTGAAAATGTGTTTGGTTTTCCTGAAGGAAGATTAAGTATGTAAAAGAATGTATGTTGTAATGACTGTACTGTTTTTTTGTGGCAAGGCTTTGGTAGCAGGGGGCAGCTATAGGAGACGCTTGTGTGAAAAGACACCAGAAGCTTCCCCTATGTCTGATTGAGCCAATGCCGGCTGGCTACAATACAGACCTGCTGCTGGCCAAGGCTGAGCCCATCAGCGATGGTGGTAGTGCCTCTGGGATAACATATTTTAAATGGGGGAAAAAAAAATCCTGCACAACTGCAGCTAGAGAGAGGAGTGAGAATATGTGAGAGGAAAAACCCTGCAGCCACCAAGGTCAGTGAAGAAGGAGGGGGAGGAGGTACTCCAGGCACCAGAGCAAAGATTCCCCTGCAGCCTGTGGTGAAGACAAAACCAATCCATTCCAGCCTATCTCTGCCACTTTAAGATTTTCATTTTCCCTCATCAGGTGTGAACTCGATACTGGAGAATTCTGAACTCATTTTAGACTGAAATGGGGCAGAAATTTAAGTTTCTGTCTCCTTTTCATTTTCCAGGACCACTTTTGGGCTAAATAATAGCCAAACTCCTCAAAGCAGCCTGCAGTCCAGATGCCCTGAGCATCTGGATTGCAGAACTTGTAGGAATACATTATGACTTCTTCCAGCTCTCACATTCAAGTTTTCAGTCTCAAGTTTATTTTTGGAGGAGAAGAGAGAAAGTGAGAAAAAAGAATTGGGATGCATCCCAGACATGTATTGAGACCTGGGAAGACATTATAAATGTAGTCTATTTGAAGAAATATTCTCCTTTAAAAGAAGGTGGAATGAAAGAATTAAACAGTAAATTCCTTCAGGCTAGGTTGACCAAAAAGATCGATTTAAAGTAAATGAAGCCATCTGGATAACGTATATTTTCTAGATAATATAGGTAAGATAAAAGGTAATTATAGCCAGATTATGAAAAAAAATTAATCCTACCTTGACATTTTTGGTGTAAAGGAAAGCCTTTTCAGCATGTGCCACTAAAGAGGTATTTTGGTTTTTTGAACTATGTTCTTATAATTAGGATTTAGTCCCTTAACCAGATGGAAATTAATTCATGTTTTTCACAGGAATGGCAGTAATCGAAACAGTTTTTCATTCAGAAACTGTTGGACTCTCAGAATTCACACAGGAAGCATTCTCCACCCTTTCTCAGGGTATGAAACTTCAGTTGTAACAGATTTTAACTTGTCACTTACAAGCTCCCTCTTTTTTTAAGAGATTTGTGAAAGTTGACTAAAGAGTGGGAAGGGGAGGGAAGGGGAGGGAAGGGAAGGGGAGGGAAGGGAAGGGAAGGGAAGGGAAGGGAAGGGAAGGGAAGGGAAGGGAAGGGAAGGGAAGGGAAGGGAAGGGAAGGGAAGGGAAGGGAAGGGAAGGGAAGGGAAGGGAAGGGAAGGGAAGGGAAGGAAAAAGAAAAGAAAAGAAAAGAAAAGAAAAGAAAAGAAAAGAAAAGAAAAGAAAAGAAAAGAAAAGAAAAGAAAAGAAAAGAAAAGAAAAGAAAAGAAAAGAAAAGAAAAGAAAAGAAAAGAAAAGAAAAGAAAAGAAAAGAAAAGAAAAGAAAAGAAAAGAAAAGAAAAGAAAAGAAAAGAAAAGAAAAGAATATTTCACTTGGAAGGGACCTACAACGATCATCTGGTCCAACTGCCTCAATACCTTTGTAAAAGAGTGTGCATCTTGTCCAGAAGAACATCCACAAATTAAATAACATTAAACCCCACTGCTTTAGATATTCTTTGATAAACTTGCTTGTCCTTTTAATCACACTTATTTTCTCTGAGCATTCTAAAGGATATTTCTACATCTTATGTTTTTGAGATCATTTCCTGTGACACAGACCCTTAAGCCTTGATTCAAACTCTGTATTTATTGATGATAGACAAGTTACTATATAGCTACAGCTAACTGTACTTCCCATACAGGATGATACCTGATTGTGGCACCAATATGTAGTGATATATGACAGTTTTTTGATATCAGCAAAGAACGAAGCAACTTTCGAGAAATGAAGATCACTCCAGAAAAAGGGAGAAAAAATATTAAGGGATTTTAGAACTTTTTTTTTTTTTTTTAATATCAACTGTACTCTTTGGTTAGCAACCTACATTCATATTTAGGCACAATCACATGCCTAGGTAATGTAATTTACTGAAATGTTAAATGTTAGTATTTTTATAAGTCCCCTTGATTTAGTTTCAGCTACTTTTGTTCTGTGGGGAAAGAGGAAGCGGAGGGGAAGGGGAAGGGGGAGGGGAAGGGGAAGGGGAAGGGGGAAGGAAAGGGAAAGGGGAAGGGGGAGGGAAAGGGAAAGGGAAAGGGAAAGGGAAAGGGGACTTTAAGTACATGTGAAACCAAACAAGATTTGAGTTTATAATTTTTTTTTGTGTTGTGATTTTATCTGTGAGGAGAGCCCTGTATCAACCATCATTCTGGTCTGAAAATATTTATACAGCTTCTACAGTTGCTTTGTATATGGTGTATATGTATATAGGTCATGGAAAACCATTAGTGAACATTTTCAATAGTGAGACAGCAGCAATAGATTTTGTATCCCTTTATAATAAGTACTGAAAATGTATGCATGCTCACCAAATGTCCATTTTCAGGTACAGAGATAGCTTTTATAGACCACATTGGAAATTATATGTATTTTTGCTATTTAGCTAGAAATAATTGACTAGTCTTCTGATCCCTTTTCCCATGTCCTGCAGAGGCTAATGAGGTAGATAATGAAACATTCCAGCCACATAAATAGTCTCTGTAGCTTTCCTTTTCCTCAAGTGGTAAGAAAATTTATTTCTGTACCATCAGCTCCATGATTTTAACTGTGTCTGATTGACATTTAATGTCTGCATGTTATCAGCAAAAAGGTTTACAATGCATAAAACCTATTCCTAAAAACAGTAGAAAAAGCTACCCAGGTACCTAGCTTCTCTTGAGCAGTAGTACAAGGCTATTTCCTGAACACCTAACAGCCAGATGATTGACCTCAGGCAAGAAATGGATATTCATAGTTATTTGACAGGTAGAGATTCAGATTAGGTTCTACTTCATTGAAGGTCTTGTCCTAAACATCTGTTTAAGGCTGAATCAAGTTACATGACTGCATTTACAGTGTCATCAGAGTAACTAGACTGTCCACTGTTAGACTGTCTCAACCCACAAAAATGGATGCTCCCAGCATGTTCTACCATCATAGGAGGCAATGTCTATCACACTTTTCCAGTTAACTTTGTTCTAAATAATCAAACAAAAAGGAGAACAATCTAAGACATGAAATCATGCATTGTAATCCTCTGCACACCAGGAATGAGTGAGCAAACTCACCATCTAAATTCTGCTTTGGAAAAGGAGAATAAACCAATCTTCTTTTCAGTTAGGAAAGGCCTTTACAAGACTTTTGATTTTGCTGAACTGCCTCAACTAAATTACCTGTCTATTACTCTGTACTTCAGCTCAGACTCCTTAAATTTGTTCTTTAGCTAGGGACTCATGTTCCTCAGGACTTCTTGTGACTTTATAATAGAGCTAGGTTAGCTGATTTCCTCAGTCATTAGAAGACCTGTCCTATCTGTACTAAGACACAAAGTGTGTTTGTTCTGTTTGGGCAGATAGTGCCAATATTAGTGTTTAATATTTTAAAATAATTCCTAGAAACTATGTACCAGTGACAAATATGCACTAGGAAAATTCAGTGACATAAAGAACAGGGAATTCTCCTTATCCAGCTTCTGATTTTAGCAATTCTTAGTAGGAAACTATCCAATGGACTTGGATAGCTAAAAGCATGAAGGCTACTTTAATCTCTGCCAACTGCCAACAGCTCAAGGCTTACTGGGCAACAGGGAACTAGACAGGCACTTTCTTATTTGTCTGCCCTTCCACAGAGAAATAAATGATTTTTAATTTACTTCTCCCATTAAGTAGTTGATTTTCTTATTAATTTGGCCATACCAACATTACAGTGCCCAGCAAAACATATTTGAATTGGCAGAGCTATGCAAAAGCTGTGCTAGCAGTACTTGTGTAGCTCTGATTCAAATTCCTCCCATTAGCTACCAAATTAAGCAGAAGGAAGTTTAAATTACCAGCCTCCAACTTTATTTATTTATTTTTACAGAAGACTAGTAGTTAACCACGTTTAAAGTCCAATGAATAGTAGAGAATATATACCTGATCAAGCCAAGAAAGAGATGGGGAAAATCAGAAATAATTAAAGGAAATGAGAAGGAAAGAAAACACATTACCATTGGAAAATAATTTTTTACTTAATTATGGACTAATTCAGTGAGTTATTAGACTTCTATTTAAAAAGAAACATCTGATAATTAAGTAGCTATTAAAACAAATTGCTCATTAGTTTGGGAAACTCAGACAACCCTTTTATTGAAAGGCTAATTCCAAGTTATATAGCTTTAAATAGATATCTCTTTTTCCAGTAACCCAACTCAATGAAGCCAACTACACAAATAAAATATTTCATGAGAATAAGAACAGCACCTAGAGTTTGCTCTTGGAAAGAGAATTGATCTAAGCAGCTTAGGAATACTCTTAGGAAGCAGTCTCTCTGCTTTCTGTTATCTTGAGAATAGCATTGACTGCCTAGACACAAGCAGAGAAATCCTTTCTTAAATTGTAATACTTGTGGGTTTTTTCAAAATAATTTTCTTACTACATATACACTGAGTTGAAGTTTAATTCTGTTGGCCTAAATCAAAAAATACAAGTCCTTTTCAAGATGGATGAGCTGGTAATGACCACAACTGAAGAGCATATCCACTTGTAGTAAGATGTTTGTTTAATTTAAATGAAGCTAACTAAAACAAAAGTGAACAAAAAAAATTACTTGCACAGTCCTATTCTGCTTGATATCACTGGTGTGTGTATGTCAAACTTCTTAACTTTACCTAAAACTAATGTAAAAAGACAATAAGTCTTTTTTTTTAACACATGCTGGAACTTGTTTTGTTTGGAGCATCATCTGTAAGTAAGCAGAGGATTTTAATACTTAAAGATATCTCAGAAGTCTTGATTATCTCATCCCTGTCTAACTGACTGAGTTTATGAGTAAAGAATTCAAAGCAGTTTCGGTATGTGGCCTATTTTGACAAAATGTCACTCAGGCTGTTGAATCGTGAGTCCATTTGCAAAATCATACTACATGAACAACCGGAGTTCCTTTCCATAGAAAGAAGTCAAACCCTAAAAGTAAGTTTTTGACTGTATTGTTCATACAGGGCAAAGAAGAGAATATGTTATGGAATTCAAATATCTACAAAGAAAAAAGAATAGTTTAGCAAATTAAGATTCTTGCTGTTTCATTTTAAATGTTTTGAGTTTGGTTTTGTTTGTTTGTTTGTTTATTCTGAAACCTCTTATTGTATTGAAGTTATGACCTTACGATGATCATAAGCTTTTATTTTGATTTCAGAGGTTAAAAGAGGTCTTGGATATGTTAGGTTAAAGTCTACCTTTTAAGCATTGATTCTTCTAGAATGGCCTTTAAATGTGTAAATTGTGTGCAAATTAAATGGTTAGTTTTTTTTTTTTTTTTTTTAATCTGATGAGCTACCTTTGCCTTGAATTATTGAAGAGAAAACCACCCAACATTTACTAAAATTATTTCATACTTATAAAAAGCATGTTTCTATCACTTCTAAAAGTTAAAAAAATATTTTTGTTATAAAAAATACCTTCTATTTATGAGAGAGGACATTTCCAGGTTTACTTAAAAATATTTTCTCTAAGGGGAAAAGCTAAAGAAAAAAAAGAAAAAAATAAATTGTCAAAGACAAATTTTCAGACATGTTTTGCAAAGCAATATACATGTCTTACATCAAGATTTATGTGAACATATACAGAAAAAAAAATCAGATTTATGTATAATGTTTCCTGAGTCCATATTTAGAGTGTTGTACCCTAGAATGGCTACAGTCTATGTTAGAAATCTTAGAATAACTTTCAAAAATCACAGCAACATAGTCCTGATTAGAATTTGATTATAGTAATAATCTGTAATTCTGATGCCACTGAGAAATTCCTACAGAAGTAAAATCTATTTATTATAATATAGGAAGTTTTTCTTCAGAGTAATCTACAAATGCTGTTGTTCATCTATCTATTTTAAAAAAGAGAACTTATTAGAAATTATAATAGGAAATACGAACTTCATATAATAGGTTTATATTACTCAACACACAGCACTGCCTTAAAAATATTCAAATAGCCTAAAGCAAACTGGAGGGATTCAAGGAGTTGAAAAGAAGGCTATAATTAGAAAAGATCATTTTTTTAACTTTGAAGTTGTGACAACATGGACTACAAAAGGTAAATTTTACCTTTAAAAAACCTTGTTATTTTACACTCTTACTTACGTAACCATTCACTTGTTCTGCAAGACTTTTTAAAATTAAAAACTGCTGTGGTCTAAATTTTCAGAAGTGGACAATTATTTTATTTTATTTTATTCTGACTTGTCAAAAGGACCTGGCTTTGAGAATACATTTACCTCTTATAAGCTTGTTTTTTTACATATAGTTTAATTAATTAGGTTAATCTTATACTCAGATTTTTACACTAGTTTAGCATATATTAGTGAATGTCTTGAAAAACCCAACCATACCAAGAACTCGAGGCTCTAATGCATTAGTGTTTCTCTCTACTCTGTAGGATCCAGCCCAAATATGACAATACAAAGATACTTTAATCATGTAGAGCTTGTATAGGGAACGCTAGATAGTATTTGCTTAATAGTTGTTTTATCATTTATCACTACTAGAATTGAATAAAGTATGTTTTAAAATTATTTTTCTTTCTCTCATATAGAAATCTCAACGAAAAACTAAATATTGGCTCATTCTGTTTTTTTTTTTTCTACTTTGCTAGAGGCAATATATGACACCCACATGGTTGCATGTATTTCATAGAAGACTGACAACAGAGTTTATCAAATATAAAATATTTTTCCTTGATGTACAAGTTACATAATTCATTGGCTTCACAGTTTGACCTTCAAGGGAAATTTCAAGGATTGACATGCTCTATATAGGAGACTAGAGTAACCTTTTTGAAATCTGGACAAAAGTTAGTCAGAGTTGCTTCCCACTTTCTCCCTCCACTCATGCATATATGTATATGTGTGTGTACAAACACATGACACACACACAAACATATGTGGACTAAAGGGACACAGGCTAATAATAAATATTTTTTTCCTGTAGGTAAATTTCAAATCTAAAAATAAAGCAATTCCAGCTGAGACTATGCTGTTTGGTATAACTCTCATTTCCACTCCATCTTTGCCCAAAAGAAACATCAATTGCAGCGTGATGTATTTTATGAAGTATCATGCTGTTTTCTGGTGTTGTGTGTCAGGGAAACAAAGTTTCAAGAGCACATAATTAACAGCACTTTGTTCAGTCTTCCCCTTGGAGCAATACATGTCTTTGCACCTGGCAGCAAATATAATTCAATTAATTCACTAGAGAATTAACCAAAAGTGTATTAACATATAATTATTAATAAATATATTCAGGTTTTCACTAAGGCCTTGTTAGACAGAAGTGAAATTTTTTAATACCCTCCTTTCATCTCAGATGTTGTGGGGAAAGGACAACACCAAACATTGGACATATTTAGGTATGTTTCTGATTTACTGGTTAACCTACAGGAAGGAATGGATCCTGATCTCTCTTAGATCAAAGATCATTTCCTAACAGGCCTACCTTCATTTTTAAGTTTAACATAATTATACAAGGAAGGCTATGATAAAAAGTCATGGTCTCAGGAGGGTCTGAGCTCCGTATGTGCAGAGTTCAGGGCATCTGCCACCATTGCAATATTTGACCGTAAAATAATGTAAACTAGAAAGGACCTCTGGGGTCGTGTTATTCAAAGCAGAGCTTACTTCAGACTTAGATTGGTATCCTTGGCCCTGTCTGGTCAAGAAATAAAAAAAAAATAAATCCAGGACAGAGATTCTGTCACATCTCTGGGACCAGTTCCAGTACTTAATCATCCTAACTATGAAAATACTTCTCCTTAATATGTAGATCCAGTTGAAATCTCACTTCTTGCAATCTGTGTGCCTCGTCTTTTAGCTGTACTGCTCTGAGTCTTATTTTGTCTTCTACATCGTGTTCCTCCCTTTATGGCAGTTAAAGACTGCAGTTAGATCCCCCTTAACCTTTTCTTCTTGAGGCTAAACAAACTGAGCTCCCACAGGTTTTCTTTAGCATAAACATTCCCTGTTTTAGTGTCCTTCCACAAAGATTTCCAACTCCTTCAAACACTTATGCTTCAAACTAAAGTTAACACAGCAGGGCAAAATTTGTGAGTCTTCATCATCACCAGCTACTGAGGTAACAGCTGCTCAGCTGAAGTCAACTAGTTTATTGTTTGTTTGAGTGATGGCAAGTCTGTGCCAATACTTTCAACTCCACATAAATATGATTATCCAAAGTAGAACACCATTTCAAATTTTTTCTTTAATACATTGCTAGCAACATATGGTGGGTTACCCCAGATATAATGTCATTTTTAGTATGTTACATCAAAACCGATTTTCACTAAGTGCCTTACTTGTCTGTGTAAAAGTGGGTCTTAGATTGCTTTCAATGCTTTGTATGGAAAAAATGTTGACTGTTTTTGTATGTGCTGTGTTTCCGTCCAAGGGCAGCTGCATAGCAGAGACAAATAAGTCATCCCAGACACTTATCAGAGTGATGTATAACTCATTTGGATTGAATAAATCCTTATAATGCACTACTAGAAGTAGCATAATCTATTTTACTCATAACCTAAGTCAAATCAATGAACTAAGAACCAAATGATCAGCTAAGAGTAAAAGCAAAATATTTAGACATTTAAACAAGTGCTTGGACTTCAGATCCCATTGCCGGTTAAAACCATAAAGGAGCTGAGCATCAACTCTTCTTTTGCTTTGGAAAATTGATTGCTTTCCTGTATTGACTTCACTGTTGTTTGCATTGCATTTACCTGTACATATCTGAAGCCAAACATGCGTATGTATGATCTGTGATAATGAGTTAGGCGGTGAAAGTTTACGCAACCGTTTTTCAAGACTTCTGGTTGTTCCCCTCATCTTACAACTTCTGCAGCCTAGACAATGTTCTCTCAAACTTTTGTGCTGAATCAGAGCATAAATCTGAATGTTTTCCTGCTCCATTTATGAGGTTTTATGGCCAGGAATGATGTGAAGAATTTATGAACATGAAATCTTCACTAACTACCAGGTTATTGCCTTTTTTAGAGGAATAAATCCAAGCTACTTTAAAGTATAGGTATAAAGTTCTCTTCACTGTAGGATTCAGCACTGACAGGCAGTGTCCCAGGGTCTTTATAACTGCTGGATGTTTTCAAGGTTATAAAAAATGTAAGTGGAGCCCAGGATAAAGATTATCAGATCTCCTCAAGTAGCCAGGCAGAACATCTACATAAGAAGAAGCAAACATGCAAGCAATCCTTTTCTTAAAGCAGTGTAAGGCAAAAATGCATTACATTATTCATCTTTTTATCTGGAATTTGTCACTAGTTTTGCAAATAAACCAGGTTCCAAATATATACAACATTATCAGTACTGTGTATCAGAAAAATACAATGTGAAGCTGCAAAATAATGCTTTTTTTACCTTTGAGCAAATACTAAATAATGATAATGAAAAAAAGGTAAAGACATATCTAATAAAACCATAGGGGAACTGCTGTGGTAGCCTATGTCTCTAAATTATTTTGAAGTGTGTATTAATGAAACTGCAAACTGAATTAAGTGCCTTCATCTACTTTTGGAAGCTACTCTGTCTGATCCGTTAAAGAATACACATTTTCACTGCGGTAGTCAGTGGTTTAAATGGGCTTAATGCAATTAGAAAAACCCTTGGAGATATAGATTATCACTTATGAAAATGGATATCGTTTGTAGATTAGAACACATTGTTTCAGCATCAGCGTAGGACTATAGAACTACAGTTCTAACTTTGATCAGATATGGGAAAAGGCTCCTGTTGAATACAAAAGGAGACAAATGAGCTGGGCACATATACATACAAAAGTCACACCGAATATCCTTATCAATACTCTAAAGCTTGGCATGAAAGGTGATTCACAACTGTTATAATATTTTTAACCAACCATGAAAATATGACTGTGAATGTCCTTCCTCAACTTATGATGCTAAAGGCGAGTCAGTCTGTTGGTAGTAAGACATTTAAACTTATTTTTTCACAGCAAAATCAGGACAAGTTAGTCTGTACTGCTTAGTATGAACCTGAGCTCCTCATACAGAATCCAAATGAGAATATACCTTCATACAAATCAAAATTAGAGAAGCTTACATTTCTGACTTGCATGTATATCTGGTGTTACATACATGGAAATGTCATACAGTCTGTGCAAATGCTTCTAAAATTGAAGCTTTCCTTTGCTGAACAAGAAATCTCAGCAAAGAAAATGAAAAGTTTCTAAGTGTTTTCTGACTGCATCCAGTACATCAGTTTCTCATGGCATTCCCTACTGAACTCTTCAAGCTTGGTAATTTTTTTTTGTTTAGACTAATATGATGTTAACACCAATTTTTCTTTTCTTTGAGATCCAACTGACTGAATCTCTTAAGCATATGTTACATTTCAAGTGCAAGTTATTCTGAAATTTTAATGTAAATGTTCATGTGATTGAAGTTAAGTGCAAGCTTATGAGCTTTACTGGAACCAGGGTCTTATTGAACTAAGCTCTCCTCACCCATGAAATGGTCCCCGGGACACTAAAAACATGATTATTAGTACTGTTTGATGCATGCTTTCTCCTTAAGGAGATATTCGCTGGCTCAAAAAATGACTCAGGGTGAAGCCAAGATGCTATTCTAATGTGGAAGATCAGCGAGGAAATTGCATTTTGGCTTTAAAGCTATTTGATCATCCCACTCAACATGGTTTCGTCAGGAGCTCCTGCCAACAATGTTATCCTTTCCTCCTGAGAGGCTTAGAAGGTGTGCAGTGAAACCCTGCCAGCTGTCTTCAATGTCAGGTGCAGATTTACCAGGAGAGCTAAAAACGCTTGAGCCTCCTCCCTGGTGTAGTCATTTGTTTGAAGTAATTTGCTCCTATTCTATAAATGATTTGACATGGTAGTGGCCAAATGACTGCTCATTTCATGCTGGATGTCATCTCAATAATTTTATAAGGAAACACTTCACAGACACTGTGTTTTTTCGTATTCTAGTCCTGTCATGGCCTTTTGGTAAAGAGTGGAGTCTGCTAATTGCTGTGGAGAAGGACAGATTGCCATGGCTCTGTTAATTCTTTCTCTCGAGAACACTATAAGTCATCGCTCTGTAGTGGTGATTAACACCTAGCCAGCTGGCTGGATTAGCTGAAGCTAACAAGATGGGCTGCAGGTTAAATCACAGAAGATTCTTTGATCCTAGCTTTACCAAAACTTCTCTCTGATGTCTCAGGCAACTTCATAGTTTGCCTACATTTCCTTATTTATAAACCATGTGATATACTTAGCATACCTGAATATTCTTAGGCCAAATTGACTTAGTAATACATTTTTAAATATCTGAAAGGAATATGATACTATAATTCTAGGTGTTAATATTCTATTTTGTTATTAAGTTTTAAACACTTATGCAACTGTTTAAAGACCTGATAATTACTCATGACTGTGGTAGATGAGTCACATTTTACTTAGTGTGCTTGCTTTACCTATCATTCTTTTGAAATTTGGCTACTTAGCAAGTAAACAGACAATCCTAAATTGAGGTTGCCATGTTTACATTACAAAACTAGGGGGTTTTTGTTGTTTTTATTTTTATACTAATAAAATACTGTCAAGACTGATGGGTTGCAGTGTAAGGATCCCTACTGCTCTCACCCAAGGACAATAGATGTCTCTCAAGCCTGGCCCCAAACCAAAGTCTTGCAGGTTCTGGAAAACAGGGTATCTGTGAATTAGTATGGGTGTATCAATATTTGGGTATAATATTGACATTTTCCCTGCTTAACCTTAGAATTTTGCCTTTCCTGGAGGTGTGCTTGAATTTGTCCACTGTAAGCGCTGAGCACAAAAAGCACATTGTTCCATTTCTGATTTTGTGCTTCACTGCCCCTTCCTTTTTTCCTAATGTTGTTTTTCTTTGTTTTGTTTTGTTTTGTTTTGTTTGTTTTTGTTTTTTTTTGGCTGCAAGGAGAGGATAATAGCTTGCAAAATAACTCGGGGGGTGTTCCTGGCCATATGGCACTAGAAAAATTAAAAGAAAGGTATAGAAAATGTCTTGTGTGGCCTGTAACTTCTGATATGGAAGAAAAAGAGTGATGTATTGTGTTAATTTGGTTGACTGACAAATAAATTCTAAATATCAGCGAAGACTAGTATAAAAGTGGTTAATTTAGTTTTAGTGGGAATTACAGTTTTAGAAAATGCAAGTGAGTCCTTTAATATGTTATTAACATAGGGAGTTGGTGCAATTACAATGTATAATCTTTCTTCAATTATCTCTTTAACAGAAGGCAGTGTCAGAGATCCTCAGAATTTGCCCAAAATATGTAAGTATATGGTATTTGATAGCATACTTCATCAATGATTGCAGTAGAATGAATGCTAAAAATCCCAGTACATTTACAGTATTTTTGGCAGGCAGCATAAGAATATTCTCAGTTTTTGATATCTTTGTTTACTTAAAAACACAACTGTTCTTTCTAGTTAGGAGCTGAGTAGTCTCCAGTCTGCTATTTGAAAGTAAAATGACAACTTATATGGAGATAATTATGTGAGAATGGGAACACTGCTTAATTGAAGCAATCAGGATACAAGTTTACTTTAATTCTTCCCAGTTAAGTTATTTTCATACTATCCATTTAGAAACAACAGAATTAGGATTGCCTTTTCTTTATATTTCTGTAAAGCTCTTCTAATCTTTATCTTAATTTTTCATTTGTGACCGTGGCTTAAAGAGTGCAAAATGAGTTCTAATTAATCTCGTCATCAGTCACTAGATAAAAATAGAGCATTTTTCCTTATTCGTCTCAACTACACATGCTTCTCAATATTTCATACTCAGTGTTTTTGACAAAACTGTCTCAATGCTTAATCTCTGGCTCTGATATTTTGACATAATTTCTGTAATTGCTCCATACATCATGAGTGAGAAGCCTGGCATCAGTACTGGTGGGGGACAGTACAGAATTTAAAAAAAATATGAATCAATGTCTCCAATAATTTTTATTTATTGCATATACTGGATTGTTTTTACTTTTTTAAAAAAATCACATTGTTTTTCACCTTTATTTAATTTATTGTGATAATCTCAAGTACCATATCTACCCTGTGTACTGTTTTTCACTCCACAAGGTATAGTAAGCTGTGACCTTCTCTTTGAAAATTCCTTCTTCTCTTCTCCAAGTCTTATTTGCCCTTTGTGCTCCTACAGCCTCTCACCCTCCTATTGATGCTCACTTCCCATCCCTAGCTCTTACCATACAGACTCACCTTGTCTATTATGCCACTCAGCCTGATGTGCATCTCATCTCTTGGCTCACTATAGTTTAGTCCCTTTTTATTTCCAACAGATCTTCTTGTTCCTCTTTTCCTGGATGATTCACATTTTCCTTTTACTTTGTATGGTTGTTGTCTATCCCTGAGCACAGGCAAAATTCATCCTAGCAAAATATAGACAGATGTCACTCTCTTACATTGAAATGTTTTATGCTTCAGATTTTAAAGAAATCAGTTCTTAATAACTTTAAGTCTTCCTCTTCCTCCTCCCAACTTTTCTTAATATTATGAATCATGGAATTATTCAGGATGGAAGTGACCTCAGGAAAATGTTTAGTTGAAAATGCCACTCAAAGCAGGATCAACAGTAAATTCACACCTAGCTGCTGTGGGCTTTGACTAATTGAGTCTTGAAACAACCTGTCTTGGCAACCTCAATTACCCTCATATGGATTTTTTTTTTCTTTGCTGTATTTTCAGTCAGAAATCATATCAGTAAAAAGCCTCTGTTTTCTCAGGAATGTTCTCATAGGCATTAGGAGGCTGATGTTACATCCCCGCAGATCTTTTTTTTCCCTTCAGTTCAAAAAAGTCGACCTCCTTCATCCTCTCCTCATAGGCCAAGTGCTCCATTCCCCAAGCATTTTGATGGTTCTTTGCTGAATGTATGCCAATTTATCTACATCTTTCTTACACTGGGGATGCGAAACATTTTGCAATGAAATCTGAAGAGTTGAAAACACCACCGAAGTGCTCCTGAAACATGCTTTAAGAGCATAGGTTTGGTGGGTTTTCACCAAAGTATCACACTGCTGGTTTTCTTACTTTATTTTATAGCATGCATGTTGTTGAGCAGCTGCGCCAAGCTTAATTACATTGAATCTAGTAGCAATAGATTGTTCTTGGTCTTTTGACTGTGCACTTGCTACTATTTGTGAGAATATATTTCTGGAAGTTTATACTCTGGTGTTATTCCATTTGAAATATATAATTTAGAGAGATGAATTATACAGTTTAACTGAAATTTAAATTATATATAAACAAATGTATATTTTATGGTTGTGAGTTGATCTATTGTATACATAGGATGATTTTTGCATTTCACTTTTTCTGTAGCAGTCATATTTCATTAGTACTCCTTCCAAAATCTAGAATTTTCTCAAAATTATTTTGGCATTAATACATACTACATTTGTTTATCTTTTGCAATGTAAAGGGTGAGGTATCTTTTTTTTAATTTTTTTTTTTTTTGTAAATATGATTGAATATTTGCACTAAACATTAGATGATTCTTAGTAAATGCAAACATTTTAAGTATATTCGTTTCCATACAGTCCTTGGGGACAAAAAGCCTTCTGATTATACAAAAAATACTCACTGTGAGAACTCTAGAAAATTAGGATATTCCCTGTGATTCTCCATATATAAAGAATGCTTCGTTTTGCACCTAGCATAATATTTCTTTTACAGTGAAAATATCATGAAGTCGTTGAAAAGAACTGTTATGCTTCAATGTATTTCCCCATAATTAAAGTACATGACCAACATCTGAAGTCGTTCAATGTTTTCTGAAGCAGGACACTTAAAACCAATAGACCTTCTGTTGAAAAATACTCGGTTTGGTTTATATAACCATAAATTGGAAAATGATAAACTGCAGGGATATTGTAAGCATAACATAAATGATCCTCTTAATGTCAAACTCTTAGTAAAACAGAAGGTAAAGCTCAAGATGCTGGTACATTCTTCAACTTTTTAAGCATTCACTTTTGGAGGACGAGGATTATTTAATTTGTGGTAAACTAATGAATGATAATGACACTCCTTGGAGTTGTTAGTTTTGTGTAGTCTTTAGCATGTGTATGCATGTACTTCTCTTGTCATCCTGTGTTTTGGTTTCAAATGCACCACATTCCATGACAAACCTTGTCTCAGAGTACATTTATATTTTAGTTGCTGAGAATATTGAAAATGTAGGGCTGGGTTGTTCCATCTCCGTTCGTTAATATATTTTCTGCCGATACTGAATATAGTTAAACAGGAAGGAAGTTACCTGAGTATAGTTTGAAATCCTGTGCAATACACAGATTTAAAATAATGCAAATAGTGTGACAAGTTAAAACAAGTTAAAATGCAAAGTGGTTTATGTGAAATTCTAAAAGCACATTAAAGGTCTGTCTTCCACTGTGTACGTGAGGTGGGTTTTATTCATTTTTATGAATCAAAGATAAGGTGAAATTTCGCGTGTAGTGACCACTGCTTCTAGTACCTGGGAAGCACTGAGAAACCTGACTAACAATAGTTAAATTTTACATGCAGAGTGAATTGGTTTTTGAGAGCATTTTAGTTGTGTTTGTGTAAAGGTTTAGATCTTATTGTTTGAAAATTGAGCTGAGCTTATCAATGTTAGGTTTTAATTATCAGGCATGGAGGAAAAGCATGACCTCAAGAGGGTGACCTCACTGATGAGCTCCAGGGAGTTGTTAATTTTTGTGAGGCAACACATAAATGATACCAGCTAACATGGGACATGGGTAAGCATCCCATCAAGTGACAAGAAATGAAAAAATTATGAGAGAAAAAAAGTCAGAGCCAAGGACTGGAAGGGCAAAGATTATAGCGATCAGGTCTGATAATTTTTCCAGAGCAGAGAATCACTAGAACAAGAGCCCAAGAAATGTTAGGAAATGATCCTCCATCCCTCTTACTCTTTTTTTTTTTCTTTTTGTCTTTTTTTTTGTGTGTGTGTGTCTTTCTCCTTCTTGTGACGTGTGTGAATTCGACTGGATCAGAGGTAACGGGAAGTATCTTTTTCTCCTCACTGAAATTTGTGGCAGCCTTTTCAATAAGGCATGTATTGTACCTGAAAGTTTAATTGCATTTGTCATGGCCTTGCTTAATCTTTCTCTCTGCCTTCAGACATGTCTGAAATAATTTGTGCTAGTACTAATTTCTTCTGTGTTCCTTCACAGAACTGCTGTCTTCTTTGAGCTTAGAACAAACTTTAGAAAAGTCTTTCTGCAGTAACTCAAGGAATTAATTTGGCCAAATTGACTGATTTTTTTCAAGCGATATAAGAATATCATCTAGGCTTCTTTTCTTTAACTCCATATTAACTTTTGTCATGTCCTTGTCTTAATCCTGAACCGCAAATGATTACTTTCTAGTTTAAATAGCTAGTTAATTTACAACTTGTTGCTTAATTACACATTGTGGTTTTGGTTCCTTTAATCTCATTTATCTATTTTTAATCAACTAGAGAAAAAAGAAAAAAAAGAAAAAAAAGGACATTTCAATGTCTCACATGGCATTTCAGAATAAGTATGTAAAAATGGTCATTTTCAAAACCCAAACCCCCAATATCCATTCTTATACTAAGATTCATTCCAGAAAATAATCCATTTGCTAAGATTTAGTGTTTAGGCATAAAATATACCTATGTTACATATATGCAAACTGGAATATCAGATGTTTGTGTCACTTTGAAAGAGTTTCAGAAGTTCACAAAAGCATCCAACACAGAAATGAAATTTTAGCCAGCAGATTTTCTGTCAAGCTGAATGTTGTTTATATAAAGCTAATAACTGTTTCTGTCACCAAATGCCAATATAAAAGTATCTACACTATAGAATTCCAAATCTGCAAATTTATTTTATTTTGTACTATTTTGTTTTTATATTGTTTCAGTTAATTATATGGTCACTTAATAAGACCTAAGTAATTTTGAGTGTTATTCTATTCATTTAGGTTTTTAATTTTCCTTGTTACAAATTGTAAGGTTGACAGTAAAATTTGTTGGTTTTCAGAATTCTTCTAAAAGATGTCTCCTTTTAACTGTTTGATTTTAAGTTCAAAAATAAAAAAGATAATGTAAAACCGAACATGACTCACTTATTGAAAAGCCAGAAGACATATCATTAAATCCTCTTATTTATGATGATTTAAGTGCAGTTAATGACTGAAATTTCATAGGTGTGGAAGAAGATGCCTGCCAAAAACCCCATCTTATGAGGCATAGAGTATAACAAAACTGAAAGATTGTATAGTCTTCTACTATGTAGTAAAATTAGTACATACATGCAGCAGGCACACAAAACTTGTTTTCTGAAATTCACCCCATCTCCTTGTTTCCAACATACTTATGTAAATATTTTATGTAAATTTTTAATGTGCTTTATAAACTTTCTATAACTTTAGGTACAACTTATTCCATTGGTAATTAATGCTTAGCTTTTATATAACAATAATGATTAATTTAATCTGTGATGGATTTCTTTAATCTGTCTTTGTCACATACTTGAAGCCAACTGTCTTGAAAATTTTTCATCTCTCTACCTTTCTCCTTTTACACAGTACTGTGTTTGTACTTTTCCTATCTTTCAGTACTAAATTAAGTAGAAGCAGAACACTGCCAAGAACGTCTTCTTATTCAGTGCAGGGTTGCCTTAGGTTGCTAGGTTAGATCATAACTCAGTGGGGAATCAGCCAAATGTGACACGTCTGGCAAATCAGGGGGAAGCAGAGAGTATCACAACTGAGCATCCTATATTGCTTCTACACTGGGAATAATTCTCTTGCAGTTACATGTTGTTACAGTTGAGAAACAAATCTATGGGGATATGTTCATTGTTTGAGTTATTCAGACTTGCTTTTCATGGTCTTCCCCATCTTCCTCACCTTTCAGATATTTGAAATAAGCTCAGCTAGTAGGGAATCCTCTTTTTCTTCTGGGTCTGTAATAACTTCAGTGAATGTTTCCAGCAGACCTTTTCCCTCTGTTTTCCCTTACCTCTTTTTTCTCTTGTCTCTTTTCTCTCTTTTTTTTTTCCCTCCTGAATGCTAGTAAGCACACCAAATTTTCATTCTACTCAATAGTCATATCATTGCGTATGAACTTATGCAGAAATAAAAACTGTTACTTTAAAAACCAAAAGTAATCCAGTTAATAAACAATTAAAGGAAACACTTTTTTACTGTGAGGGTGACCGAGCACTGGAACAGCGATGTGGTGAAGTCTCCATGCCTGGAAACATTCAAAAGCCATCTGGACTGGTACTGGGCAACTGGCTCTGGTTCACCCTGCTTGAACAAGGGGTTTGACCAGATGACCTCCAGAGGCCCCTTCCAGCCTCAACTATTTTGTGATTCCGCGAATGATGGGAAAGAGGAAGAGAACCAAACAACGGTGTGTACGGTCTGAAGATATATGTGGATTCCAGGTTTTTTGTATATAGAATGTTCAATTCCGTAATAGCTTGCTCTTAGCAAGACAAATATTATCATTAATGAGAAAGAGTAAACTGATATACTGGAGCTGCCATTACAGTAAAAGGAAATCTCTTACGTGACATCTTCTATGCATTTTGAATAAATACTGTGATGTTGTGAACAATAATCAGTCATAGCTTAATCACTTGGTTAACAGTCAAAGGGTTCTGTCAATGCTGAGGAAGCATGCAGACCTGGTGATGCTTTCCAGCATTTGAATTCTCCTTGTTAATTTCATGACCTTTTTCCGAGGCAACTGATAACCCTAAGTTCCATAGACGTTACCAATTAAAAAGAGATTTAAAATCTGTTTTACACATGGTATAATTACATGTACATGTACATTAAAGTTAATTATGCTTTGAAATGACGCCAAAGTTAGGAAGTGCCTGACTTGTAGTTGTCTACTACATGCAAGACAGTGTGCTATTTATAATGTTATTCTGAAGTTCAGTGATATGATTGCTTTCATCTTCACCATGACCTTCCCATCATTTCATACACAAAGTCAACATTACTTGTGATGCTCTAGGAAAGTTGCCCATAACTTCATTAATTTATGCTAACAATCCAGTGATTTAATTAGTAAGAAGAATTATGCTCATCTGATTTGTAAGGGAACTAGCAAGTGACACATACTTGAAGGGGAAAGATGAGCAGATAAGAGTAGGTAAATAAACTGCTACCACCATCTGTACAAATTTAATGTTTGGGTGTTAGCATACATAAACAATCTCTACTCAAAGAAAAGAAGAAAGAAATGCTACAGGTGGCGTCATATTGGCTGAGATCTATAGGACCAGCCAGTGCACATTAGTGCTGGGAGACTTACATACTGGTACGTGAGGAAGAAAATCCATCTCGAGATGTTCATACAGACATGAGAAACATATTTCAAGTACCTTTGCCTGTACTGAGGAGGTACATCAGGCTTCTGTACACTACATGAGGCTACCATCAGTAGGAGCTGAGCATTGATTAGAGTGAATCAAGCTATGTTCAAACAGTGTTTATGAACTAGCCCTGCACTCTAGCTCCTCTAAGGTACTACTCCTGGACTGAGACTATTGCAAGACCCAGGGCCTGTCTTGTGCAAACTGAAATTTCTCCTCCATTTCATGCTAAATTGGTGTACTTTGGGAAAACAGTAGTTTGGATGCTACTAGTACTTGGCATGTTTTAGCTAAGTGTCATGCCCTTCCTGTGTGAAGGTCCTCCCTCACTGCAGGGTAAAGTCAGATGTTTAGATTAAAAGGCAACAGAATAAAAAGATGAACATTTACATGTATCTGGCTGTCTCATCAGAGATGGTAGCAATAAGTGGTCAATTTCTATCAAGCGGATTATTTTTCCATATGGACTCAGCATAATCCAATGGGTGGGTATCTCTGTGACAGAGTAAGGCACCACTCTGAGCTAAAAGGATTTCCTCACCCTGCTTTGCTATTGCTTTAAGCTAGCCATTTTGATGGGATGTGCTGGTTTCTCCTCAGCCTTTCACCTGAAATCAGTGTCTTCAAACACATTAGTCTTAACTGTGAATGAATATCATTGACACGTACATGTCAAATGAAAATTGCTAGATACTAGTTTTGGATATGAAGCATGGGTTGTTAGCAGTTGCAAGTTTTAGTAAGTTACTGCCTACTGTCTGGGACAGATACCTCACTGACCTAATTTGAATAAAACAATAGTGAGTGCGGATGCTTTTTGAGCCAAGACTTGAATTCAGGCTGAGGTCAAATATGCAGTGCATATGTAAAACTGCATAGTACGAATGAGCATTTCTCCAGTGCTGAAAATGATGCTTTCAGCATCTGTTTTGCCATTCTTGTTGGCCTTTAAAAGCAATATGTACGGTGATCCTGAGATCTAGCCTCTTCACCTTTCTCCTGCTCTCTTATTGTTTTAGGAACAATTGGTCGTCTGAGAAGCCAACAAAAGTATTCTTCACATCTTTGCTGTCTGTACTTATATGGTGTATGGGTAGGAGGGGGAAAAAGTATAATAAGGTCCGAAGGCTTCATCTAACAATTATTGTTTCTCTTCTGCTTTCTTACTTTTTAAAAATATAATTAGTATTAAGCTATTTTTTATTTTTTACACAGAAACAGGACTGGTTTGGGTTTTTTTTCTTTTTTTCTTTTTTTTTTTTTTCTTTTGACAATGCTGATATCAGCTGCCCTAGGTAGAGAAAACTTATGTTCCTTGTGAGCTGTTTCTTTTTCTATGACTGTCTAAACTTTCCAGGAAAAAAGTTAACAGTTTTCATGGGTGAGACATTTTACATCATCAAAATCTTTACCATCTTGTCCCTTTCAGAACAGACACTTAGTGTACTATTATACAATATTTAGAGCACAGAGTGGTATAGGAAAGTTTTGTTTATTCAAATGGGACTTCTTGTGTGACATCTAATTATGACTGTTTAGCTGCCAAGATTATTATAACATTTGCAACATTCACAGTGCCAGGAAGACATCTGTTAAAGACTTCTATTTAATGTCTAGTGTGAACAAGGTGTATCTGCCACAGCCACTCTCCATATGAGAAGACTTAAGATTAGAATATGAAGTCGTTGTAGTACTGTATTCTCTCATATGTAAGTACAAAATGCATTTAGAAAATTAGTCTACGGGTGTGTTAGCCTGGGTTGCTGTTATTCCCTCCCCATTCTGCTTCTCAGATTTGATCTAACCATTCCTGTCTCAGAAAGCTTGTATTCCCTCTTCAGTACTTTTTACTTGTGTGTATAATCATTGTTCAACTTGTGAACCATGACTAGGATTGTAGGTGTTCCCATATTATAAACTGCAGTGCATTTGTCCTAAGACTTCTACTCTGATGGTGCAGTTCATAAAATCTCTGTGTCCTTCCAGTGGGGTTTTTATAAAGCTCATGAGTGACAAAATGATATTTCATTAATTACTAATGGCATGCTTTTACTGTTTCATAATGGTTCCCATGATAGAGTCAGATAATCCCAATTATACATCTTCAATAAATGCATAGGAAACATCAGAATTTTTATCAATTACATCAAAAACATCTGATGCATGTTGGTTTTTTGTTGTTTTTAGTGACGACTCACATATGTAATGGTTACATATGGATATCAGTGGTTACTGTAACTGACAGACAGCTCTAGGTCTGTGGGAAATTTCAATGGACAAATGCTACAAACCTCAGTTGTTTCCCTCAGTACCTCTGAGTGCAGACATCCAGATTAGTGTCAATATTCTGATTGTCACTGTGACTGGAGAATAAGAATGACTGCGTAGGTCTCTTCAAAGCATTTTTAGTACTGTGGCTTTTAATTAGAAAACAAATGTTTGCCTCAAAGCAGGAGTTGTCATCAGAGATCACATGTAGTTTTCAAGCCCACTAGTATTAATCTTCTTTGCATATCTTTAAGACTAAAAACCTTCCTAATTAAACTCTTAAAGCCTCTTATCTCTGAGGCCTGGCTGACACTGTAGTGGAATATATCATTCCCAGCAACAATGAATAAAATTGTAATTCCCTACATAATATAAATCAAGATGACTGTAGAACATTATGTTCATTAGAAAGTAATAGATTTTTTTACATGTTTGATCACGGCAGCTGGTATTTAATCCAGGCTGAGAAACAGAATACTATTTCATACTATTTATTGTTTAATTTGTGGCCAGGTCTGCAACTTACTGAAAAAATAACAGAGCAACTTTATGGGATGCATATGCTACTTAGATGATGTACATAAAATACTAGTCAGCAGATAAATTTAACACAGACAATTTAATGGGAAGAAAAATAAGTTTCAGGGCATAAAAATGTATTTTTGCATTTTATAAACGCAGATGAGATGTGAGTGTGAATTAGGAGAGAATAAAAATACTATTTTGTTATTTTTTTCAGGTTCTAAAAAAGATGCTTCAGATGGGATTGGGAAAATCCCCAGGTTAGTGGTACTCATGTTAAGTTGATGGATCTAGGAGATCTTTCAACTTGCAGGACTTTGTCTCCACCCTGTATCACAGAAAGATAATAAGCACAGTTCTGCCTCATATCACTATTGCCCACACAGCTCTTTGATTTCTACAGAATAAAAATTTACATTGAGATTTTGAAAGGTTTGCAATTTTTCAGTCAGAGCTGAGAACGTGGAAGCATGGAAGCTTATGAAGAATGTTTGCTGAAGCTTACTGAAGTAAGACTCCTGACGTACATAGGCAATAAATTCCTTCTTTGCTTAGAGAAAAATATGGTGACATTTTTTCTCTCTGCACTGATATACTAGATTAGTAGAGAGGAAGGTGCAGTGGGGAGTAGCCAGCTAATGGGTGAGAGGAAGAAATATGAAATTCTCATCTCCTCTACCCTGGGTGGTATTCCATGTAAAATGGGATCAAAATGTTTTTTTTTATCTAATAGAAGATGGCTGATTTAGTGTTTGCTCTTCCCTAACATTCCTCCTGTGGTAACACTCAAAGGAGTTTAACGTTGTTTATGTTCACACCCTCTTCAAGTGGTACACCAGGAGGGTTTCTACACAAAAGCACACACAATCAAATGTGCATAATACACAACGTTGGCTATATGAAAATAAAGAGAGGCAGGCTAGCAGTGATGTCTCCTTCTTTAGGGATCAAGGTAACTTATTCCAATGAAAACTTTATAAACCCCACTAAAACCTTTGGGTCTTAATAATGACATACAGTGGCAGCGTAGCACA
This sequence comes from Platalea leucorodia, assembly GCF_965183815.1. Taxonomy (NCBI): domain Eukaryota; kingdom Metazoa; phylum Chordata; class Aves; order Pelecaniformes; family Threskiornithidae; genus Platalea; species Platalea leucorodia. The sequence goes on from NC_138858.1 coordinate 82,388,733, forward strand.
ACAGAGGTTTATCTGCCTTGTAGAACAGGGGTAACTTATACTAGCTTGTTCCAACTTGTAATAAAAAGGGCTGCTTAGGGAAAAGCTAAAAATTAATTTACAATATAATAAACATTTCTTTCTGTTTTCCATCACATAACAACTAAATATATTTTTGTTATATATCCATTTTATGAATATTTTCTTTATAATGGGTAACAGACTGTTCTTAGTTTGCATAGTATTTTGTACTCTTAATTGTTCTCTGTACTGTTCTCGTCGACCTCTGTTGTGTTATTTGCACATGCAGTGACACACATTTCTACTCAAAATTTTCTGTTGAGATGTCACCATCTAAAACATGAGTTATGATTGCAGCCCAAACTTTCCTAGGGAAGGTTATAATTTTACAGGGACATGTGGTGTAGGAAAGAACCATTTTTCCACCTTGATTACCAGGCTGGGATTGCTGTTATTACAGCAATCGAAGAGTTGCCAGACAAAAATGTACCAAAATATATCACTCTACCTATTGGCTTATTAGATTGATGTGAACAACATGAATGTTTTCCCTGTCTTGTCTCTAGATCCTGTATCTATATATCCAGTTCTAGTATTTGTTGTGAAATAATGAATATAGGGCCTTTATCTCCAGAAATAGGAATTGAAAAAAATCACACCTATCTGGCTACCTAACTTACTGTGTAAATGTGCGCACCGATATTGTTTTGTACCTCTTTGGTGTTCCATTAAACATCTCTTTTCAAAAACCCTTTGATCAATTAAAGGCTTGTGATCAAAAAAAGCACAAAATGAACTACAGAGCTATCCTAAAAATTGCAACACTATCAGTATCCTGAAAGACAATAGGAGTAAAAGTGTCAGTTGAGAGAGTAGCAAATTATTCCAAGCTCTTAGAAATCACAGAGATCCAGACTGTTCCCTATAAAACTGGTGAACTGATATTAAAGGGAAAAAAAAAAAAAAAAAAAAAAAAAGAAGCGCAGAGGAATCCAGTGTTTATTTTATATGGAAAAAATGGTCCGTGCACAGTCCAAAGTAGGGAAAGTTCAATAGAAAGATATCTGTTTCGTTTTCAGTGTTTATTTTTAAATACTGCTGGAACAAATGTGAGGTAAAATGTACCTGATCAGCCTTGTAGTTACATCCACATGCTTCTCTTGCAGCAAATGTAGTGGAATAGATTGCCTAATGTAGTAAAACCAACCATAACTAATTTGCAGTGTAGATGTTCCCTATATGAATTGTAAATAAATAAGAAGAGAGTGAGAGAGTGTCTTAGTAAATAACATTTAAATTTCTGTAAATGTTAAAAATACTTTTTATTTCTAATTTATTCATTAATTTCCAAATCAGCTCTTCTCAATTTTTCTTATTTTAGTTTTGATTTTATTTGCTGTTTTTTTCTCAAGTTGTATTCAATCCTTTCATGTATTCTTTGTTTCACTTGTGTTTTCATTTCCTGTATTGCTTTCTGATCAATTCTGGTTTTATTTGAACTAATAAACAAGGATTGCCTGTCTAAATCTGAAGTAAATTATCCACCAAGAAGTTAAGTTGTACAGCTGTAGGCAGACCTGCATGTTAATTTGTCTTGCTGTTTAGTTCCTGCTTTAATAGTAGTGCTGTAGCTTTTGCAGATAGCTTTCATGTGAAATTGGAACTTCGTCTTGCTTTCTCAGATCTTACTAATCTTCTGGTACAGCTGATACAAAGAGTTCAATTGGATAAGATCCTATATAATTCTGCTATAATTAAGATAAATCTTTCTATGGATTTTTTTTTTTAATTAATTAATTCATTTCACCTAGTGGATAGAACTGGTATCTTTTTCTGCTTTTTTTTTCTGTTTGTTTGATTTTTTGTTCTGGCTGTCCTTTGTCATCTTCATGTCATAGACCTTTTCTTTCCCCTCTGTTTTTTTCTGTGAGTTTTTTAAGGCAAACTTAAGGTCTTACACTTTCAAACTAACTTTGCTTAATAGAAACAAAAAGGTTGAAAATGGTGTAACAGATAGATAAGAAAGCCTGTATACCTTCCTGAACCAAAAGCATGTTTAAATTAAAACTATTGAATATAGTGGATTAAAACTAATGAATATGGGGGGGGGGGGGGGGGGGGATCTTAAAAAGAAGGGAATAGTAAGAGATACTTATGAAAATAATATTAAATTTTATTACTTTTAAGGGAGGATTGTCTGTACATTTTATTGCTTTTTAGATTCCAGGCTGCTGAAAATTCTGACCTTTTCCTTTGTAAGACTTATCAGAAAATAAAGTCTATAAATCTTTCTGGCTCCTTCTGTGACTCCAATACACAAACACACAGAGACACACACAAAATGAAAGAATTCAATAAAATAAGCTTAACACACATCTCTCATGTCTGGGTGTATTAAATTCTTGCTTACACCAGGTACTAAAGAATGAAATACAAAACTGAATTATTTGGAATCAGGTTGTGCATGATCGGTTATGACACATTTTCATCTGAGATGTAAAAAGAAGTTCAGAATTCTGTCAGAATCAGTCAGCTGGAGAAGTGCAGTGAAACATCAGATGCAGTCAGTGACATGCGAACAAATTTCTGTCTCCACCAGTGTGCTAGCCTATTGCTCAACAACGAGGAGTTTCACCTGCTGTTGGGTCTACAGATTATCAGTTGACCAAAATTGGAACTTACTGATGACTTTTATTTGAAGTATGAGGCTAGTCTTAGTCTTACATCATCTGGTTCTTAAATTAAACTTGGGAGGATTAAAACTCTTTTATGGAAACACACATAGGTTTCATACTGAGATGTGTGCTAGATAATTCTCACAAGCAAAGAGCCAGTGACAGTCATCATTGCTCCTGCATGGTAGTATCCCAAACACTGGGCAATTGGAAAACTCAGTGTTTTTGTAAAGCAAATGTTCTGTTTTAACAAACTGTGTCAAGTTGCAGTGAAGTTCTGGTAGAAAGTGAATTCTGCTGAATTCTGCGCCCCACCATTTGAGAGTAGCACCATTAGCTAGCTTTCATGATTCCAGCTAACAAAAAAACTCAAACATACTGAAAAACCTTGCTCCTTCTGAAGGCAAATGATAATGCAGTGTTTGTGATAACATCAGAGCCCACAGACAGCCAAGTGTTTAAATCACCTTACTTTACTTTTCAATTAACTAGTTAGGTACAGAACGGTATTTTAGAAAAGGGTCCACTGAGGTGACAAAGCAAGTTACTCTTGCTGTCAAACAAGTTATCAAGATGCTTTATAACGCAACCGCACATAATGGCAATGTAGCTGTGAATGATATTGTTTTGTGAGTGATGCCAGCTGTTTTACATGTGGATTTTTCACAACTGCTGTTGTTTCTCCTACACAGGATCTTTAAGGAAACTGACTGTATTTGTTTTAATATGATGTACTTAATCAATATTAGTGAAAAGGAATATTACTATAGTGGAATAATTTTTAATGCAGGTGTGAGAGACCAGGCTCAACTGGAAGAAACTGGAACATTGTTAGTTACTGAGGAAATATTAGTTTCCACCTTCTTCATCACCTTTACCTCTTTTCTCCAGACTAACTGACCATCTGCAGTTCCTACCATTACTACAGACAGGTTCCCTGAAACCCTGTTTGGAGTGTAAACAACCTTGGATATAAAGTTCTGCATCTGCTAGTCTAAATAAACATATCCTCTTCTTAAGCCCTCTTATTCAGCCTGTTTGCATTCCAAAAAACTTGGTTTTACAATTCCGTGATATTAGACAAACGATTGTTCTAGCTTAGAAAGCAACAAATGATATTCAAATATCTTGGAGAAGATGATGCCAAGAAACAACTTTTTTTTTTTTTTTTTTTTCCATTTAACAGGAAATTGACAGTTGTTTTATTTCTATTTTGAATTTTTTGTGTGGTGGCTGAAGATTGTTTCTCTTAATGGATTTTGGCAGATACACTGCCTATGAATGTAATCTTATTTCAAAGTCATTTTGGTTATGTGGCTGCAGAAACCAGAAGTTTCTATCTGGTTCTACCTGCAGGTACGTCTCCAAGGTTCTTTAACAACAGGAGGAGCAAACACAACTGCTTGGTTTTGCTGTTCAGTGCTTATTTTGTGTTTGATCCTGTGTAATTCTAATTTGCTTCCAAGGCCAAAGAAGTCTTTGGTGAAGATGAAAAATGGGGACGTTTATTTTTTATGTGCAGAGAAAGAGTATTAAGAATGACAGAAAGGTAAAACTTTATACCACCCGTAGTTACGCATCATGCCAATGAATAGCGTTCACATCCCGGAGGGAATATGGACTGGATTGGATAAGACATCTTAAGCTTGACCACTGCTGGATTTCAGAATTATCCCATTGCTGCATCTGTTCAGCAGATGTGTTTTAGTTTGCCCATATGCTGCGTATGTCCACACTGTTACACATTACAGACCTCCCTCCTTTCACAAGGTACTGATTATTTTGGTCAAAATGCTATTTAAATGAAAGCAACATCTGTTTTGTTCTCAGATTCAGAATTTTTGTTTGTTTGTTTAGGTTTTCTTTTTTATTGCTTGTTTTCTTCAGTCTTATGGAAATATTTCAAAATTATAAGGTGACCTATACAGTAGTTTTGAAAACCTGAGCTGTTTCATACTAAAAGTAAGGCAGCTTAAATACAAAACCTTCCTCCAAGTATTTTGCAACAAACGAACAGAGTAGCTATTAAAGTATTTTCCCTAAATCTGCATAATGAAAACCAGAAACTCTTTGTTCTCCTCATCCATTACTGTGGTTTTTTTAATATCTATCTGTATTTTGTGGCGAAGCAATGATGACCATTTTCACAATAATATAATCTTCTACTGTTTGAAATTTCCCCATGATAAACAATATGTATTATTTGTAACATGGCCATTGTTTAAGAGTATGTACAGCCCATTGGTAGTAAAACTAAATTGCAATTTACTATTGAAACGACTTGTAGAATGTGCAGAATAATAAAATGACTTGTTCTTAGTAGAAAATTAATTAAAGACAGTCTTCTGTGTGTGGTTTCTATTTGTTTTGAGAATAAAATATTTTGTAAGTAAGTTCTTTGTTTCTGATTATTTCTGTTTGCTCTTTTTCCTCCCCTCTACCTGTAATATGTTTATTTCTTTGGTTTAAAAAAATAGCACACCAAATAATAAATTTCCCAACTTAAGAAAATTAAAATTAAGAAGATCTGAATGGATGAATGTGACTTCCATAAATATCCTTTGAAATCGTATTTTAGGTTGACTTTGACTCTAGAATTTAGATTTGCTGAATGAAAAAAAATTCTATTACAAGATGCTGAATTGGTGGAATTGAATTTTTTTTACTTAAGCTTTTATTGAAGCTTTAGTTGAAAAACACAGACTTTTGAAAAAAACCAAACAACCTGAGATACAGTGGGTCTTGTTAACCTAAGTATATTTTATTTTCAGATTATTACATCTATCATACAAAAAGATAATTTAATGTATAATGTGTATTATATATGTTTTCACAATAAATATAAGTTTAGCTTTTTCATTTTTGCCTTCAATAAAATTTAAAATATTCAGCCTGAGCAAATACTAAATGATACAACAAGGCTTGTTTTGTTGGTATGGGCACGGGAAATAATGCAGACTGAATTTTACTTCATTGCCTATATGTTGGGTCATTCTTACAGCTCCAGTAACAATCCAACTTCCCAAAGAAATTCCTGCTATGTTTTTAGGTAAATGGCTGAGAAAAAAACAATGTACTTATATGGACTGAAATATTGTCCTGGTTTCATCTGGGATAGAGTTAATTTTCTTCTTAGTAGCTGGTAGAGTGCTCTGGTTTGGATTTAGCATGAGAATAATGTTGATAACAAACTGTTATTGTACCTATAGTTGTTGGTAAGCAGTGCTTACACTAGTCAAGAACCTTTCAGCTTCCCATGCTCTGCCAGGTGCACAAGAAGCTGGGAGGGAGCACAGCCAGGACAGCTGACCCAGACTGGCCAAAGGGCTATGCCGTACCGTATGGCGTCATGCTCAGTATATAAAGCTGGGGGAAGAAAAAGGAACAGGGGATGGTTGGAGTGATGCCATTTTTCTTCCCATGTAACCGTTACATGATGGAGCCCTGCTTTCCTGGGGATGGCTGAACACCTGCCTGCCGATGGGAAGTAGTGAATGAATTCCTTGCTTTGCTTTGCTTGCATGTGCGGCTTTTGCTTTACCTATTAATCTGACTTTATCTCAACCCATGAGTTTTATCATTTTTACTCTTCCGGTTCTCTCTCCCATCCCACCAGGGGGGAGTGAGTGAGCAGCTGTGTGATGCTTAGTTGCTGGCTGGGGTTAAACCACGACAAATATCAACAAGGTAAAATATGCACATATGAAAAAAAGTAAGTTTCCTAGACTCTTGTTTGTATTCTGTGGAGTAAGTTTCATCTTCCATTAAAAAAAACAGGGAAAGGGTTTTTCAGATTAAAACCTGTGGTGGTTGTGATAGGTACTAAAATCTTGCATTTTCTTAAGACGCATTTATTTATTTGTCAAAGACAATATTGATACTCAAAAGAAAAAAGAGGTAATAATTCAAAATGGCATTGGTCAAAGTGCTTTCAAAGTCTCATTATTCAATCAAACATTAGGCTGTGATTAATGTTACAAGAAAATAATTTCTGTCCTAAAAACTCCACTTAATCCTTAGATAATTCTGCTAAATGCAGTTGTGAGGGAGCTATACGGTCAAACAAGTGCAGCTGCTGAAGTGTTATACCTCTCATTGTTGATCTTTTGTTCCCCTTATAAAGTCATTTTTTTTATTGATGGGTTGAAACCTATATTCAGATATCTTCTAGTAATCAGGATTAATACCTGTAAAACAAAAGCTGTAAAAAAGATCATCAAAGATGCTTGATCCACCTTTCCTTATATTTGATTTGCATTTTGCCTTTTTAGAATCTTAAAAACTTTTGGAATAAATGTAGTCTTGGACTTTAAGAAACCTATGTTTTTGTCTTTTTAATGCATTATAAACAATAATAATCCACACTGTGGAATTCCATGTTTAGTTTGTGCTTCCGTCTTCCCTGGACCACAATCTACGTCAGAAATTCAGCTGTTGTTACATATCTGCATCCATCTTGTTCCCACAACCAAATATCCGCATTTTTCAGCAAAATTTGAATAGATGGCATATTAAGTCATAGAAAAGTGACTTCTTTCCTTATCCTGTCTGTCTTCTTCCAACAAGAGTCTTGTTGTTGAAGATTATTTTGCTTTTCCACTTAAAGTCCATTCCCCAAGTTTGTATTCTCTCATGGTGGTCTCTGGAGGAACATGAGTAAATTACAAGAGAAAATTGAATGCATGAAGTAGTTTGCATCAGACAGCTTTAGTTGAATGTAAACCAGTCTTCCTTTTTAATTTCTCATTGTCCTCCCTCAGGTGGGGGATAAATCCATAGGGCAGTTAATTGTATAAGCCTTTGAAGAGGTACTTCTGAGAGACTACTTAATTCATATTACGTATTGCAAATAGTGATATTCCACTTGATATTGCTTTAAAAATCAATAACATCCCCATGCAATCAAGTCTATATACAAAAATTCTGCTTCTGTCAGAATTTGTATTGTTGTCTTTGAGTGATTTTGACAGCTCCCACAGTGGTTAGAAAAAACTGGAAGTGGGATTTCAATATTTTTTTTTGAACTTTGTAGTGGTGTATATTATTTGTGTTAGTTACTATTTTAGTCACATGGAATGTATAATAGTTTGTAGCATCTGAGGCCAGAATGGATCACTAGATTAATTAGTATGGCTTATGGTGTGTAATGGGTCACTTTTAAATGCATTTACCAATTTGTTGAGCCTAAAAAATTCTGAGTTAGCATAAAAAGCATGATCTTAAAAAACCTGAATTTATTTTAGGGACAGAAACTGGGAGGTACCAATGTGCCACTGAATCACGAGGTCTTGTAGTGGTCTGTTTTGTAAGCAATTGTGTAGCTGATCATAATTTATGTTGTAGAGGAAAAAATTAAAATAAATTATAAGAGAGACTGTAAGGTAATTTCAGCACTGTGGAGTGACAATGTAGTTTCCCAGATTCTATACAATATTCTCTTTTTATACATTCAGAGATCATATATGACGTCTTTTTATAATGGAAGTATCTAATTTTCTTTTGTTGTGGTTTATCTGTGACAAATTAGTGCTTTACACAGACTAAAAGTCCTATGTTTCTTTTATCTTTTAACACGTCTTAACACAATCCTGTAAGAGGTCACCTTCCAAAAGAATCAGACAGATCCTCTCTCTCTGGTGTGACCCCTTCATTGATCTAATATACTTCAGGAAAAAATTTCTCATTCTCTAAATTGATCATGCAAACATTCAGTAGTATTGGACCATGAAGCAATCTCTGTAGAAATGTACTAGAACTGGTTTTGCTCACAGGTGCTTGATGCTTCCATCATAACATTTAGATTCACTAATGAACCAGTTCTTAAATCATTCAATGGACTCTTTTTTTTTTTTTTTTTTTTTGTTCAATTTAAATGAAAACATAGACAAACGTATCATGAGGAAATAAACTAACTGCCTTGGAAAAATGCAGATATATTTTAGCTACACTCTACCAATTGACTTAATTCTTTCAAAAAGAAAACACAAATTTGTTAGACAAATAACCAGATTGATTTACGTTTCTTGTCCTTTTTGTCTTTTCATGTCTTTAAGGTCATAGGAATTTCTTAAATAAGCTTATTTTTTAGCTTGAGATCAATTATCCCAGGCTCTAGTTTTCTGGAATATTTTAGTCTTAAAGTATCACAACTCTGATTCTTTGAACCTAATTGTAGCTGATTACTTTATAAAGTCAAAGATACAAAATGCATATAGTCCCCTTTTTCATTTCACAGAAATATTAGAGATTCTTGACTATATATTTCTGTTTTATTTTCATTCTTAATATGCTTATAAAACCCCTTAATGGTGTTTGTCCATATTTGATGTTGATATTTTTAACCTTTTAAACTTTATAGTTGCTGAAATATGTTAAATTGTAGCTTAGATGAATTGTTAATAAATGGATATTTATTTCTTCTTTTATCTGTAATTTCTTTTTATTGTGCTTTCACATGTCCTTTTTCAGCCCAAATTGCTTTGAACTTAAGTCTGCAAAATGTTTTTTGAAGCAAGCAGTATGATATCTCTGAGTTTATCCCAGATGTTATCAGCACCTTTCTCCTACCCTGCTCGTCTCTCTTAATTCTAAAAGTCTGCTCCCAAGTGGCTATGGGAGAGGTTTTGTTTTTTTTTTTTTTATTTCAGATAAATATATTAGTAGTTGGTTCCATATTCTGTTTGTAGAAAGTAAATGTCTCATCACCAGTGCTCAGGCAATAGCTTGTTTTAAGTGAACATTTACTGTTTTTTTATTGTTCAGAAAGAAATATTATAGCTTATGATGTAGTGTTAAATATTATCCTCACTAAATAAGTACCCCAAATTAAACAGTCTTATTTTAATTATGACCTATGATTTAGATTTCACTTTTTTTGTGAGTAATCCAAGCAGAAATATCAGTTTCGTGCTAATACCTGAAGCTTTGGTTTGGGCTGGTGTTATGTAGCCTTGACAGCATCATACCTCACTACCCTATTTCAAGAGAAATGAGAAGAAAAGAATGATCTTTTTTTTTCACTTCTTATTCAAAGAATTGTAAAGGAATAGCAAATTCTACTATTACTGTATGGCTAAAGTCTATTATCTAAACAGGAAAAAAGAAGCCAGGGTAAAGTGTGTGAAATGTGTTTTCACAATTGTAATACATCCTACAGTTTCCTGTGACAGAGATGCCAAAGCGCATCACTCATTTTATATCTTGCTTTGTGTTGTGTAGCAAGTCAATGCTCAGACTCTTATTTCACTCTTTCTGAATGCAATGTTTGTTTTCCTTTGTAGCCCCTGTAGAGGTGGTTTAGAGAACACAATTACCAATGGGGGAGACTGATGGAAAGTATTCCAAAGAATATTAAATAATGGACACATGAATAAATGATATTAGAGAAAAAAAGACCTGCTGAAATTCTTCAAATGAGTCAGCATACATGGGAGATCCCACAGGCATAGGCACAGATAAAATTACTGGTTTAAAAACAGGAAACATGACCAATTTTCTTACTACGGAGGAGGTAATTGAAGAGATCTAAAGAAGAATGTGAGTCAGGAAAGTAACCTTAATCTTTTGGATAAAATTATACAGGTAAACTAAACGCCGTCATTAAAGAATGAGATCTTGGCTTTGCAATATGAGAATATCAAGTCGTCAGCACTTAAGAAAAGATATAAAATGCTAAGAACTGTTGCAGAAATATAGAGAACACCAGGATGCCCCTAGCTAGAACTGCAGCAAACTCATGCTGAGTAAGGCAAGCAATACTGTATCCTATTCCAGGTTTTCAAAAAGAAGATAGCAGAATTGAAATAGATTGAAAAGAAACAAGAATATATGTCTTGGATCTGGTAAACTATTAAATAACCTAAACTGCTCAGTGTGGAGATAAATATTTTAGGACCTGTCGAAAGTCTATAAAATTTTAAGTGGCATGGGAGGGGGTGAATAAGGAACAGGAAATAGCAAGTGGGAGCTTCAAAACAAGAAAAAGCAATGCTACTTCAGACAGTGCAGGCTGGCATACTGTTTCATATGGTACAGTGGAAAGTAGAAGTTTATATGAGCTCAAAGACATTTAATTAATGGAAGAAAAAAATCTATGCAGTATAGTTCAGGAAGGTGATATCACCTCTGATTCAAAAGCCCATGATCTGGAAACCATTGGTGTGCAGAGTATCACCAGAAAGTATTGCTCCATATGTCCTCGTATATCATAGAATCATAGAATCGTTAAGGTTGGAAAAGACCCTTAAGATCATCAAGTCCAACCGTCAACCTATCACTGCCAAGTCCACCACTAAACCATGTCCTCAAGCACCACGTCTACATGCTTTCACAAACATCCATTATTGGAAATCTACATCCAGAGTACGATACTGGTCTATGCAGACATTTACTTTGATCTAGCCAGTTTGTTCTTATGTTATTCTGTGTTTCTGATTTCTAAAATATTCAATTTGTAGGTCTTGATGTTTTATGACAGATGTTCCTTTTTGTTGCCATAACTAGAAAGGACAAATCTGTTTAACTAGATGTGGTTCTGATCTGAAGACAGACCAATTTAGCCATTCCAGATATGATTTCCCTGTTAATTAATATAGCTAAATTTACAAACTAAATCTAAAAGTCTTTCCAAAAGCCATAATAAGTTCTTGCTTTAAGAAAACTGAAATGAAGGTGGTTTAAGGAAAAATAATTCAGTTGCTTTGTCTCTTCAATGACTTTTAGACATGCTTGACTGCTTCATGCAGAAAGATATGTTAAGCGATGGAAGTAGGGACAGAGAGGTTGGAAAAGTTGCCTTTTTCCTTTCAGAGATTTATTCTTTCCGCTCTCACTGAGCATGAACATCTACTGGTGTTTATATAGTGCTAGATGTATCGATGTTAGTATAACTGTACCATTGCCAGAAGATAAACCAACATTTTCTAAATTATACCTTTTTTGGGAAAAAGTTTCTACAGTTATCGTCTGTCTAATGTGATAGATAAAGCATTTATTCTTTCTCAGACTCCTGTATGGCTCAAGAGTTGGATAGAATTCAGCTACTAAATATGATCAGAGTTGAAAATGTGCTCATGAACCACATTAAATATTCTATATATTTCTAGTGTAATATTCAATATATTTCTAGGGTAAATATTCTACTGCATTTCTGTTGTAAATTTAAATAATGTAAAAACAGTGTGCACACAAGTGTCACTGGACGATAGTTAGGGACGGAGGAAACCAGAGACTTGTAGAAGAAACCTTGTACAACTGTACAAAACAAGAAAGACTGAGTGAAACCTGAGCTCACTTTTAATGTAAATGAAGAAATATTTTTAAGACAACATTGAGATTATTTCAAAAGAAGGTTTGACTTTTTTTTTCAAATGTTCTTTTCTGCAGTAGGCTTCAAAACACGTTTTATTGCAAACTGAAACACCTTCAAAGATTTGGGAAGGAAATTGTAAAAATGAAAGCAATCTTCCACAGTATTGTTATGTGTAGAAATTTTCCACAGTACTGAAGTTTTTAGTTACAGGCTTAGTGCAAGTTTGAGCCAGTAAAGACTGGCAACTATGCTTAAAAACAGGACCCCACAAAATTGTATTGATGTGTGGCTGGAAACTGGAGACAAAAAGACAAACAACTGACTGAGCTTGATGTGCTCTCCATTGAAGCTTATATGTGTAGTTTTATAAATTTTGTTTCAGTCTTCTTCCAAAATAAGAGATGAATATTTTTAAAAAACATTACTTCTCAGTGAGCTGTCTGGACTTTCATACTATTACTATGTATAATTTTTGTGGGTTTGGTTTGTTGGAGATTTTTTAACAAATATAATGTCATGCTATTTGTGCTTCTAGAAATAACAATATTTGCATCAGGACAACTGTTCATGAAGTATTCAAAGTCCTTTTGAGGTAGACAAGTATCTACATGTTGCAGAACAGGAAACGAAAATGCTGAGATAAAAAATGTGCTTGCAAGTCTCTGTGATACTACCAAACTGGTGTGCTTTTACACTGCTTACCAGTGTTACCTCTGACAATGTATTTACTTCAATTGGTTCAAAGGGTTCTTTTGTCATAAATTAATTTTGAAAGCTACTAATGAGAATTTTTGTTGCTTATTTGCTATGAAAGTATCTCTAATGTACAGTCTTGACATTTTTTGACCTTGACAGATCCTGAGAAGCTGTAGGAAGAGAACATAAATTCCTCACTTGTATAAGCTGATTACTGTTAGTAAAGTCAGCATTTAAAGATCATTTATAATCACATTCGGAGGTGATTCTCATATAGCTGTTGGCAGAATCTGCTTTTAATTCGGTACTGATGTGCTTCAAATGGAGATGTCACACTCTAAGGGAAAAAAAAGCACATCAGCTGAACAGATATTGGTAATTCATGATGAAGGCAGCATTTTGAAATGCAGGAAAGACATAGCACTTCACAGGAACAATTCTTTAGGGGAGTTCAGAAGTTGTGAACTCTGGATAAATAAATTAGTCAGAAAACGGCTTGGAGTAAGCTCAGTTCATCTTTAAAAAATAATTTATTCTTTGTATGAAATTCTATTTCCACTTGAAATTAGGACAACGTTGACTCTCCTTCTGGAGATTTTGTTCATTTGAGTTGGTTGTAGTGCAATAGACTAGAATGCAGGTTCAGAGATTTATAATTTTACACCTGTTCATCTTTGTTAAAAAAAAAAAAAAAAAGAGAGAAGGAAGAAAAAGTAGTGATGTACTGGCATCCCTTACAGGTTATGTGAAGTGTTGTTTAACTCCAGAAAGCAGTAGTGAAACAAACTTAAAGTCAATTATGTCTTACATCTTTTGTATTATTAAGGCAATTATGTACTTATGAAAGGGGGCTTTAGAGTGTAACTATAAAAGTTGTAACTATTATACAAAAGACTATTGAAGTAAGGGGTCTTGCAATCTCCCAGCGAAGGACAGTTCCTTGATAAGAACAGAAACTTGTCCTAAAAACCAGCTGAAACTGACCCTGCAGTTTGGACAAGAGTCAAGGAGCAACTGAGTCTGCGCAAGAACAAGGGGTTACCAGCGGTGACGAAGAAGAGTCATCAGCCTTCATCCCCACGACCCCCTGCGACCACCACCAGGAGGCATCGCGCAAGCGCACTTGGGAGGGGTTTATGGAAATGACCTCTGGGGGCTAATTTTAATATGAAGCGGGGACAGGTAATGCATATGTATAGGCGTATTGGGAAACCTTATGTATATGTAACACTTTCTTGTATAAATCCACGACAAGCCAACACGTGGGCGCGCACGACTTTGGCGGGATGACCCCCCGTGCTGCCCAGCGCTGAATAAACATACCTACTTTACAACCTTACGGGTTGTGGAGTCTGTTTCCGCACGTCACTTATGTTTGAGTTTCCAAATAATTCACTGTATTAGTGTGAATAATGAAAACAGTAAGGCAGCTTGTGCTGTGTTGTGATAACAGAGCATCCTAAAATACATCTCAAATACTCACAAGTCATATGAATTTTTGCTCTGTAAGCACACCTGACATAAAATACACTTTTTTCTTTACACTTTTAAGGTCTCGAAGAAGATGGTTCTGTTTCAAAAACTAGTAAAAGTGGTTATGTCACTCCTTAGTTTTCTGAATGAATTAGCTTTAATCTAAACGTCCTCCCAAAAGGACATATTGGATTCAGAGTTACTTCACCTCTTTAATTGTGAGTGATATATTCCCCTGACATGGAACATGAATTCTTACATGTAATGTAAACCAACTCTATTAATAAACTATAAATAGACTATTTTCACCTGTAGTAATAAACATATATGTGAATGGTAGTCAAGTAGACAGATAAATCTACTGTCTAGTCAAATGTTTGAGATTTCTTTTAGTTAATTTAATAAGTTAAAAATTAATTCATTCCCTTATTGTGAGTTATGTGCAGATATTTAAGTTAATATGTTTTAGGTGAAGTATTATTTTGGCTTTCATCTGCATATTTTTATTTCAGAAATTCTATTATGAACCGTGAATAAACAATATTTTTATCAGTTTAGCCTCTGGTTTGTATTTCCTTAAATATGTTAATACCTGCATTTTGTGATGTCTCTCTCTGTTAGCTGTTATTTGCAAGTTACATCAGCACAGATTAATAAACATTTCCTAACAATTTTTTTTCTCCTATTAAAAATAACTCTTTCTTTTGTAGTATTTTCTGATTTTTTAATGCTCTTATATATTTGAGTATCTTTTATTATTTTTTTTCGTCAGTTTCCTTTAGCATCAGGTGCCTTTTGCTTGTTTCTCTTTTTTGGTTGGTTGGTTGGTTGGATTTTTTTGGAATGTACTTATGTGTTATGAACTTGTACATTGTAGCAACTGGTCAAAATCAATAGTTTTTTAAATTCTTCCTTTTTCTTTTAGGAATGTTTTTACCCACTAGATAACCTCTTTTGTAATCTCTTTGTTGCATAATCTCTGATTTTAGGATTTAGGATAGTTGGTTATGTGTAAGGTTTTTTTAGGAAAAGTTTTCATAGAATCATAGAATCATTAAGGTTGGAAAAGACCCTTAAAATCATCGAGTCCAACCATTAACCTAGCGCTGCCAAGTCCACTACAAAACCATGTCCTCAAGCACCACATCTATCCGTTCTTTAAATACCTCCAAGGGTGGAGACTCAACCACTTCCCTGGGCAACCTGTTCCAATGCCTGACTACCCCTTCGGTGAAGAATTTTTTCCTAATATCTAACCTAAACCTCCCCTGGCACAGCTTGAGGCCGTTTCCTCTCATCCTATCGCTTGTTGCTTAGGAGAAGAGACCGACCCCCACCTCGCTACAACCTCCTTTCAGGTAGTTGTAGAGAGCAATAAGGTCTCCCCTCAGCCTCCTCTTCTCCAGGCTAAACAACCCCAGCTCCCTCAGCCGCTCCTCATAAGACTTGTGCTCTAGACCCTTCACCAGCTTCGTTGCCCTTCTCTGGACACACTGCAGCCCCTTGATGTCCTTCTTGTGGGCAGGGGCCCAAAACTGAACACAGTACTCGAGGTGCGGCCTCACCAGCGCCGAGTACAGGGGCACTATCACCTCCCTGGTCCTGCTGGTCACACTATTCCTGATACAAGCCAGGATGCCATTGGCCTTTTTGGCCACCTGGGCACACTGCTGGCTCATGGTCAGGCGGCTGTCAACCAACACCCCCAGGCCCTTTTCCACCAGGCAGCTCTCCAGCCACTCCTCCCCTAGCCTGTAGCGTTGCATGGGGTTGTTGTGATGCAAGTGCAGGACCCGGCACTGAGCCTTGTTGAATCTCATGCA
The DNA here is from genome assembly GCF_965183815.1 of Platalea leucorodia. Lineage (NCBI taxonomy): Eukaryota > Metazoa > Chordata > Aves > Pelecaniformes > Threskiornithidae > Platalea > Platalea leucorodia. Next base: position 82,404,710 of record NC_138858.1, read on the forward strand.
GTTGGCCCCGGCCCAATGATCCAGCTTGTCCAGGTCTCTCTGTACGGCCCTCCTACCCTCCAGCAGATCGACACTTCCACCCAACTTGGTGTCATCTGCAAACACTGAGGGTGCACACAATCCCCTCATCCAGATCATCAATGAAGATATTGAACAGGACTGGCCCCAACACTGAGCCCTGGGGAACACCACTCGTGACCAGCTGGCAACTGGATTTGACTCCGTAAACCACCACTCTCTGGGCTCGGCCGTCCAGCCAGTTTTTAACCCAGCGCCGAGTGCACCCATCCAAGCTGTGAGCAGCCAGCTTCTCCAGGAGAATGCTGTGGGAGATGGTGTCAAAGGCCTTACTAAAGTCCAGGTAGACAACATCCACAGCCTTCCCCTCATCCACTAAGCGGGTCACCTTTTCATAGAAGGAGACCAGGTTAGTCAAGCAGGACATCCCTTTCATAAACGCATGCTGGCTGGGCCTCATCCCCCAGTTGTCCCGCACGTGCCACGTAATGGCACTCAAGATGATCTGCTCCATGACCTTCTGCAGCACCGAGGTCAGGCTGACAGACCTGTACTTCCCTGGATTCTCCTTCCGACCCTTCTTGTAGAGGGGCGTCACATTTGCTAGCTTCCAGTCATCTGGGACCTCCCTGGTTGACCAGGACTGCTGATAAATGATGGAGAGTGCCTTGGAAAGCTCCTCTGCCAGCTCCCTCAGTATCCTCGGGTGGATCCCATCTGGGCCCATGGACTTGTGATCATCCAGGTGGAGGAGCAGGTCGGTGACTGCCACCTCTTCGACAACTGGGACTTCATTCTGCATCCTATCTCCATCTCTCAGATCAGGGGCCTGAAAACCCCGACAACCAGTCTGACTATTAAAGATTGAGGCAAAGAAAGCGTTAAGTACCTCTGCCTTCTCCTCATCCTTCGTGGCAAAGTTACCTTCCTCATCCAACAAAGGAGGGAGATTCTCCCTGACCCTCCTTTTGTCGCTGATATATTTATAAAAACTTCTTTTGTTGTCTTTAACAGCGGTGGACAGTTTAAGTTCCAGCTAGGCCTTTGCCTTTCTAATCTTTTCCCTGCATAACCTCACAACATCCTTGTAATCCTCCTGAGTCACCTGCCCCTTCTTCCAAAGGTGGTAAGCTCTCCTTTTTTTTTTGAGTTCTGGCCAACGCTCTCTTTTCAGCCAGAATCTTTCACTTCATTTTGAAGATTTTTTTGATGGAATAGATCTTGTAAGGTCATGAGAACTTCAGAAGAAATAGCTAAAATGTTTTGCTGACTTTGATTTGAGTGTTACTCCCAAATGTTCTTTGTTACTACTTGGGCAGGCTTTAAAAATCTGACCAAAAACGTTCCTTCAGAAAATAATTAATGCTGGTTTTTCTGAAAGAGAATGTATAATCTGTTCCATAAAACCTGGCAGATATTTATTATAATTGGAATAAGCCTTCCACTCTTTAAAAATTCCTAGCAAAATGATAGCTTTGGGAATTTTGTTGTGGGCTTCACACTATGTGGTGTGTTGAGGCTTGAAGTGTGCAACTAGATTATATTCTGCTAATTATTATTTATTTATTTATTATTGCTGGATTAAGTAAAATGGATTAATTAGGCAGCTAAATTCGTATTTTCTCAAGATGACAAGTTGTTATTGTCTGTATTTTTTCAGTTGGCAGCCTGTTTCCTCACCAGACTGAAAGTTCAAATAACTTAGGAAAAGGAAGTTTCAGAAAGTACTGGAGGAATAATCATAAAGAATTTATTATTTAGTATGGTAAAGGGTCGTTCCCTCTTTTTTGACTCATTTGTCATATTATGAGGAGGAAAGCTGTGGTGTTCAAAAACTGTTCACATATTAACAGATTGGAGGTGTGAGAGGGGATCGGGTGATAGTAACTGAGAACAGGTCTTTACCATATGGTAATGGTTATAAAATAGATTATGATCTATGCTGAATGCGCTATTACTGCATTATTCCCTGACATAATTTAATAAATCTGTAGTCTAGTCAGATGATACTTCTGGCATATTATGTTTCTTCTTGTGCCCAGAACAAGATGGCCAGTGCTTAATATAAAAAAGAAGACAAGTAAACTGAACTCAACAAATTTCAAAAAGTTGATTTCATTGTATTCAGTGAGCTTTGAAAGAGAGGTGGAAATAATGTCAAGTGATCTGCATATAAAGAAGGTATGAGAAAAGCAAGGAGGTAATTTAAAGGAACATCTTTCAGTATGTTTTTCAAATTTTATTTGGCCTTGTGATGAATTTTTATTTCTACTGCATTTATGTGGACAGAGAGTTACTGTGTTCAGTTGAAATTACTACTGCTCTATGTCTAAATGGTGATCTTGTGTGGGAACTGGGAACATTTATGTCCTTTCAATTAATGTGGAATCTCATACTACTTTATAAACACGTTACTTTAGGGTTTATTAGTCATGTCCTTTACTACTTAGGAGAGAATAAGTAAAATTTGCTCCATCTAATCTACAAGACCTCATTCTGCTAGGTAGATGTTTATGCCTTGGGAATCATCTTCAGTTTTTCCCTCTGCTGAAAAATACAGCTACATGTCAAACATGCATGATTATTGTACTTTCCAGGATGTTTTGCAAACTCTTAATTTTTTAAGCCTTAAAACAAAGGAGTGCATCTGAATTTTAAAACAAAACATAACAACAGAGCAATAAAACTTCCCCTGGCACAATCATCTACACACTTACTGATTTCAGTTCATTTGCTTTTATACACATGGGTGAAAAAATGCATTTGGAACAGTATAAAAAGTAGATAAAAATTGTTGTCATGTGCCTGTCTCTGCTTGTAGCTCTTGGGCTTAATGCACGACGGTATCAATTCATGAGAAGAAATCCAAGGCAATAAGCCCTGAAGGAGAAAAACATATCAAAAGCTTTTTCACTTATGACATGTATCTCAGGAAATAAGTATTATGGGAATGTTAACTTCTAGTTATTGTGTCTTATCTGTTTGACACCTGAGTGCTTGAATCTAGAGTTTGCATAACGTATCATCCAAGCAACTGGTTCTCATCCTTCAGAAGAAAGACAGAAATGATGATTTAAATGTATAAACAGATCTTTTATCATCAGTTTTCTAAAGTGTCTTATGAACTGACTTGGAAACTGTTCACATTATTCTCCAGGGGAGTTCTGTTCTTCTTTGCAGCTCATTCATTGAGATAAATATATTTTTTTAGAAATATAACACATGAAAAACCTCTGTGTTGTTTGCTCCTCAGGTCAGTAGTAAACAATGCTAACCTGCTTTAAATTTAAGCTAAAGCATTGTAAAAAGCACAAATATATGAGGCTAGTTCTGTCAAAATCTCACAAACTGGAAAACCGTCATGAAAACGCAAGAAATAATGAGGACCCCAGACAAAAATATTAGTGTGATCTTTTTTCCCCCAGTCTGTTAAAATTTGCTCACTTTTTTTGTTGCGCAGCAATTATTGCAACATAAAAGGGGCTCTTTTCAGAAACCATTCTTAGAATTAAGGAAGATCAGTAATAAGTATAATGTATCCATCTTTCAAGTTTTTATTGATTTGTAGATCAACAATCTATAGATCTAATGAAGGTTCTTGTTGCCTACCTAATATTTTAAACCTGAAAAGTTTAAAATCCTTCACCTGGGAAGATATAATTTTATTTTATATCATGCAAAACTGAAGTCTTTAAAGCTGAAACTTTTGCTTCTCATTCTCTTGTGGACTTATATGCACACGCATTAATATATTTGGAGGAAATATGGCTGCAGTAGCAGAAAGAGGTTTGCATTACCAAACTGTTACACGATAGGAGAAGATCTGTAGATAGAAATGGTTGGTGCTGAGGCTCTGCTGACTACAGCGTACATGCTGCGAAGGTTCACTTCAGATTAACTCCAACTGTTCCTGTGGACCGAATACCCATTAGTGACTGGAAAAGATATTCCAGCAGAGTTTCATTCAAAAGGAATTCAAGTTATCTGTTCTGAGATCACCCCCTGATATTAACTAAAGCATAGGAAACAGATATGTTCAAAATCTTGCCCCTGATCCAGCCTAAAATGTTAAAGGCTACATAATCATTAGCTAACATCATAAAAGTCAGCAAGTTCATCTTCCTTTTTGAAAAAGTTATATTCAGGTAGGTTATTTATACATAGCCATGAAATGACTGTAGAAGGAAGAATGCACAAATAGCTCCTTTCAAATTTTGCTCTATTTTTTCCTTTCTTTTTTTTTTTTTTTTTTTTTCTTTGTCTGAGGTAATCTAGAGGTTCATTTTTCACTTCCTATCCCTAAAAGTGTTCAAGGCCAGTTTGGATGATGCTTTGAGCAACTGGGTCTAGTGGAAGGTGTCCCTGCCCATGGCCAGAGGGGTTGAAACTAGATGATCTTTAAAGTCCCTTCCAAACCAAACCATTGTATGATTCTATGATTATTGGAATGCATGATTTTTCAGTTTTGATTGTCTTCTTATATTCATTCATTGAACCCTGCTAAAAAAAAAAAAATTGAGTAGTGTTTGAAGGTTATGTTTGAGACTTGGAATTTTATAGTGTTCCAGGCAGGTTAAAAAAGTCAAGTAGAATATTATTTTGCAATACAGCAATTATGTTATTATTCCATTAGATTGAACAAACTGAGATACAATGTATAATAAATAGGAGATTCAGAAGAAATTAGAAGTCCCAAAGCAGTCATTCTGAGAAGAAATCCTGGCATGCCTTTGCAAAATACACCTGATTAACAAAAGCAGTGAGAGAGTCTAAATACTAGGCAATTTCTGTTTGAAAAGCTTTTGCATTTCTCAAAGTGATATATATTAACATTTGAGTATAAGAAACACATTAAATTGAGTGGGTTTTGAGAATCTATCCCTGAATAATGTATAAGTAGAGTGAGCAAGCCAAAAAGTTAGAAACCTGACCTGCAGAGAAATAAGTTTAAGAAGAATAGTAGTTCTGTGAAATCTTTGAAACTAAGAAAATTTTGTGTCTTACAGGACTGTGTATTGTGGGAGAGGTCCAATATATATGTGCTTATATATAAAAATAGAATACTAATAAGGCTTAAATTCATGTTGCAGTTGTTCACTCAGTGGAACAAAAAGCTTCTATTTAAAAAAAAAACCAACAACTTTTTTGAAAACATAAACTACCCATCTGACAGTTGTAGTTAAATACAAAGCATTTACCTGGAAAATCCTGCCAAGTACGCTCTGAGGACCCTGTTTTGCCACTACAGCCTGAATTCTACCTTGCAAATCCTGAGAACTGTGTGATCTCTGGGTCTATGGGAACCTGAATTTTAAGATTTCCCCATTGAAATGGAGCAAGTTCTGTTGAAAGTCTGCCTTGTGTCATTGTAATTGACACTATATCACAAAATGTTTTCTTCTTAATGATTGTCTTTCATGGAAAAATTCTGTCCTCTTCTATGACAGGTATGTCGTCTATGGCAGCAAAATTACTTGTGCTCCTCACTGGTGATTCATTTCTAGAAAAACTGTTGATTAAACTTGACAAATATCAATTTTGTCAATTAAACATATAATAGTTTTTCTTCTACCTCTTTATTCTATCATTTAACCATACATTGGGAGTAGTCCAACATCAACACAACTCATGATCTTGCCCAAAGATTTTTTTAATTAAATGTTTATGGGATGTTTCTTAGTGTCTCAAAGACAATAGGTTTTCTTCAAGTTACAACCTCTTCAAAATTGCTGTCTTTGAGCTCTTAACTGGCTCCAACTTTTCTGGTAGTGGATAGTACTTGCCAAAAGAAAAATACAGATATTTTCTTTTCTCCAGAGTTTCATATTGCTATATGCTGTAGAAAGCAAATTTTAATCTTATTGATATATGTTGCAAAAGAAAAATTCTCAGCTTCATGTTATGTCAGTATTTTATCATTGTGTATATAATAGGAAATAGAAAAAAAAGATCTTTACTTGCAAGCACAAGAATCAACATGTAAAGGTAATCATTTGCAAAAACTTTAGTTTGCACTGTGATCACAAGAGGTACCAATAAATTAATGACAGAAAGAGAGTAATGACTCTGAAGAGAGTAATGTTAAGCAGAGATTACTAACCTCCTCTCCACTGGGTAAAGGAGCAGTTTAACCTTAATTTCAGAGATTTTCTTCACTAGAAAAAGAGTTCTTTTCAGAAGCTGATCTTTTCAGGACATGTTCAAACTATAAGTTGCTATGATTCACCTGCTGAAATGTATGGTAGCTATTTATCCACTTGACTATTGAAGTTATACTAGTGTTTTTCCAACAGGAGAAAACAGGAAAACATCTTGGTTAAGATGGATCTCAGTCATAACAGGCTTTACCTTGGAAATATCATGTTATTAACAGCTAGAAAATAGACAGCTCCACTTCACTGGCATTTGCTCTTTCATTACTACCAATGTTTTCCTTTACTGTCCTTCCTGTGCAAGATATGTCTAAATTAGTGGGGCACAGACTTCAACAATCTACCATTTCTAATCAGGCTGGGTGATAATGACACTTGGTGCAAACTATTCTGGAATCCCTATGAGCATCCCTGTAGTAGAAATAGAAATAGTTTCTTTTTTTCTTTTCTTTCCATAGAATATTCTCATTTTCCTTTTTATTAATACAAATAATTGTTACTGTATGATCAGTTGCAAATATAGATGGCTGACTGAACACACAAAGAAAATGTGGCTATTAAATACCATTAAGCATACGAAACATTTTGTGTGTGGATACACATGTGCAGCTTTGGACTACAAGAAAAAATTCTCTAAAACTTTTGTCAACAAATTAGATTATATTATTGGGTAGTGCTTGTGTGACAGTACTATGATATGCATATGCTGCTTTACCTTTAATATTTTATCATTTTAAATTCAGATGATTTACTTGAAGGGCAATAAGTGATAAATTGGAAGTGTCAGAGAATGCATAAAATTCATAAAGCACGAAAATAATCAGATGTTGTATGGCACGATGATGATTACAGAAGATAATCGTTCTCAGCTTCATCGATCTCATACAACAGTCTTCTTTTAAAGGTCAGAAATAGATTGAGGCCTGCACTGAAAATGTATTATTCCATGGTCAAGCTGGCTGCTTGCCAACTGGGGATCTGAACTCAAGATGTATATGATCCATGACGTCTGGGGTTTAAATTGCTGGACACCATAAAAACATTAAGCAAATTAATGTTCACTGACTTTTCCATGAGCTCATTTAAAATATACCTGCATCAATCTATTTTTTTACAGAGAAAAAATGTTAAAACATTTAAATTCTATTTAGTTTGACAGAGTTTTATATACTTTTCCTCCTGTTTGGTAAGCCAAATGACGTAGTTTGAGTGTGTAAGATTTCCTGTATTTTTTTAAGCTCTTTATTCTAGATATACTTATGTTAGACATCTCAAACATTTTTTTTGGGGTATGTTCAAGTATCTTAATAATTTCACTTTTTACACCTTCACTTTCGAGCCAAAAAAATTGAGATTTACCAGTCCCCCTCTTGATCAATGTAAGTCATTAATTTACATGAAAGTTTACACTTTTCTTTAGCATTGTCACTTTGGACAGCTTTGTGACTCTGAAGGAATTGCATTTTTCTTTTTTTATTCTCCAAACACAATTTTCTTGGAAATATTGTTTTTGTTAAAATCTTCAAACTTAGTTGTATCAATAGGTTTTTCTGCAGATTTTTTTGAAATTGATGATTGGTTTTAATCTATATTTTCCAGGTTCCTTTTGTGTAGTCTGCTGTCAATACCACTTTGATGATACTAAATACAAGACATTATTTCATGTTTATGCAAGACCACCATTAGTTTTGTCTTGCACATAAAATGATAATGACTCTCCATTAAACTCTCTTCCATGCCAACAGAAATAAATAAGTAGCAGAACTTCTGCATTTTCTCCATAAATAAGCATTTTTTGTGATCTTTTTCCTTAATCTGAATTTAATAGTATTCTCATACAAAGTCGCCATTTAAACCTAAAGTGTAACCACCAGTTCTGGAAGAAGAGTAATACAAATTACTATTTGAATTGCATCAAATAAGACTTATTTACAAGGAGTTTATAAATCCTAAATTGACCTGAATTATTTCACTGTCTACATTGACAGCATGAATTCGGGCAGTAAATCTCAATTAGCTCCACTGAAGCTGGATGATTTAACTGAGATTAACATTTATTACATGTAAATCTATTCTACATCTAGTTTATTGTTTTAGTGCAAAACTAAACCTTTTGTCAACAAATAAAAACCTGTAAGAGCTTTAAAACGAAAGTTGGTCGAGCTTGTTTATCTAATATTGAACTGTTTTCATGACAAAGACCTATTTAGGGAAGATAATCTCTACGAGGAAAAAAAAAATCAAAACATCAACAATCACCAATCTTGCATTTGCATTGAAACCCTAGAGAATCTTGGAGACGATCCATGATGAAATTTTCCCTTACAGGGTGATAGGCTGTCTCAAATGAATGCAAGTATGTTTTCAATGAGATTCTGAAGTGTCAAGGTAAGTTACAGAAAGAATAAACAAAATGAACATTAACAACTTGTCAGTGCTCTATCCTACTTTTCTAGGCGTTCTAAAAAAAATAAAGGATAAAATTGTTGAAACACAGACTACAGTGTGTAATCTCTTGTTTAACTAGTGGTTGCAGGGATGATAATCTGAAAAAAAACAATGCTATTTTGTGCACTGATGTGTCTCACAAACTTTATGCAGTTCTTTGAGGTAATCAGTGAGTGTCTGAATCAGGAGAATATCCAGCTAATCTAAATCTACTTAGATTTTTCAAAAGTTCATTCTGCTACACTCTTTAGCAAAACATCTCAAAAAATCTAGTCCATCATGGCATAAGAGGGGAAAATTCTCATACGGATAAACAATAACTGCTGGAAAAAAAAGGTAAATAGATTTGAATTTTGAAGTAGATAGGTCAACACTGGAGACCCATATTAATATGAGATAGTGCTTATGCTGTTCTACCTAGTCATCTCAATACTCAAGCTTTTTATGAACAACTAGGGTATTTGTTTAGTAAAAAAGAAAGAGACAATTGCAAAGAGTTTCAGAAGGTCTTTGGTGTTGAATAACTGAGAATTAAAATGGCAGATGAAATAAAATACAGATAAATGTAAAATGACAGAACTGTGAAAATCTCAGTTCAGTAGAGCCAAATCAGAGATAAAGCTAAAAGAATGGTAGGCATTTTGAAAAAATAACAGAGAAAAAGACAGAACATACTCTTGTACAATGCATGTTGAATGTTCAGCAAAACCCTCACAGAGTGCACAATTAGCTTACAAGGTGTTAGAGATGATAGACATGTGACTCAGAAAGCAACAAACTGCTTTATGGAAGAAAAAAACAGAACTGGAGATATTGATGAGGAGAGACCTCTGGAGGGCATTTACTTAGGCCTCCCGTTCAAACCATGGACTATTGCTAAGTTTACATCAGTGATTGTCTGTCTAAGTCTTGAAAAGCTCCAACAATGGACATTTCACAAACTTTCCAGTTAAGCTCTTCTATTAGTGTACTACCCTCATACCTAGAAGTTTTTATGTTGTCGTTTTTGAACCTCCTAAACTACAATTTGTGGCTACCGCCCCTTGTTTTATTATCTGGCATTATCCAGAAAAGTTTATCTTCATCATCTTAGTAACTTTCCCATATCTAGTTGTAGGTTGTTACTAGATCTTCTTACTCACAGTCTGCACTCCCCCAGAATAAACAAGCCTTTTAACAGCTCCTTTAACTTCTCCTCATGGGTCATATGCTCTTGCCCTAACAGTCTTCATAATCTGCTATTGGACAAATCCAACATTGCTCTGAAAATGGTATACCAAACACTGAACAGAGTGTTCCAGTTATGGCCTCTTCAGTGCTGGTCAGAGGTAGAGAATAACTTCCCCCGACCTGCCAGCTATGCAGTTTTCTTTATTCAACATGAGAACATGCTTTTCACTAATTTTCAACTTGGTGCCCACCCAGCATGCTAGTCTTTTTCATCAGAGATGCCACCCAATCAGTCAGTTCCTGGCCTGGACCTACCTGTACCCCTCTAATCCCCACCATAAGGTTATTCTGCCCCAGATGTAAAACTGTAAGACTGGCAGCAGAGTTTTCAAAGTTCCCCTGGACTGAAGTTCTACCATTTGGCATATTAACTATTTCACCCAAATTTTTTATCAGCTGAAAATTTGTTGAGAGTGCTTTCTTCTTCATTGTCTAGGTGGATGATTAAAGTATTAAGCCATACTGGCCTCAGCAGCAACCCCTGGGTTAATCTGCTTGTTAGGTGCCCACTGCTGGGTGTCAAGGCATTGATTTGAGCCTGGATGTCCAGCCAGTTTTCATTCCATCTCATGGTTTGTTCTTTCAGTCCTTATCTCCTCAGCTTCCAAAAGGGAAGTGTTAAAGCTCTCCCTCAGCTACAGGAGAGTGTTAAAGGCATTCTTAATCATGGTATATTGCATCACCAGTCTTCATCATCACAAACTTTCGTGATCAGTGTGGTCATGAATGATTTGTTACTGGAAAATCTGTATTGACTGTTTCTGAGTATCTTATTGTCCTAATATGCCTGGAAATGGATTCAAAAAAACATGGTTGGGATCTTTCAAGGACTGAGATAACTAGACCATAGTTCCCCAAACATTCGTCCTTGCTCCTCTTAAAGAGACCATCTTCAGCCATCGTGGACCCTCCCCTAGTTGCATGATATTTCAGATGTCACAGTGGACTTGCTCTTTCAGCATGGTCAGGTGAAATACATCTGGCCCTATGAATCTGAACACACTTAGCTTTTGCACATAGTTTCTAATCTAGTCAATCACCCATGTTAATGCTGATATGGTTGCTTCTTACCCTAGTCTTCAGAGCTTGTCCCCTGTTATAATTTATATATGTATGCTCACATTATAAAGCCTTCTCACTTTTGGTTAAAACACTTTCTTTTTTTCTTTTTTTTTTTTTTAAAAAAAAAGAACTTTCTACCATTTAACAAGAAAATAGCCTTAAAAATAAGCCTTCAACAAAAACAGTCATATCTGTCAAACATACATTTTGTTAACATTGCCATTATCAGGCCACAAAAGCACTTCGCAATTGTAGCAGAGACTGTGAAGCTTTCAGAACTTTCATTCAGTGAATAGAAGCCAAAAGTTTACTGTGAAGAAAATACTGAGCAGGCAACTATCTTTGAAAGTAAAACTGCTAGGCACACAGAAGAAAGCACTATTTAAACAAGATTTTTAGACATGCACACACAAAAGAAAGAGTATTACTCTTCTCTCACAATGGAAATTCTGTTTCTAGCAGTCATGCTTGTATTAACTGGAGTTAGTGTGAAATTGCGAAATGTATTATTACAGTCTGGATGAAAAGCCACTCTCACAAATATCAGAAGGAAACTATGTAAGAGATTCTGTCAGTTCTTTGATGGATTGGGATAATAAAAAAATATAAAGGCCATGCTTGGCTGAATGAAGTACCTCCGTGTCATCTTTCTTCTCTATAATATTTGGGAGACTGTATTTCTGAGACTAACTGAGGGAGAGGAAGTCAGACAACACACATCCTGTAATACAAGAGATGTCTCTGCTCAGATGTGAGATACAGCCATTATGGAAAGTGTTCCAAGGATGCAATAAATACAACATTCTTCAGTTTAGGGGAGACAATTTGACAATTTCTTTGTAATTTAAGTCTCAGATGTCAGTCCGGGGCAGGCTGGGGAGAAGGGACAGGGGGGAAAGAGAAACAGAGAAAGACTTTATAGAATCATAGAATCATTTACATTGGAAAAGACCTTTAAGATCATTGAGTCCAATCATTAGCCTAGCACTGCCAAGTCCACCACTAAACCATGTCCCTAAGCACCACATCTACACGTCTTTTAAATATCTCCAGAGATGGGGACTCAACCACTTCCCTGGGCAACCTGTTCCAATCCTTGACACTGCTTTCAGTGAAGAAATTTTTCCTAATATCTAATCTAAACCTACTCTGGTGCAACTTAAGGCCATTTCCTCCCATCCTATCACTTGTTGCTAGGGAGAAGAGACCAACCCCCACTCACTACAACCTCCTTTCAGGTAGTTGTAGAGAGCAATAAGGTCTCCCCTCAGCCTCCTCTTCTCCAGGCTAAACAACCCCAGCTCCCTCAGCCGCTCCTCATAAGACTTGTGCTCTAGACCCTTCACCAGCTTCGATGCCCTTCTCTGGACACGCTCCAGTACCTCGGTGTCCTTCCTGTAGTGAGGAGCCCAAAATGAACACAGTAGTGGAGGTGCTACCTCACCAGTGCTGAGTACAGAGGGACAATCACCTCCCTGGTCCTGCTGGTCACACTATTCCTGATACAAGCCAGGATGCCATTGGCCTTTTTGGCCACCTGGGCACACTGCTGGCTCATATTCAGGTGGCTGTCAAGCAACACCCCCAGGTCCTTTTCAGCCAGGCAGCTCTCCAGCCACTCTTCCCCAAGCCTGTAGCGTTGCATGGGGTTGTTGTGACCCAAGTGCAGGACCCAGCACTTAGCCTTGTTGAATCTCATACAGTTGACCTCAGCCCATCAATCCAGCCTGTCCAGATCCCTCTGCTGGGCCTTCCTACCCTCCAGCAGATCAACACTCCCGCTTAACTTGGTGTCATCTGCAAACTTACTGAGGGTGCACTGGATCCCTCATCCAGTTTGTTAATAAAGATATTAAACAGAACTATCCCCAATACTGAGCCCTGGGGAACACCACTTGTGACCAGCCGCCAACTGGATTTAACTAACTCCATTCACCACAAAACTCTTTGGGCCTGGCCATCCAGCCAGTTCTTGACCCAGTGAAGAGTACATCCGTTCAAGCCATAAGCAGCCGGTTTCTCTGGGAAAATGCTGTAGGAGATGGTGTCAAAGGCCTTACTAAAGTCCAGGTAGACAACATGCACAGCCTTTCCCTCATCCACTAAGCAGGTCACCTTGTCATAGAAGGAGACCAGGTTAGTCAAGCAGGACCTTTCCTTCATAAACCCATTCTGACTGGGCCTCATCCCCCAGTTGTCCCGCACGTGCCACGTGATTGCACTGAAGATGATCTGCTCCATAATTTTCCCTGGCACCAAGGTCAGGCTGACAGGCCTGTAGTTCCCTGGATCCTCTTTCCAGCCCTTCTTGTAAATGGGCGTCACATTTGCTAACCTCCAGTTGACTGAGACCTCCCCGGTTAGGTAAGACTGCTGATAAAGGATTGAAAGTGGCTTGCTGAATCTGCCAGGTCCCTCATTACCCTTGGGTGGATCCATCTGGGCCCATAGATGTGTGTGTGTCTAAGTGGTGTAGCAGGTCGCTAACCTTGGATTATGAGGGCTTCATTCCGCTCTCCATCCTTGTCTTCCATCTCAGGAGGCTGGGTACCCCAAGAACAACTGGTCTGACTATTAAAGACTGAGGCAAAGAAGGCATTAAGTACCTCAGCCTTTTCCTCGTCCTTTGCCACTACGTTTCCCCCTGCATCCAATAAAGGACAGAGATAATACTGTTAGTGTCCTCTAAAGAGGAACTTCATTTACAGTAGTAATTATGGTAACTACTATTTTGACTTCTCTGTAAAATTGTAGTTACAGATTCATAATCATCAAAATGACTGGCATATTTTTCAACATAAGCAGATGTAAAATTTAAGATGGGTTTTCTAGTATAACTAGTTTTTCTGTCCTGTGGATTTCAGGCATTATATTGATTTTAGATTTGTTCTTATTTTTCTTGAGATTGTATAAGTCTAGTAACTACGGCCCACTTAGTGGATGAGGGGAAGGCTGTGGATGTTGTCTACCTGGACTTTAGTAAGGTCTTTGACACCGTCTCCCACAGCATTCTCCTGGAGAAGCTGGCTGCACACAGTTTGCATAAATGCACTCTGCACTGGGTTAAAAAGTGGCAGGATGGCTGAGCCCAGAGTGGTGGTTTACGCAGTCAAATCCAGTTGCCAGCTGGTCACGAGTGGTGTTCCCCAGGGCTCAGTGTTGGGGCCAGTCCTGTTCAATATCTTCATTGATGATCTGGATGAGGGGATTGTGTGCACCCTCAGTGTTTGCAGATGACACCAAGTTGGGTGGAAGTGTCGATCTGCTGGAGGGTAGGAGGGCCGTACAGAGAGACCTGGACAAGCTGGATCATTGGGCCGGGGCCAACTGCATGAGATTCAACAAGGCTCAGTGCCGGGTCCTGCACTTGCATCACAACAACCCCATGCAACGCTACAGGCTAGGGGAGGAGTGGCTGGAGAGCTGCCTGGTGGAAAAGGGCCTGGGGGTGTTGGTTGACAGCCGCCTGACCATGAGCCAGCAGTTTGCTCAGGTGGCCAAAAAGGCCAATGGCATCCTGGCTTGTATCAGGAATAGTGTGACCAGCAGGACCAGGGAGGTGATAGTGCCCCTGTACTCGGCGCTGGTGAGGCCGCACCTCGAGTACTGTGTTCAGTGTTAGGCCCCTCACTCCAAGAAGGACATTGAGGTGCTGGAGCGTGTCCAGAGAAGGGCATCGAAGCTGGTGAAGGGTCTAGAGCACAAGTCTTATGAGGAGCGGCTGAGGGAGCTGGGGTTGTTTAGCCTGGAGAAGAGGAGGCTGAGGGGAGACCTTATTGCTCTCTACAACTACCTGAAAGGAGGTTGTAGCGAGGTGGGGGTCGGTCTCTTCTCCCTAGCAACAAGTGATAGGATGAGAGGAAACGGCCTGAAGTTGTGCCAGGGGAAGTTTAGGTTGGATATTAGGAAAAACTTCTTCACCGAAGGGGTAGTCAGGCATTGGAACAGGTTGCCCAGGGAAGTGGTTGAGTCTCCATCCCTGAAGGTATTTAAAAGATGTGTAGATGTGGTGCTTACGACATGGTTTAGTGGTGGACTTGGCAGTGCTAGGCTAATGATTGGACTCAATGATCTTAAAGGTCTTTTCCAACCTTAACGATTCTATGATTCTATGAAGGTTCACTACTTTTCAAATTTATCAATTGATTTAATAGGTAATCAGCAAGGTGCATGATCATTTTTTTATCATATGTTCATACTTCTTACTCCTGTTTTCTTAGTGGATTACATTCACTGGAACAATTTATTTTATTCACATGTCAAGGTTTTGGGTGAAAAATGGAATTCAATTAAAATACAGAAAACAATTCTAAAAACAGCCTTATTATCTAGTATAACCTGATATAGAAGTGTTTGATTGATGTCACATTAAGGTAGATTTCTCTCTAAAATGTAGAGTCATGGTAAGCATTAGAGGCTGAACTGTCCATTAGTTATAGTTATAGCTTTTACTGCTTTTTTCACTGGTAAGCCATATTCAGAGTAGCAGAACATGCTCTTTCAACAAAAATCTGGGGTTAACCATCTATGCATCCAAATTCCCAAGTCTAAACTCAGAAATTGTTTTAACTTGTTATTATTTTAATTCTGTTACAGAAATCAAGCTTCCTTGCTGAAAGCCAAAAGACTTATCCGCATTGTCAGTTTCTTTGGATGTCTACTCCTCACTCAGTCAGATCTCTTTGCTCCATTCATGAAAAAAAACCCCAATAATTTATTAATCTATGGAATTTGGCTGGAGACAGGGTGTCCAGATTGCCTGCTCCATGTCCTGAATCACAGGCTGACGTAGAGTATTCAGAGTCCATCATGTTTGTGTAATCTCTTTCTGTGTTTTTGTTCTTGACACAGGATCTCAAGAGTCCTTCTCTAGAGGACCACTGCCTTCTTATCCCTGAGGTTTTGAGGCGAATTGGTGCTGCATGTCCTACACATCTCCTATACAGTTCCATTTAAATTCAGGGCTTAAACTTTCCTGAAAGTTTAATGACATCTTTCATTAGTCCTTTATTTTTGCTTCATCTTTCACTTGACAATAAATGGCGTAAATGTCAGTTCCATAGTAAAATGTAGAAATGTGATGTCAGCACATATTTCTTGAGAGTCTCACTGCTTGAGAAATGTGGTCACAATTTATGCCACTGAGGGCATCAGTCTTTCAAGTGAAGCTTTGCAAATGGCAAACCTGTGTTATATATGATCTTCAACAGCTAGCTGATTATGAGGATGATGAGAGATGTGAAGCTTAGTTGACAGTAACACTTGGGTAATTTTGCAGGGACATAATTTATTAAAGATGTAGTTCAGCAACTCCCTGATTCTTCTTCTGTCCCCAAATTATATTTGACGGAACGTTTACAGGACCGTCATGAAGATCACTAGGGATAGTTAATTGTCTGGGATGGTACAGAACTAGTTTGGAAACTTTAAAAAATAAATAATTCGTCTTTCTACTATGAATGAGAAGATTTGTTCATTTTTCTGTGCATGAAATGAAGGGGAACCCTTCTTTTATCTTAAGAATCTGAGCAGAAAGCAAAAAGCCTTCCTTTGGTTCAGCATTTCATCATCCTTCAGATCATATGGGTAGTTTTAAATATTACAATTTTGAATTTAAGAAAAAAAATATTTTTAACTTTAAAGGTTTAGGGCACTTTAATGATAACAGAATGCCATCAATTTTAAGTGCATAACTGGAGGGTTGCTAGATATATTAGATAATTTAGACGTGCACTGGAAAAAAATATTTGCCTTTTTTTAACTCTTTGGCTTCAGCTTCTTGGCTGAACATGATTTCCGAGTACTTTGAGCCATAGAGAATCTAAACAAAAAGATACTATATCACAAAAACCAAGTCACAGCTGAAAAATTGTTACTACACATGCAGACACATTTGCAGTAGTAGACTTTTAAAGATATGGCATGGTATATGTGTGGCATCCTAGGTTAGACTTTCTCCCTTTATGCTGAAAAAGTATTACTAAATGAACACTTCTTCCTAGAACACGACTGTTGTCACAGCACTACAGGTGACAGGATGAATGAAATGTTCCAAGAAAGTACATTTTAGTGTTAGAACACGGGAATGAAAGAAACCTAGATCTTTGCATGGGTGCAACGGAAAGTCAACAGAGGCTTGTGATAAGGCCAAAGCACACGTGCAAATAGCTTCTGCAAACTCACAGCTATGTGACTTTGTCTTATTAATAAACAAGGTACTGTCTTATACCTTTCCTGCTACTTTTGTTTTAATAAAATTATGAAACATTAATTTTATCACCTGCAGCCCTAGGCTACAGTATTTTAAAGACCTTAAAAGTGTTATGTGTAAAAAATACAACAAAATTCTCTGAGCATTGAGTGTCTAAATTCCTAGACTTCCTGAGAATCCTAGCCTCAGGTTAAAACACAAAAAACCCCAGAAACATGATCTCATTAAGCTCAAAACAGTAGCCAAAACCCTTAGTCATGCTAGCCCTGATGATTTCCACATTTGAGTCCCTTATGGTATGAAAATGATTCTTCTATGCATTGCAAGAAAATTACTGTCCCTTGTCCTATTGTCTTTTCAATAGCTAGCAAATCTATGTCCTCTGACAGCAGCCATTTTCTTGGCATCATATCTCTGAAAGCTGAAATCCTGAGTTGATAAATAGGATGTAGCGTTTTGCTAACCCTCTTTTCTTAAGTGTTGCATTAAATGTGATTAATGAAGACTGCAGCCTATTGCTTTCTTTCTTCTAATAGCTAGAGCTAATAGCAATTTCATGCCCTTTGTATTTTGACCTGAAGAGCATGCCACAAATAGAAAGACTTCAAGAAAGTAAGGTGATTTCCCCACTCCCCCTTAAGTAGAAGGAAAAATGTTATATTAGAGCTGAGAGCCCTGAAATTCTAATCTAAGGAACATGAACCCTTTCTCAATCTTACTAATAATATTAAGACCCGCCCCACATACATAATTTCATACAATAGGTAAATGTGAAAGAAAAGAACAGTGCATAAAGGACTGCAGAGTTCTATTCTGCACTGCTCAAGAAACTTTCATTGAAGGCACTAATTTTTATATTAGTTACTCTTAGACCATTATAAAAACTTTATGTTACTTTATGGTAAACCTTATGTAGTTAATCTGAAAAAAAAGAGTCAAATTTAATTAAGGATAATTAAACCATATCTTTTTGCTTTCAGAAACTAATTATCTTCTTAAAACTCTTGGTAGAAGAAGCATCATTATTGTTTTAGATTTAGAGTGTTTGGCAGTTGCCTAGGATAGGGTGGAGAGTCCATGGAAGAGAGAAAATGAAGACCACCCACTCTAAATGATGAAGTCGTGGGCAGTATAATGCTCTCCTCCGCAGTGGGGAGTTGAAAGAATTATTTGATTTGGATCAAATCAAACATTTGGATCAAAACTCGGATATAAATCTAATGATTTGTGGGTTTATGTGCTAACATATTTGATTGGCCTAGGCTTTGTTTGAATTATAAATCTACCACATTTCTACACATTTTTAATTTGATGAACTGAAGTGGGAACTGAAGTCTTGATCATTAGACTCAAGAATGTTGCTGTGAATATGATTAGTTCAATGAATCCATTACTGTTTAAATGTATAGGTATTTGTATATGGCATACATCAGTATACATACGTTCATCTGTCCTATAACTCTACAAATAGAACAATTTGGATTTTCTTGCAAATTGCTTACATACAAATCCCAGCAGACAAGCCTGACAGACCTCTTCATTATATTAAACAAGTGAGTATGTAAAATAATTAACTTACCGTAAAAACATTATTAAAATTTCATTTTAGAATTCAAGCTTTCTGTTTAATAGCATATTAAAAGTGATCATGTTGAGGATGACAAATAATCAGGAAAAATTAGACAAACTCATCCACAGAAAGTAAAATTACATCTCCTTCCAAGCTGGCAATCCTGGGTTTATCAAGCAGCAATTGTTCCATAAGAATCATGTGAACAACAGTGTTAATATACTCAACAAATTATAAATGATATCAACAACAAAATTAAACCTACTGAAAGAAAGAAACTGTAACTTACATCTTCACTATATGTAAAATATTCGTATGCTATTACATTTCAACAAAGTATATAAACTCTCACTTTAAAGATGGAAGATATTATATACAGCTTGTGGCGATAGTTCAAGGCTTGTTTCAAAAAGATGCTACTAAAATCATGCTAATCTTTCATTTGCCAGAATGCCTAATTTATTTTTTCATTAATTTTGTATCATAGCTTTCTAATAAAACTGTCACGATGTTTGTGAAATTTACAATCAAATATATGCAAATAGGAACAGATACTGCAAACTGACTTTGACAATTTTAAGGTTTACGTTCACAGAGTAATTATTTCAGCGTAACCAGCATGGATTTCACTCTCCGATTTATTGTGCACAAATTGTTCTGTGTAGGGAGGAAGCCTGTTATCTTTTGCAATTTAATTAACAGACCACAGAAGAATTTTTGATGGAGAAGTGTATGTTATATATACACTCAAAGTATAGTTCTCTATCTGTATTTATGGTACTGCATCTCAGTCTTTGTAATCATTCAATTTTGTTGGTATGCTTCCGTAAGTCACAATACCGTATGCATATCAATTATTTACAAATTATATAAAGCATCATCTGTGTTTGCACACTGGCAACGAATTCCATCATAAACAAAAGAACATTGAAAAGGATTAGGTTTTTGCTTAGAGAGAAGGGGATGCTGAGTGTTTTGCAAGAAGCAATTACCAGGAAGCCCCAAGGCACCTCCTCACCTTTCTCCTCTACTCCCACACACTCGGGGAGAGCAGGTGGTAAATTTTATTTTCTAGACTTTTACCAGCTTCAGCTGATCCATTATCAGGACCTGAACACCCAGACATACCAAGCAGTTCAAAGGGAAAGTCAAAGCAAGCTGCTTCATCTTAGTGAAGCTCTTAAAAGTCCCGGCTACCAGGCTGAAGTCTCTCTCATTGCTGCTTTCAAGATCAACTGAGACCATAACTGTGAACTCTTAATTACTCTGCAGCCTAGGTTTAAGCAGTGATGAGCTGTTATTTAATCTGTTGTCAGCTTTAACTAATCTCAGGTGTGAAAAAGGAAAAAAGTGCTCTGCTCTTTGCACCAGGGTCATCAGACCATGGTGGCAGCTGCTGACTTGCTGACAGTGCTCTGGCAAAGGCATGAATGACATGATCTCTAACTGATGGCACTTCAGCATAACCCTGATGTCTCCATGCCCAGGTGCATAGGCAAGAGCATGGACATCATAAATAGATTGATACACCACCTCACTCTGTCACCCTTCTTCTGTGGCATCACCTTGGTTTTCTTTCCAGGGCATTATTTTGTGGTTTTGATTTTTTGGTTTTTTGTTTGTTTGTTTGTTTTGTTTTGTTTTGTTTTTTTCATTTTGATGTACTGTGATAAAAAATATTTGAAATATAATTTCTCTTTTCTAATAATTCCTGCAGATAGCTATAACTATATTAATATATAATATTAATATAATTAATATAATAATTAATATATGATATCAATATAGTATATTAAGGACATGGGGATAACAGTTTGTTGATAACAGAGATGATAAAAATTTCTTGGTGTCTTCATGAAAAAAAAAAAAATCATACTTTCCTTAGCTCTGGGGGGGGGTTCTTTCATATCTTTATTTCCAAACCATCTCTTCTTGTAACACAGACTGCAAGCAGACATGGTGTCAATACACAGTTAACAGGGGGAAGACATGGGAAGGTTAACTAGCTGTCCAGCTTTGACTATCAGTATAAAAGAGAAAGTTAGCTATTAGTGCAATGTATTAGACAAAGCAGATTCCTCTTCTGGTATATGACTATCACTAGATTAGTTTTCATACTTTTAAAATCATAGCTTAGATTTCAAGGCTTTCCTTGATTTCTTAAACAGTTCATTCTCGTATCAGCAGTGACGTGTTTGGCAAGTAAGTATGTAGTAAGAGCTGTGGTGTTAGTACAGGGTGACCCATTATTTTATTGCTTAGTACTGGAAATATCCTGAGGAATTCACTACTTCAATAACATTTAAAACTTCTCTATAGTTCAGATTGTTGTCATCATATCCATCCTTTTACCAGCTTTGGGTTACCAGTTTACAGGTTTGAGCCCTTATTTTCAATGTACCTCGGCATGCAGGACAATTTTTTCCCCAGGAGTAAATATTGATATTGTAGTAGTGGAAAAACTCCAGACAAAGTATATAAAATTTAAGTGCATTTTTTTTCTCTCAAATGAAAAAAGAATTTTAGAAAATATTTTTCCTTTAACTGGGCTTGCACAGAGCATATGTAGCCCAGAAGCACAGGAAGAAAATTAGACCAGGCTCTCAGAAAAAGAGTCATATTGCTAATGCTGAATATTATGAGAATTACCTGCCAAGGATTGTCATAGATTTTACTGAGCTGCACTGTTCAAAGTCAAGACTGAACATTACCAGAAGATGTGCTGCAGTTCAAACAAAATATTTCAGACATCTATGATATAGCTTAGGTAACAGATTGGACAAGATATTCCTAATGCTCTCGCCTGGCCCTGAAAGCTGTGAATAAGAGCTAAATGGTCTTACAGACTGAGATAAGATCACCTCATTGTGCATCTGGGATGCACAACCTTGATAGGGACACAGAGGAAAAAAATATTAAAGACTTTGCTGCTTTAAGATCTGTAAATGTAATGTTGTTTCAGGCATTTTTGGTAGTTAAGAAATAGTTTCTTTTCATTATCCTTCTCTTAAGCCTTTTTCATTTGCTTGCTTCACGGAAATTTCTCCTGAGCAGGTGACTAAAAAACCAGAGATTGCATAGCTAGTTGGATCCTGAGTGTCTTTCCAAAAAGATTATGAATTGTGATGGGTTAAAATGTATAGGTACAACAAGGATAATGTTTGCATAGAATTTATGGAGAATTTGACAAGTCTTTTAAACTTAAAACTGCCCATTAACAGTATAAATTACAAAACCTTTGTCACAGCAACTCTACGGACACAGGGATCTAGTTTGATTACTTGTTCAGTCGTGTTCCAAACTTTTAAAACTGCTGGTCAGAAAAAAACCGGTGGTAGCCATTTTAAAGCACGAACTGAACAAAAAGGAAAATCTTGCACCTTTTTGAGTCAAAGGAAATACAGTTCTCCTACCTATGTAACTTCTCTGTTAGTTTCCTTTGTCTGGAAATCTCATTACTCAGTCTGGAACCTATTACAAGTCATCATCATAAATGTTTTCAATTAAAACCAGAAGAAAAATGCCCTTTAATGATACGAGACTTCTTTGAGTAGAGCTTGGATCCTTCATCATTTATGATATGGAATTCATTTTTTTTTTTCTGTAGAACTTGATAATCAGAGGTATGCATTATTGTTAAAAACATGTTTTCATTTTAAAACAAAATAGTCATTTCTAGGAGAATAACAAAAAATTGTTCATTGCTGATTCAAGTGATAAACTTAGGTGCACAAAGATATGTAATGGCAATTACGGTGGAACATAATATATTATTTAAGCTACAGTGACAACACACTGAAAATTTTATTCTAAAGTTACAAATATTCTATGTATTCTTCATTACTTCATTGCTTCTGCACAAAAGTTTTACACATAAAGAATTTAAAGATACCATTTGCACTCATGGTTTAGTTTATTTTATATTTTACATAGAGGAAATGTGCCAGTTCATTTTTAATTCTTCAGTCTTAGCACAGATTTTAGTGGTGCTTCACACTACTCCATAAAACAATGCAGTCATTTCACTGTGGTTCACTGGATCAACCTATAAATATTGCAGTAGCTGCAAAAAAATAGAATAATTATAGAGACCAATTTACAGAAAAGACATTCTAAATAGTTCTCTGCTGCCACTATGTGAACTAAGCAGCAGCCAATCTTTTTGATATGCGCTGCTGGCATTTGAAAAAAGAGATGAAAATGAATGAATTGGGTCAACAGCAGCAGGGCTTGCAGTGGAGGAGGGGACCAGAGAACCCTCTGTGTACATACATATTTCCATGGCAGGTTCCAGTTGCAACCAGCTTATGTCAAGAATTGAAGTTTGTTTGAGCTTTTTCAACTTTTCTGATGGTTTCCAAAATTGCTTTTCTTCCTCTTTTAAATTTAAAATCAGGTTTCATGTTATTGTAACATAAGTGTCTGAATTTTGCTGTACGCCTACATTCATGTTCAACTAGTCTTTGCGGAATCATACATAGGATATCAATATTACATCATAGCTATGAGTGAGATCTATGATACTAAAATAAATGTATGTTTGAGAGCCATTTATCTTTGTCAGTATTTTAACGATGCTTAACATTTTCTCAGAACAAGTAAGAGAAAACAAAAGGAGTTTCTGAGCACTTGAATGAAGCCTGAAATAGCTTTATCCCATAGGGTACTTTTAATTTTTAGGACAATATTAATAGCACTGTATTAATACTAATATGACTATATATGAATTTCTCAAGGGTACAGTGGAGCCTTATGTTCCATGTTACAACAAAAGCTTTAGTTTATAATTCAGATTAAACCAAACTCCCTAACTACGTGTATTGCAAACAGACAAATTCTACAGTAAATAGTATTTTACTCCAAAAATAGTTCTATTAACCCAGGATAACCAAGGACTGATGTATCATTCAGCATGTTTGAGTGCTGTAGGACTCAGCCCTTAGTTGCAGAAGAACATGCAAAAAAATTCCTGATGTAAGATATTTAACAGTGGCACAAGAAAGATAAAGTTGAGAAGAGAATTTTTACTTGTTGATTGCCCATTTTTCATGTAGTAAATAAGTCATTCCTCATTTACCTTTAAGTAGTGCTAACAATTCTTCTGACCTCTGTTATGTTCCACTTTAGTCAATTATTATATAAGCTAAATTGCCTTGTTATCCTTCTGGTACTGCAGGTGTGCACAATACAGTGTATACTTCTGTTTCTAAGGAAGCTGGGATCTTAATTTCTGTTTGCTTTTGAGACTGATCACTTGTAATCATAATTCTTACTCTTCCTTAGCTATTCCTTTTTTCTTCTTCTTTTTTTTTTTTTTTTCTTTTTTTTAAAGATGGTTTGAAAACTAAAGATGGTTTGAAAAAAACCTTTGGAAGTGCCATGAATGTCATGAAACATATTTGTGTTTGAGATTTATACTGTGCATGTGTGTCTGTCTGTGTGTGTGTGGTTTCTCTGACTTTTATACGTGCATGTTAAACTTAATCTGGCATTTTATGATTCTTTTTATTCTTAAATTTAATTTTTTTATCCATAATTTTTGCTATCTTGATTAAATTATCCTGACAAAATTTCACATTCCTAATCATCCTATTACTATTTACCCTTTTTCTAAGCAACAGCTTTCTTCAAAATGCTCTACGATTAATACACTAGAATTATTACTTACTACATTGTCAGTTGTTGGTGAGACGAATTGCATGTTGTATTTTTTATCTTGGATGTTGGATTCTGAAAAGTAGTTGGCATTTATTCATAATATGAAAGGTGAATTTTTATGTCTAACAGACAAGGAAATATTACAGAGATAAGATGACTATAGGAACTATGAAGTGCACGTATGGAAAGAGAATGAGTAAGAGAAGGGTATGATTGTATGAGCCTTGACAGGGAGAGGTAAGAACATAATAGTTGATCAAAAACAGGATTAAAGAGGGTTTCAAATCTATACACAGTTACAAGAGTCGCTGAAGGTTGTAGCAGTTATTATTCAATATTTGCATTCTGGGCTGTCAGAAGGATATCTAGGGAGAAAACGGCAGAACAGGAAAGCTAGTCGGTATGGTGAGTTTGGGTATACACATGAGAAAGAGTTAGAGATAACATTTTATAAATAGAAATATAGTTCTGAAATTTCGAAGCACAATTTTTTAGGAGGTTAATACAATTAAAACTCCAAATAACTTTGACAAACAAATGCTTTTGATGCATAATAGTCTTTGCAAGTGGTTCTCATTTCTCTACAAGGAACAAAATACCATAATACTCAGTGTGGGATGCATAGTGATTTTTATATTTCATATTTCCAATGCAGAATATTAATCTGGATGAATCACTCCATCAGATTTTTGTATTGATGTTCTTGTTGGACACAACTTGAGGATCACTACTCCTCACCAATCTGGCCAGCCGGTTGAGGAAATACTTCTCAAGAAATGAGCATAGGCAACTCACAGGGTAGACAAATAAACAAAATTATGATCAAGTGAGATTTAATAGAATCTTATGTGTCACTGAAGGGCGATCCAAGATCTGGTGTTGTTTCTTGGTTCAAGGTGCACGTCCTTGATGATGTTAGGTGACGGCTTTATTTCCCATTTTTTTCTCCCCTCTGCTCCCCTACCTTATCATTCGTTCTGTATAAATCCATAATTAATTTATTCTGTCCAGTCACAGTCATGACAGACAGTTGATTCTCATTTTGTCATCATCTCTTGTATTTGTTGCACACTTTAGAACTTCTCAAATTCTCATGAGATTATATTAACACTAGTTTAAGCTCAGAACAAGCAATACTGTCTTTGTTCCCAGGTCAGCTTTTCATCAGTTCCTTTCTCACCAATTTTTTGTCCAAGTGGTCATTATTCATGTGGCTTCTGATATTATCTATGCAAAAATGCCTATCACAAACTCTGTAAATTGTGTTTCTAAATCACGTGCTGCAAAATGTCTAGTAGTCTCCACCTGCATGGTTATGTCTAGAAAAAACAAATATTCCAGATGCAGAGAAATATCAGTTGTAAACAGTGACAAAAAAGAGAAAGATACCTTAGTAATATAGTTTTGGAAATAATCAGTTTAGGATTTTTCTAGAGGAGAAAATCTAACATTGTACAGACAAGAATGAAGTCTCAATAGCTAACAGCTCACTACTTTTTTTAACTATATCATTGTAGACCGACAAAACTCATTATTCTACAACCCTTAGACTCTTCCCTAGCCTGTGTGCTTAAGCCAGCTGAAATTTATATTATCTTTGTCTTTGAAATCAGCTATTTACTGCAGCAACTGTGTTTATAAAAAGGATTAGGTAGTTCATTGCACTCAACTGCTTTTCACGTTGAATTCAATTTAGGCTTTCAGATATACAGAGTTTACTGATGATTTCACTAGAAGTTGAGCATATTTACAAAGCCAAACTCAAAAATAACAAGTTTGTACAAATGTAAGCAAGTTTATAGACATACATATGCTTAGATATATTTGTTTCTTTTTCAGGCAAACCTTTTCTAAGCTGTTCAGAAAAAGATTATATAAACGCAGAGGTAAAGAGTTATTATAAAAAATTAAGTAAATCAAAATCACATTTGACTACTTAAATTCATTGTGATAGACATGTACTAAGAAGTATTAAAAAAAACCCAAACAAAACAAGACACCTCCCCCAAATGAACAAATAGGCAAATAAACAAACAAACAAAAAATAAAAACCCAGGCAATTTAGTTGCACCTGGAATTTCTTCGATCTTATTCTGGTAGCAGTTCTTGGGACAATTAGTAGAAAACAGCTTGAGCCAAAGTATAGTATATTTGTATTAATTAAATTACCACAGTTTGTTCTAGATCAGCACGTGCAACTTATGAAAGAGATAAAGCCTTGATGAACATGACACAGTTACACCATGCTGATAATATCTGTTTGTTGAGTTCTGCTAAATTGTTGTCCTTATGACTATCATTTTAATTTAAAAGTATACAAGTGAATTGGAATGAGTTTTGACATGATAAAGGCAACAGATGTGCTTGGAAAACCAAAGGGCTCATTTACCGTCTGTCAGGTTTTGGGATTGCTGGCAGAGGGCAAGGATTTTTTTTTTTTTTTTTTTTTTTATTTATGGGAAATGGCAGCTCCGCCGACCAAGATGATAGTGAACTTATTGTTATCAAGTGGATTGGCAGCACAACAAAAAAAATCGATACACACAGTGCAACCTGAAAATACTTTTCACAGTTAGAGATGTTGAGGTCGCTTGGTCATCCCAACTAAACTATGTTTTCGTATTTAGTATTTTAGTATTAGAGGCATCATAAACCAGCCATGGAAATTGTCATGTGATAACCTTCAATGTTTTTTGACAGTAGTGTGTAGTGGGCAAATGAGGAAAGGACAGATGAGGAAAGGAGCTGTAACTCTTAAATGCTCTGTCAAGCTGGTAGGCAACTGAATGTCTGCATGCAGTTATAAAAGCGTGACTTTGCACAAAGTTTTCTGTATGCAGATGGAGAAGGCTAGTTTGCTGCTTCCCGCACCTCCTCCCTTGACCTCTTACTAACTTATCATTTTTCTTTTTCACAGGACCTTTTGTACTTATTGAGTCATATTTTATCTTTTTCTCCTTTTTTGCTCTGCCTTTGACGATAAGTGTCTTTGTGTTTTCAAATATGACAAAGTAATTCAATTACAACAGGTCCTATTAAGTAATGATAACAACTGGTGTGTGGAGGAAAGGGTATTTTTTGTGTCAATAGCTACAAATTTGGAATAAGTGACTTCAGTTCTCTCCTTGGACACAGGTTTCACATATGTTGTTAGTCAAGTCACCCGTGACGACATTTCATAAGCACCTGGGCAACCTAGGCCTAGTAATCCATTTTCAGAAGTCACGTAGATAATCAAACAACTTTCAAAGGGGAATAACCTATTTTTCAGAATGGTACTCGGTGGACTATAGAGTAGCTGTAGCTAAAATTCACATTACTAGCTGACTGACAAAAAAAACCCACAACGAACAACAGTAAAACTCTGGGAGCTTAGACATCCTTTTGAAAATGGACTTTGGAATCCTTTATCACATAACCCTGCCTGATTATTTTTTTTTAATCTAAATTTCTGAATCTCTGTTATCACCATATTTACAGAGAGAGAACGATACCCCCCAAATCTGTGAGTTAGGATATATTCATTAGCGGCTGTGAGGCTATCACAAATGTTGATGAGGAAGATTTCAAATGGATAAATATTCAGTGACTACATGTCTTTCTTCTACCCCTAGCACAAAGATATTTTTTGGTTAGCATTAAAAGAAAATTTTACCCATTTGCCTTGGAAACTTGTAGTCCTAGAAGGATGCCACTTCTTGGAAGCCAAATGGTTAAACCTCAACAAAGCAATGTCCCTAAGGATTCACATTAAGAGTGTTTTATCAATTTGTTTTATGCATAAGAATGTAGATTAAAACCAAATACAACCAACTAAATAGCATGTGATTATTCTGTTATTCTGGTGTAATGTTACAGAAGTGGAATTCATACTCAGATCTAAAGCACTTGAGTTTCTTCCTGCTGAAGTTGTGCTCCAGCAACTGCTTCTTAGCCACCCCCTTGCAGTACTCTCCTCTGCTTTATAGCATGCTATCTAGATGTATGGTATTTTGAAAGGACATTGTTCAGAACAGCACGCCTGTATTGCACCCTCTCCCCATCATAAACATGTTGCAATTCAAATAATCTAACCAGAAAATTCAATGTCTCACTGCTCTTGGTGTAATTTACAGCTTTTTGATAAGAACAGTGCTTTTACTTTAATCTGTTGTCTTCACTGGAGATCAAACCTTTTCCTCTAAAATGTAACTTCCTCCACAGTGCATTTATGTATTTTTTTCCATGTTTCAGTCTCAGGTTATAGGCCTGAGATTAATGTTTTTAACTATGCTGCGAATGCTGGGTAATAGGATATTACTGAGCCAAAGCTTTTATTTGCATTAATAAGATATTGTGCATGGTCTCTAGTAAAAGGTAGATATCTCATCTCTAGCTACTAGATCTGATTTCTTGTATACTCTTTAACATATGGACATATATGTTAAAGAATGTACTAGCAGTTCCACAAAGTGTTAAAGTCAGCATTGCAGAAGGGAGAGGGCCAATCTAATTTCACTTACAAATTCAATTGCATGGGAGCGGGTAGATTTAGACAGTACATATAACTTGAGAAGTAGTGTGTAGGTCTGGGGAGGAGGTTTCTCCAGCAACCACATATTAGCTTTCCTTCTTTAAGTACCATGTGTTTCCATATCTCAAAGAAAAAAAAAAAAAAAAAAAAGGGCAAAACAGTGAAAAAAGTGCTTCTAATTATTGTGTAACTCGTAACATAACATCATGGTTTAACCCCAGCCAGCAGCTAAGCACCACGCAGCCGCTCGCTCACTCCTCCTAGGTGGGATGGGAGAGAGAATCAGAAGGGTAAAAGTGAGAAAATTCATGGGTTGAGATAAAGACAGGTTAAAAGGTAAAGCAAAAGCCGTGTGCACGCAAGCAAAGCAAAGCAAGGAATTCATTCACTACTTCCCATCGGCAGGCAGGTGTTCAGCCATCCCCAGGAAAGCAGGGCTCCATCACGCGTAACGGTTACTTGGGACGACAAACGCCATCACGCCGAACGTCCCCCCCTTCCTTCTTCTTCCCCCAGCTTTATATACTGAGCGTGACGTCATATGGTATAGAATAGCCCTTTGGCCAGCCTGGGCCAGCTGTCCTGGCTGTGCCCACTTCCAGTTTCTTGTGCACCTGGCAGAGCATGGGAAGCTGAAAAGTCCTTAACTAGCGTAAACTCTACTCAGCAAGAACCAAAACATCAGTGTGTTATCAACATTATTCTCATCCTAAATCCAAACCAGAGCACTCTACCAGCTACTAAGAAGAAAATTAACTCTATCCCAGCTGAAACCAGGACGCATAATAAAAGTCTTTTTCATTTATCTTCATAGTAGAGGAATGTAGCTAATATGCTGTGTTTTTCTGGACTTAGTTATCACTCTCTGGGTATGTGTGTTATGATGAATATTATAAAGATTTTATCCCCAGTCCTGACATTTGTCCATATTTACTTTATTACTTAAGGGTCTCTATGTGTCTATGTAACAGTTCTATATTTTTTTCCTTTTTTGACCACTGAGCAGTGCTCTTCTATTTTTTCTCCACTTTTCCACACATATGCCATGACACTGAGATGATAAGAAGCTTTGCTTAATTATTATCAGGAATTGTCAAGAAATAAATATTATTAGATACTCCTTTCTTAACATTTTATTTTGCAAGTTTCTCAAGTTTTTGCCTCTCAACATTTTTCTTGCTCTAGCCTGCTGTTAAATATGCATTATGGAATTCCATTTCTTCTAGTATTCATTACCAAGTTTCATGATTTTAAGAATTTCAAACACAGTTTTGGTTTTGTTACTGTTTTTATCCTTCTGCCAAGCATCTTCCTTTAACATTACCTGTCCCTAGTAGGTACATAAGGTAATCTATTAGCACATGTTGTCCAGCCTTGCAGAGTATGGTGTCATAGTGTGAGCTAAGTTTTCCTTTTGTTCTGTCTCCTGTATATGCAGGTTACTTCTGTATTTGTTACTTGTGAAATATCAGTATCAGTATCAATATCAATACCAATGTAAATCAATATCATGCATTTTTCTTTACCGTTGTATGTCTCATGACTATCCTTATCCTTGTATTCTCTTGTGAGAAAAAAGAATACTGGGGCAGAACTGCTGAATTTGTCTTTAAAAATAATTCTCTCTTGGCACTTACAATCATAGAATCATAGAATCAATCATAGAATCATAGAATCATAGAACAGTTTGGGTTGGAAGAGACCTTTAAAGGTCCAATTGCCCTGCAATGAGCAGGGACATCTTCAACTAGATCAGGTTGCTCAGAATCCCATCACACCTGACCTTGAATGTTTCCAGGGATGGGGCATCTACCACCTCTCTGGAAAACCTGTTCCAGTGTTTCAACACCCTTATTGTAAAAAATTTCTTCCTTATATCTAGCCTGAATCTACCCTCTTTTAGTTTAAAACCATTGCCCCTTGCCCTACTGCAACAGTCCCTGCTAAAAAGTCTGTCCCGGTCTTTCTTATAAGCCCCTTTTGAGTATTGAAAGGCTGCAACACGGTATTCCCAGAGCTTTGTCTTCTCTAGGCTAATCAACCCCAACTTTCTTAGCCTTTCTTCATTGAGAGGTATTCCATCCCTCTGATCATTTTTGTGGCCTCCTCTGGACCCACTGCAACAGGTCCATGTCTTTCCTGAACTGACAACTCCAGAGCTGGATGCAGTACTGCAGGTGGGGTGTCACCAGAGCAGAGTGGAGGGGCAGAATCACCTCCCTGTGCCTGATGGCCACGCTTCTTTTGATGCAGCCCAGGACTCAGTTGGCTCTCTGGGCCACGAGAGCACATTGCTGGCTCATGTCCAGCTTTTCGTCTATCAGTACCATGTCAAAGGCCTTACAGAAGTCCAGATATATGACATCCATAGCTCTTCCCCTGTCCACTGATGTAGTACTCCATCATATAAGGCCATTAGGCTGGGGAAGACTTGCCCTTGGTGAAGCTATGCTGGCTGTTTTGAATCACTTCCTTGTCCCCCATGTGCCTTAGCATGGCTTCTAGGAGGACCTGTTCCATGATCTTCCCAGGCACAGAGGTGAGGTTGACAGGTCAGTAGTTCCTAAGGTACTCCTTACTACCCTTTTTAAAAATGGGTGCAATGTTTCCCTTTTTCCACTCCCCAGCGACTTCACCTGACTGCCGTGACTTTCCAAATATCATGGAGAGTGGCTTGGCAACTACATCAGCCAATTCCCTCAGGACTCTGGGATGTTTCTCGTCAGGTCCCATGGGCTTGTGTATGTTCAGGTTCCTCAGGTGGTAACGAGCATGATTTATTCTTCCAGTGGAAGGAATTTTGCTCCCCCAGTCCCTGTCTTGAGGTCCATCCACTCGAGACGTGTGGATGCACCAGATCAGAAAAAGAAAAGTTTTCCAGGTACAGACAGGACAATAGTTGGGGAACACCTCAACCCGTTGGGGAATGTATCCGAAATTTGCTCTGTTCCAGAATCTGCTGTCCAGCCAGTTTGGTGCTTATAGGAAAGCAAGATTTAAAGGTCTGAATTAGTTCCACAATGAAGGTGCCTGCACTATGATTCAAATACTTGCTCTGAGACCACAGCCCAGGAAAGGGCCTGTTGTACTGCTCGCCTTCTGCAAGAAGGGTTAGAGCACTTCTCCAACACCTTCCATTGGAAACCTGCGTGTGAATTTCTTAATCCCAAAGTGGTTTGCACTCAGCACTGGGCTGCTATACAATCCTGAATACAAGAGTCTTAGGGTGTGAACAGGAATGTGTGTGTAAGTATGGTGTAGCCTTATATTTCAGATTTTTATAAGGAAGTGAAGCACGGACAGGTGGTCCACAGTTATTTTGCAGTTCTTGTGTGTTGCAAAAGATGATTAGCCATTTTTCTTTTTATAAAAAAAAAAAGATCCCCCAAAGAAAAGTGATAATAAGGTAATTTCTTTCAAACATATGGAAGAATAACACACAAAAAATGCTATAATTATCTTGATCACAGTTCATTTCAGCCTAAGACTACAAGAGTGTTACTTCCATCTTCATTCTGGCAAGAAACCAGCATGCTTGTACACTGTCAAGGGAGACAGATGTATTGGATATACAGAACTATACAACAGCACTGCCAAGGAAATTCCAATAACAAAGAATTATTCAGGTGACTAAGAACATCAGCCAGATGAAGATGGTGACAGAAATTAGGCAATTCTCCCAGAGAAACTGTAGCAAATGATATTAGTTATATGCTACTGATATTGAGGTAGGAAGATGAAGTAATTTAACTCATTAAAAGAAAAAAAAAAACAGAGGAAAGACACCAAGATGGACTCTTTTTAGTCCAACACTCAGTCAGTTTCCTGACAAATGGTTTATTTTTTTTTTTTTTCTTTTAGTTGAAAGAATCTAGAAGAAAGGAAGGAGTTAAACAAGAAAATCACATTGCCTTCAATAAAGAACATTTACTTTTATATTTCTAAGGAGTTTTATTCAACATTTGTTTTGACTATAGCAGAGAGAAGGAAATGTTTCCATGGGAGATTGCTGTCTAAAATTCCTGTCAGAGGAATCAGTGAGATATTCTATGCATCTGTTTTGTCACACCTGGACAGAGGATTCAGAGGTAGGTGGAAAAGCATTCTCATTTGGTGTTGTTCCTGGAGACCTGGGTTTGTACAATATCAGTGAAGGCTTTCTATGTGATGTCTCGGTAAGAATAAACTGATCCAAAGAAAATATTCTACAGGCACTCTGAAATGCTTTGCCGGCATATGGATATTTGGAAATATTTTTCTGAAAGAATGTTTGCCCTGGCAGAGCACCACTGAAATGACAGTTACAGACTTCACTTCCCATTAACACATATCAGAGGCACACAGTAATGACCTGTGGTTTTAAGCCCTAACTGAGTCTCACAGGACCAAACCTGAAGGTCTCAATAGGATGGCCAGTTTAGTTTAATTAACAATGACTAGAGCTGGAGGGGGAGAAAAGAGTCAAAGGAATAAAAAATGATACTACTTTTCTGAAGCAGGAAGATAGTATTTGACAGTGTTAATTTTGGTATTAATTATACCTTACTGACCAAAAATATTCTTTCTTTATGTCTTGATCTTATAAAATCACTGCACATTCATGAGACATTGATTTTCACTCACTGGTCTCAGATGACATTCTCCATCCTCAACACATAGCCATCTATAGAGTTAAGAATGATTCTTGTAAGATCCACCTTGTCCAGTGCCTTCTTGTAAGATTTCTTACTACCCTAATTCTTTTTATGTTTCTCCATTCTCCATTGATTCAAACAGCCTTGAGGTCATGAACTTGGCAAACTTGGAAGCAGTTTGTTTTAAAGTAGGTTTACCTAAAGCCTGCCTTCTTTCAATATTGGTGAGATCTTTGCAGATATTACTAGGGGACAAAAGCTCTCCGTGAAGCTGAAGTCGTTTTACGTGTGATTCGCATTAAAGTCACCATTTATCAAGAAATCAAATCTGTTCTTACTTGTCACTCACCATCACCCTTTAGGGTTCTATTTCTTTTGAATGCTTAAAAAAAAAAAAAAAATTAAATTTCTGACTGATAAAACAACTTGCATACAGACGTGTGTGTGTGTTTATGTGTGCATAATCTATATTTAAAAACTTTTTGATACACAGTTAAAGAGGCATTTATAATTCTATATCTTCATTGGCATGTTAAAAATTAATTCTGACCTTGCTTTGACCTTAACATTTCATGACAGGTAAATGGATATCGAAGTGCAAGATTAGATTTGTGTACCTTTCCCTATGTTTTACAAGCACCTGACTATTTGGGGCACTCCTGCAATCTACATTGTGATGCAGAAAGAACTTTCAAAAGGTTAAAAATTAGCAAACAGCTAAGGGGGGCAGCAGGAAGGGAAAAGAGAGTCTTAACTCATAATGTAATTTGTGAGTAGCCAAGAATCCATGAGAGACTGTTCCAACTGGAGCATCTAATACTGAATGACAACAATACATTTAAGGGGCATTGCACAAAACAGAGAGGATGCTTTGTCTGCCTTTCTTTGGACTTTGTACAACAGTCAAAAGACTTCTTTGTACTACAAGAAGTCATGAAAGTCTGACTACCACAGAGACATAGAGCAAAATTATCAGTATGTATTGTCTTCGTAATACTCAGGAAGAAATGCTGGGACCCTCCCCAAATAAACGGCCTCTTCTAATGAAAGGAAGTCCGATATCTTTTGACACAGAAGTTTGAACAAATTCCTCCCCTTGTGACAATCCATGTTTTTATAGACATTATGAATAGATAAATTAACCCTGAGTTTTTTAACAATAAAAGCTTTTCTGTTCTTTCAACTAAAAGAAAATGAGAAGCAAACAAGGATGTGTCCTTTGTGTAAAGAAGTCTAAAAAATATATCAGACTTCAGGACTCTTGTAGACAAGGGAAAGGCAGAAGATAAAGATAAACCAGGAACACGAGTGGCTGGTGCACTAATCCTCATTGCTATCTCTTCAAAAACAAACCAGGGCATCATTTCATCCTAACCAGCCCAGGTGACTTCCTCCTCAACAAAATACTGACTGTATTCATTTCTCATTCTATAAGTTGTGATCTTTCTCATTTTACAAAGTAAAAAATACCCAATATACGTAGTTCATATGTGTGGTTCTGATTCATCTGGGTTATCATATCTTCCTATCTTCCTAGCTAGTAAAAAGAGAGGGTTTAATGGTTGTTAGTGGAAAGACTGACTTTTCCACGCAATTACCACAATTAGTTACATTTCCACAGTTCTACCATGAGATAGATGAATATTTGCAGTTTGTAAAGGCAGACCCTATACAGGATTGACATTATACTGCCATCAAAATCAGTATTTCAGAATCTATGCAATTTGTTTCAGTATCTTGTTGCTGAAGATAAAAGTGTATGCTGAAGTCTGTATCATTTGGACCATAGCAGTAACTTAAACTGAAATTTACAAAACAGGAGTAAAAAGTAGATAGACGGTAGTAGGCAGGTAGACGTAAAAATAAAAGAAGAATACAGGAACTTTGTATTTTTTAGGAAAAGCTTATGGATTCTAGGCCTAAGGTTTCTTATTTTTTCTTTATGATTTGTTTATTCTATTCTGAATTGCCTCTCACCATCTACATGAAGACCTGTGTAGATATCTTTATTAATTATTAAAAAAAAAAAAAGAAAATATTAACATTTATGTCTGTGTAATTCTAGTTTCAACACCTGGTTGAGTTCTGCTTTTACTTTCTAGCAAACTTTTCCATACACAGCTTCATGTAAAGAAATCAAGGTTCCTCCTTTACTCCTTCTTCCCCACCGCCACCTCAAGAACTCAAGAGAAGCCATAAAGATCACTGTTCCCCTAAAGAGCATAGTCTGTTATTTCTACTTCATTCAATTCCACACAGATTTATCTCCACAGAAGACTTAGTAAACAATCAGAATTTATTTCTGAGACCTTGCAGACCTTAACAAGATTTGCAGCAGCTGCTCTCTTCAGCCTTTCTTTCTCTCCATATATTGCTGTTTTTATATTTTCTGCATTCTAGAACAATTTGAGTCCTGGAGCGGTCATTTTTTAACAACTTTCACTCACATGTAAAACAAGCGATTCACTACGTGAAGTTTAAGCCAAGCCACTGTGGATTTTTCCTAAGCCTACCATGCAAGCTAAAAACCTATATTCTGAAAACTGGAAATTCACTTTTGCATCCATCTCTTTGTAGATGCAAGCTTGACAGTAAGCTTTTCCTTTTTTCCCCTCTTCTTTCAGCTATGAGAATTCTCCCTTTTAAGCTGGCTGGTCAGATCTAGATTTGGCAGTGAAAAGAAGCATGACATGTATCATAAGCTTCAACTCCGTTGCAAAGGTTTATGCCAGAGGCGAAGCTGCAGGCACAGATAAATTCAAGAGGCCTTAAATGATATTGGTGTGTAAAGTCATAGTTGCTGTGGAAACCATCTTACAACTTTTTTAATGCCTCAAAGACAAACCCCTTCTTACTACTTTCTCTACAGCACAATATTTTAGCTGATTGTAAACAAGTAATGAACTACTTGAAAGGCTGAGAGTTGGGATCGTTCAGCTCAGAGAAGAGAGGCCTCTGGGGAGACCTTATTGTGACCTTTCAATATATAAAGGGGGATTATAAGAAAGGCAGAGAAAGGCTTTTTACCAGGGCCTATAGTGACAGAACAAGGAACAATGGTTTTAAACTGAAAGAGAGTACATTTAGATTGGACATTTTCAGGAAGAAATTTTTTATGACGAGGGTGGTGAAACACTGGAATAGATTACCCAGAGAGGTGGTAGATGTCCCATCCCTGGAAACATTCAAGGTCAGGTTGAATGGGGCTCTAAGCAACCTGATCTAGTTGAAGTTGTCCCTGCTCATTACAGGAGGGTTGGACTAGCTGACCTTTAAAGGTCCCTTCCAACCCAAACCATTCTATGATTCTACGATTCTACTTACAGGATATAAAATAAGTTGAAACATAACATAATGACCCTACACATTTTTCTAGGAATTACATCAATTTAGTTCTAGTTTAATGCTTTATTTTTTAGAAATTGACACATTTTGCTTTCATAGACAGTCCACATTCAACCGTCTTGATAAAATGACACTGACAACAGGTGGGTGTAAGTCTAGTTTTATAGCACTTGTGTACGTTTAGTTTTATAACATTTGTTCGGGTTCCTGATCCTTACTAACATAAAAAGTAGTACAACTAATTCAAATTGCACTATACATGCAAGATAGATTTTCTTGAATGAGTAAATTAGCAGAATCATGCCTCATTACTCTGCTATGGACTGCTCTTCTGTCATTCTGCTTTGAAGCAGCTAATTTTCAAATAATTTTAAAAAGACTGAAAAGCTGCTAACATATAAAACATGACAACTGAGGTATATGACAACAGATCTCTCTATTGCTATGTAAAGAGAATAAGCTACTATTCTAACTTAATGTGATAAATTAATAAAAATGCATGTTACAGTGTTGTATATATCCTAATAATTATATTAAAGTTATGATATAGTACATGACATATTATTTTATTTTACAGTAATTTCAAACAAGCCAAAAATAAGAATGTGAGTATAAGTTTTCAAAATGAGTCCCTATAACGATGCAAATGCCCAGAACAATTTTAGATTTTCAGAAAGAATAAAGATATATTAATTCACTAAAATCGGAGAACCATATAAGACTGAGTTTTTCATTGGGTTTTATACTATAGGACTATTAGATTTCCTTGTCAATAAAGTGTGCTACTTTAATGGGGTTTGTGTGTCTTCTGTTCTTGTATTTAAGCAATAGAGCTGTGTCTTGACAATGATGTTATCACATGCCAGACCAGAGATGGGATGGACAGAAAGGAATGTGAATCACTGCACTTTCAGTCACACTAAGCACTCATCTTCATGACTTCTTAAGTACCTTCAGCAATTGACCATGTGCTTTCTGGAGGGTGGGTGTCCTGGTTTCAGCTGGGATAGAGTTAGTTTTCTTCTTAGTAGCTGGTAGAGCGCTGGGTTTTGGATTTAGGATGAGAATAATGTTGATAACACACTGATGTTTTGGTTCTTGCTGAGCAGAGTTTACACTAGTCAAGGACTTTTCAGCTTCCCATGCTCTGCCGGGTGCACAAGAAGCTGGGAGGGAGCATAGCTAGGACAGATGACCCAGGCTGGCCAAAGGGCTATTCCATACCATATGACATCATGCTCAGTATATAAAGCTGGGGGAAGAAGAAGGAAGGGGGGACATTGGGCGTGATGGCGTTTGTCTTCCCAAGTAACCGTTACGCGTGATGGAGCCCTGCTTTCCTGGGGATGGCTGAACACCTGCCTGCCGATGGGAAGTAGTGAATGAATTCCTTGCTTTGCTTTGCTTGTGCACGTGGCTTTTGCTATCCCTATTAACCTGTCTTTATCTCAACCCATGAGTTTTCTCACTTTTACTCTTCTGATTCTCTCCTCCATCCCATTGTGTGGGAGTGAGCGAGCGGCTGTGTGGTGCTTAGCTGCTGGCTGGGGTTAAATCACAACAGTCCTTTTTGGCGCCCAACATGCCGCTTGAAGGGTTCGAGATAATCACATATTTAATTGGAATGTGCTAGATTGAATTTATAGCTGTTAGTGCTCTTTAGGTATTAATCGGCAGGCTTCTGTACTTGCCATGGGGCTTGCTTGCCTTACTGTATATTAGAGTATAGTGCTCGTTAGTGGCTGCTTTTTGCTTTTGCTGCTTGCTGAACCGCTTATCATCTTACTGTGCTGTGCCTGGGAACGTTTTGATAACAGCAATGGCCATGCCCTGGGCTGGCAGGTGGCCAGGGCATCGCTGCTGTTTCTGTGCTGCTGTACTGGATAGGCTGGAACTCCAGTGTGAACTCAAGTCAAAGGGACTGTGACCTGTGGATGAGTCCATGTGGGTGCAGGACACCCCGAAGCGCCTGTGGACATGGATAAGCCCATGCCAGAGCAGGTATGTCTCGAAGCGTCTGTGGCCATGGTTATGTCTGTGCCGCAGCAGGTATACCTCTTGAAGGGATTGTGGCCCAAGGATAAGTCCACACTGGAGAAGGTACACCTCGAAGCATCTGTGGCTGTGGATAAGTCCGTGCTGCAGCAGGTACAACTTGAAGCATCAGTGGCTGTGCATGAGGTCATGCTGGAGCACCTCAAAGCATGTGGCTGTGGGCAAGACCATGGTGGAGCAAGTTTACTTCTGAAGAGACTGTGGCTGCGGGTAGAGGCCATGGTGGAGCAAGTTTACTTCTGAAGAGACTGTGGCTGCGGGCAAGGCCACACTGGAGCAGGTATATCTCTGAAAGCATTGTGGCCCATGGAGAAGGTCATGTGGGAACAGGTGCACCTCTAAGTGACTGTGGCTGTGGATAAATCCATGCCGCAGCAGGTATACCCCTTGGTCCTGCGACCCGGGTTTCCCTGGAGAGACTGTGGCTCATAGACAAGGCTCCACTTGGAGCAGGTAAACCCCTAAGGGACTACAGTCTGTGGATAAGTCCAAGCCAAAGCAGGGGCAAGGGGAGGAGTCCATTGCAGTGTTAAGCCAAATGGTCTG
Organism: Platalea leucorodia; assembly: GCF_965183815.1. NCBI lineage: Eukaryota > Metazoa > Chordata > Aves > Pelecaniformes > Threskiornithidae > Platalea > Platalea leucorodia. The sequence continues at coordinate 82,444,152 of NC_138858.1, forward strand.
GCCCAAAGGAGCCAGGGATGGAGATTGTAATGGAAATACCTTTAAATTGTTGTAACCCGGGATTTGAGTTGCATGTTATGGGAATTACTATAGCAGGAACCCCTTATTGCTAGCCTGGCTAGGAGCAAGGGGAGGAGTTCCTTGCAATGTTAATCCTGACCCAAAGGGGCCAGGGGTGGAAATTGTAATGGAAATACCTTTAAATTGTTGTAACCCATGATCTGAGTTGCATGTTATAGGAATTACCATAGCAGGAACCACCTGAACCAATGGAGGACAAGCCTTACAAGAAGCAGTACAAGTGCAGCAGTGACCCGACCTGAGCTGGCTTTGGTGCCCAATAACTCCAAGCAACACACCACCTCTCCTGTCCTGAGTGATCACCATCACCGATGGAGCCCAAAGTCATGGACTAAATGAACTCAATGGACATTATGTGGACATTTGTGGATGTTTATGGACATTTTACAGACATTTTACAGGAGTGGTCCATAGAATAAGTGGGGTCGTGGTGGTTAATGAGGATGTATTGGATAATGTGGGACCTGAGCATGACGTAAATGGTATGGAATAAGGGGTGGATACTGTCCTGGTTTCAGCTGGGATAGAGTTAGTTTTCTTCTTAGTAGCTGGTAGAGCGCTGGGTTTTGGATTTAGGATGAGAATAATGTTGATAACGCACTGATGTTTTGGTTCTTGCTGAGTAGAGTTTACACTAGTCAAGGACTTTTCAGCTTCCCATGCTCTGCCGGGTGCACAAGAAGCTGGGAGGGAGCATAGCTAGGACAGATGACCCAGGCTGGCCAAAGGGCTATTCCATACCATATGACATCATGCTCAGTATATAAGCTGGGGGAAGAAGAAGGAAGGGGGGACATTGGGTATGATGGCGTTTGTCGTCCCAAGTAACCGTTACGCATGATGGAGCCCTGCTTTCCTGGGGATGGCTGAACACCTGCCTGCCGATGGGAAGTAGTGAATGAATTCCTTGCTTTGCTTTGCTTGTGCACGCGGCTTTTGCTGTCCCTATTAACCTGTCTTTATCTCAACCCATGAGTTTTCTCACTTTTACTCTTCTGATTCTCTCCTCCATCCCATTGTGTGGGAGTGAGCGAGCGGCTGTGTGGTGCTTAGCTGCTGGCTGGGGTTAAACCACAACAGTGGGATAACACTGAATTCTCAGATAGTTCTGAAGTCTATTTTCACAGTACTGTACTAAAGCCAAATTTCTGAGAGCAATAATGCAAATGGTAGTTTACTATTGCAATGAGTATGATCACAGTTAGAGTGTTTTTAATGAAGTCTTGTAATACCAAAATAATTGAAACAAAATTGTGATACTAGCAAAAGGATTACAGTTATCAAAACAACTCTTTTGGTTTTCTTGAAGCAACTGGAGAATATCCACACTGATTTATTTCTCCTTCTAGTAGACATAACTTTGAAGAAACTAGACAGTTAATCTAAATACTCACTGCAGTGAATTAGGATGTTATTCTTCCCTGCTTTGAGTAATGAGGACTACTTAAAATAAGGATGATCTACCCTTTAACAACATCAGTATGAGATTAACATACCATTTTACAAGTGCCTTGTTATGTTAAGACGTTGAAAATAGTGCTTAATGTGACTTTTTGAATATTTTAATACAATCTTGCATGACCTTTCACTGAAGTCTGAATTTATGCATGAAATTGCAACAATGAAATAAAATTTAAAAAGCATTTCAGAAAAAATAATTATTGAGTTACCCTCAGAACTTACAATTCAAGTATGCAAAAAGTAAATTATCATCAAGGTCAGCAAGATCAGAAGAAAATGTCTAAAAAGAGAAGGTTTGTTTTATTCTATTGTTTTTTTAAAGTAAGGTTTCCTGTGTGATTATCAAATATACAAAATATTCTCATAATTTCCCACAGATTTAAGGAATATAAAATTCTGCTGAAGAGCCATTTTAACATCATGAGTCTGGCATATCATAGTGTAATTTTTAGAATAGTCCCATAGAATTTCACCTATGAGCAGGGTAGTATGACAACAATTGGAATCATAAATAAGATAATGCAGTTGCAAACCTATTGCTTCTTGCAGAAAGATATTCTTTCATGGTTAAATTTAAGGTGACATACAGTTATAAAAAAAATTTTCACTCATTCAAGAAGGACTAGATTCATCCTGAAGTTTTACTCCTCATTCTGTATTTAAGCCTTAAATATCATACAGGATTTAATGGTTTACCTCTGAAACTAAACATATAAATACTTAGCTGTGGGATAACCAAATGCCACTAAATCTGAGGATTTGTCTGCATTTTTTTGCAGCAAGCAAAGCAGTTGGTGGTTCAGGAAGCATTTGGTCAAGCGTCTTCTTTTCAGAAGTGAAACAAATTACATTCCTTTCAAAAATGTTATTGTCATTCTATACCACACTACCTAATAACATTACTGACACTGAGATCTTTCTGGGTTGATGACTGACAGTCTGAACCATCAAAAAAGTTATATGAGATATGGTAGCTGTCCACAGCATTGGTGTGTCTTCTTGGAGTCCTTGAGCTTGTTCCTTAGTTACGTTGGTTTCTTGAAAGGTTGTGCTCAGTAGTTGTGACAGGAAAATCCTTCTTATCCCTCTTCATTCTTGCAAAATTACCCTATGTCTATAGGACACAGGAACATCTGGAGCAGCTGTTAGTGACAGACTAGCTCCAACTTTTTCAGCTACTGCCAAAATATCTTTTATCCTCTGGACATTTGAAGCTGAACATTTGAAAAATATTTTTGCAGATTATGAAATATTCAGTAGTGATTACTTTTTTTCTTTCCCACACCAAAATCTGTTAGTCCAGCTAAAGTTACTATGCTCATTGTCTCATTATGTACAGCCCATTTTCTTTCAGACTTTGCTATTTTTCATTCATTTCTGCCATGAAAACTTAGTGCTTTCTTAGGAATAAAAAAATACCAGACAAAACCTCAGGGAAATCTTTCAAATTGATGTGTGGAGACTGAGAGAAGGGAATGCTGTGTGCTGATAGACTTGCACACTGTTTTGAAAGTCTCCTCTCACCTCTCACGTCTGTTATGGTTTGGCATGGGCCGTTCAACTTAACTTTTTATTCCTTTATATTTTTTTTTAAAAGAATTTACATATATTTGTTTGCATTCTCAAGAAAGCCGGAAGAAAGAGCCTAGTCTCCAGAAGCCTGTGCCTGCCTGTATTTCCCTTGGCGATTAAAAGCACTTTGGAAGACATGCTCTGCAAGTCGTTTATCTTTGCTTACTGCAGCTTGAACATGCAAGTGCTTAGAAGTATGTACTTTTATATACAGAATGCAAAGCTGTGCCAGTATTTGGACAAACCAACACCCTAACCTAAAGGTCCTCCGACAGCTTCAAATAAAATAATTGTGTGCCAGTTTGAGGGTGTTTGTGTGTGTATGCAAGCCTATACCTATATGTGTGGTTTCAAATGTATTTCAAAATAAATATTTTGGAATATGGATTATATTTGGAAACATAAATATTTACATATATGTACAAGTAGTCTTGATGTATATAAGGAGAACAAAAGCAAACATTCAGTACAGCTCCATGTTTAAACAGATAAATCTTGCAAATTTCCTTATACATGTGTGTTTTTTCATTGTCAATGAAAGAAGAAAAACAGTTATTTGGCAGGAATATTTAGGCTTGCTGCACAGTGTGATTTGGCTGGTAAATAGAGGCTCTTCTCTCACACATGGTAAGTGGCAGAGGATGCAGCAGCTGTATCAGGTGTTCATGAAAAGGAATTCTGCTATTGCTAAAGCATCACCAAAGGTGAAATATGGGAGCAGAAAATGAGCTACTAAGCTCAGGATCCTTTAGTAAAGATGATACTCTACTGCAGGAGCAGCTTGTTTTGAATGAAGTTTTGGCTAATGCTGGTGTGGGTTATACAGAGAGGAAGAAAACATGGGGAGCTCACTGCTGCAAATTGCTCTTCAACAGGCATTGGACACAGCAATGGCGTATCTGCAACAGAGAGTGGTGAAAAGTTTAAACGAGGAAGAGATTGACTAAGTGACTTACGTTTTCTGTTTATAACTTCTGCACTTTGTTATCATGGAATGAAACTCATATTTTCATAGACTATTTACATTAAAATAACTGCTAATCATACAAAGTAATAATGGTCTGTGAGTGTTTAAACATTTCAAAATAACAGCTTAGGGACTCATGTTGTAGCAAATGCAAATCACTGCTTTCTTAACTAATGCTTATATCAGATTTACATGAATGCATAAACTGACAGTTTACATAATTAGTTTATAAACTGCTACATAGTCTTATCTTACATATTTAAAGTGTTTAGAAGAAGAGAATGTGCATCATCAGCTGCATACAATAATTACAAAAGGTTTAGTAAAACAACTGTTCTGCAGTTCATTATATTACATATGTAGTGGTATTTGCTTTGCTACCTTAAGTAAATTTCTGACAATGACTTAGATGGAAAAGTTTGATAGACCATTAGGAAAACCCTATGGTGAATAACTATGTATAAGGTACAGCCTTGTATCATACATTCATATTAAGATTTATGTGGTATGGATATAGAATATCTGTTTCATCAGAGGTGATGTTAGCAAACTTAATCTCCCATCAGTATGTTTGCTTGCCTGAGAGGAAAAGTTAAGACTGATCTAGCCCCCACATTATCAATGCCTGTAATGCATTTATTACTAATCTTGGCTGTGTAGCTTTTCCCTTTTCCATTCACACAGGCAGTATGTGGCAGCAGATTTTCAATTTTTGGATAGGTTGATGCAGCCATCCAAAATGTTTATTTAAAAATTTAATTTAAAATGTTCAAAAGTCTAAGTGTCTTGACTGCATTTCATTTTTAATGAAATATTAATGAAAGGAGTTCAATTTCCTATTGTACTAAATGTCATTTAAAATTTGAAACAAGTCTGTAAATTAACAAAGCTGTTCATCATTCATCACAAGTCCAATGGATCAAGAACCTATTTTAATAATATTAACTGCTTTCATCCATTTTGTTTCTCACATTTTATTTAAAAGTTCATGTCAAGTATTTCTTCACCCTTCTCACAAACCTAACTAGCATTGAGGAATTGTAATTAGCAAAGTGAGAAAGTTATGAATTCTTCTGCAAAGTATTAAATTATCTTGTTCTTGGGACAATGCTGTCACATAATTTACAATCAACTAAAGGTGACTATGGTAACTACAATTTTCCATTACAGTGCTACAGTAACTACAGTGCTACTACAACACTACAGTAACTGCAATACACTACTGCTACGGCAATATACTGAACTGCTTGCTGAAGAGTGAGCACCATAATGTGAGGACAAGATTCTGAAGTGAACAGCCAGACCTGACCACTCTTTAATGTAACAACTCAGCCTGAGTGCAGTCAAGTTTTCTTCTGCTTGAGGATCCAAAGTTGTGTGTTTCAACAATGGAAGTAAGAAAACAGAGATATTGTCAAGATATTGTGTCACTGGATATATTTTATTTTCTCCAAGAAAAACTCAACAGTGCATCTTGGTTTTTTTTTTTTTTTTATGAAATGGATTAGAAGTAACTTACACATGAACACTTTAATGGAAAGAAAATTGACTAATATTCAATTTTGTTAAAGCAAAAGTCTCAAATTTTTAAATCCATCTGAAGCTGTATGCTTCTCCACACATGTTTACACATGCACACTACAATATATCCTTTAACACAAAACCACTGTGGCTAAACCAATGTAAACAACACCACAAGAGAAAATGGTAGTGTGCCATATGGGTCAAGAGATGGACCACGGAAAATCATAGGAGAATTCCCAAAGTAGAGACTGAAATGATAAGTGGGACTTCAAACCCAACAGAAATGCATGGATTTGTACTGGTATTCAGAGTTGTAAGTCTGTCAGCTGTAGTTCTCACGGATCAGATCAACGTGTTTAAATTCAAATGGAATTTTGAGTTGAGCAGAGACTTAAGAAACCAGTAAGTGTGGGAACTTGCACCACTGTTGAATGATTTGCTTGGGCCGGTGCAGAGGAGATGCTATAGAGTTGGAGCAGTAAGATTTAATAATTTGTTAGTTTTACTTCAAAACTGCTGTTAGAAAGTGAATACAGTTTTCATTAATTTTCTGCAGTTAATAATAGAATATTTTTCCATAATAACCTAATCATCTAAAAGATAATACAGATGATAATTTTCCGTAAGCTTTCAAAAGAATTCTCCTTCCTTTTCTTTTTGTCATCCTCATTTTTCTTTTCTCTTCTAGACAGTGTAAGTATTGAAAACAGTACCTTGTTTTCAACACAGTAAAATAAACTAACATCTTTAGCCTAATGCTATTCACAAAATGAATGTCTTTGTATGACAGATTCCTCACCTCAAAATCAATGCTGGAAAAAAATTTATTACCTCTGCTAGGTATATTTTTGGCTTCACATAAACCCAAGTAACTTTCTTTTAAATTTTTAGTCTTTCATCTTTTATTTTCTGTATCTCCATACTCATGCAATCAGCTAAATATATGTTTTACTTATTTTAATGTTTTCTGTTTTCTGATATATGTTTTACTTGTTCTGAATTCTTACAATTTTTCTGTTCAGTGGTAAGTGAAGCTTGTGAGCATAACCAGCTATCAGTAGCCAATAATTAGAATAATCCAAAGTTCATGGTGTTTATCAATTACATGATTTTTAAACCGATTAGACATCATGTCACAAAATCAAGGTTGAATGGCTCCTTTGCACACAATATTCACATAGCTCCAAATGCCCTAGAATTTCAGAAATAAATATTTCAATTTATAATCTCTCCTGAAGAAAAAACAAATCAGTGTAGACTTGGTGATGCTAAACTAAACATATTCATAAAGCCAATATAAATAAGTTTTAAATGTATTTTGTGAGAATAAAAGTCCTCCTGTAGTCTTCTGTAGTAGAAGTATAAAGATATATATGTGAAGAAATACATTTGCACTTCTCATCACCATATTTTCCGAACACCAATATCTCAGTATTTACCGTATAAAACATTGCGATACAGAAATTCAATAGATTTTGGCTGAAAAAAACTAAATTGTTTTTTCTTATTGGTTTCATTTATTTATACATTGCTAAGTAGTAAAATTTCCTACACAAAATTAAGACGGATACACTAAAAAAAAGTTTATTATTGTCTTTAAAAATGAAAGACCGCTAAAGAAAATATGTGACTACAATACATTTAATGGGATGGGTGTGTGTTTCAGGATCTCAGTTTCAAAAATGGCTCAAACTGAACCCCAAATCTTTTATATTTTATTTTCACCACAACTTATTATCATGGGCACATCTGATAGTATTCTGGTATTAGTCTTTCTAATACAAGACTTAGTTTTAAGCAATTTGCATTTTGTATTTGAAAGGCAAATAAATCCAGTTTACACAACAGAAATTTGTATAAAATTTATATCTGATACCTACATGCGTTCACAATGAATTTAGCCAAGAATACATATATTTGAAGTAAATTGGCCTAGCTACTTGAAAATAGTAGAAAGCCTCTTTTGCATGCAAAGTTAGTAATGTTAATTTATTGTAGCTCTGTAATTCCTGATTGGTCTGTTTGCCAACTAAAAATGAATTGGAATCCATGAATTAAAATTGGAAGGCACAAATATTTTATTTCTACTGGAATAATTTATAATTTGTTATGGACCAACCCTTCTAATAATCTTGGGAGTATGTTCTGTAAAGTGACTAAATGATCATAGAATCATAGAATGTCCTGAGTTGGAAGGGACCCACAAGGATCATCGAGTCCAACTCCAGTACCTGCATAGGACAAACCCAAAATTTACACCATATGTCTGAGGGTGTGGTCCAAATGCTTCTTGAATATCGTCAGGCTTGGCACCGTGACCACCTCCCTAGGGAGTTCATTCCAATGCTCCATCACCTTTTGGGTGAAGAACCTTTTCCTAATGTCCAACCTAAACCTCCCCTGGCATATCTTCCTGCCGTTCCCTCGGGTCCTATCATTGGTCGTCAGGGAGATGAGATCAGTACCTGCCCCTCCTCCTTCTCTCCTGAGGAAGCTGTAGACTGCAATGAGGTCTCCCCTCAGTCTCCTCTTCTCCAGGCTGAACAGACCAAGAGACTTCAGCCGCTCCTCATACGGCTTCCCCTCTAAACCCTTCACCATGTTTGTGGCTCTCCTCTGGACACTCTCTAGTAGTTTCATATCCTTTTTCTACTGTGGCGCCCAAAACTGCCCACAGTACTCACGATGAGGCCACACCAGTGCAGAGTACAGCGGGACAATTGCCTGCCTCAACTGGCTAGCAAGACAGTGCTTGATGCACCCCAGGACACGGTTGGCCCTCCTGGCTGCCAGGGCACACTGTTGGCTCATGTTCAACTTGCCGTTGACCAGAACCTCCAGATCCCTCTCTGCGGGGCTGCTCTCCAGCCTCTTGTTCCCCAGTCTGTATGTACATCCAGGGTTGCCATGTCCCAAGTGCAAAATCTGGCACTTGCCCTTGTTAACCTTCATACAGTTGCTGATTGCTCAGCTCTCTCATTTGTCCAGATCTCTCTGCAGGGCCTCTCTTCCCTTGAGAGTATCAATGGCCCCTCCCAATTCTGTGTCATTGGCAAACTTTGATAACAAACCTTCAAGTCTTGCATCCAAGTCATTTATGAAGATATTGAAGAGCACTGACCCCAAGATGGATCCCTGCAGAACCTGACCCTGCTAGCGACAGGTCACCAGCTCAATGTGACCTTGTTTACTATAACCCTTTGAGCCTGACCCATGAGCCAATTGCTCACCCATTGCATTATGTGTTTATCCAGCTGTATGCTGGACATTTTGTCCAGGAGGATACTGTGAGAGACAGTATCGAAGGCTTTACTGAGGTCCAAAAAGATTACATTGACTGGCTTCCCTTGGTCAGCTAGGTGGGTAACCTTGTCATAGAAGGAAATCAAGTTTGTCAAGCAGGACTTTCCCCTCGCGAACCTGTGCTGGCTGGGACCGATGACTGCAGTGTCTTTCAGGTGTTTTTCAATAACTCCCAGAATAATCTTTTCCATAATTTTGCCGGGCACAGAGGTGAGACTGACAGGCCTGTAGTTACCAGGGTCATCCTTGTTGCCCTTCTTGAAGATTGGAACATTTGTCAGCTTCCAGTCAACTGGGACCTCCCCAGATTCCCAAGAGCATTGAAAAATCAACAGAGGTCTCGCTATGACAGCAGCCAGCTCTTTAAGTACCCTGGGATGAATCCCATCAGGCCCCATTGACTTAGCGGGATCCAGCTGGAGCAGCAAATCCTGCACAAGTTCAGGGTTGGTTGGGAGTTTGTCATTCTCGCAGACATTCTGATAATGATAGATATATGTTCGCATGCATTTAAAACCTCTGAGATCATGTTATCTCACTAACCTATAGCCAAGTGATCAAAAAGTGAACATCTGGTGCAAAAACTTATACAAAATAATGTTCATGTCAAATTAAAATGGACCTTTGTGTAAATATATGTGTTTAAGGGGACTGAAGATGAGTTCATGGCCACATAGCATGATATCCACTAACAGTTGAACTATTGTGATTCATTCTTCCTAAAGATTTAGTCCGTTACTTGCAACTAAGAAAATCAACTTCCTTTTTCCCTTTTTCACAAGAAAAATCAAAAAACTGTTTTTCTTCACAGTGGCCAGAAGAAGATGCTAGTGAAAATTCCCATTGAAGATGCACTTGGAAAATAATTGCAACTCAATATAATTTTCCACATGTACTGTCTTAGACAAGATAACCTGAAGAATACTCAGGAGTATTTTGATTTTAATTGCCAAAAAACCCCACTGAACTGTTTTTAGAATCAGAAATATTTTGGTATGGAATTGCTCTTTATATCATCTGTGCTGTTATCCATAGGCTAGGATCTCTTCATACAAAGTCATGGCACGCTGTTTGATTAAATAATATGTAAATATTGAGTACATTAATGATAAATTATTAAATTAATACATTTATTTATTAAACATATAAATTGTAAATAATACATTATATTAAATCAGCAGTGGAATCTGGAGTGGTTCTTAAAGATTTTCAGACAGGTTTCAGGTGATACAAAGCAACTAACTAACTCTCCAAAACTGACATAAAAGTGCCAGTTTGTACCAGTTGAACAGTTGTGTATTTAGAATTTGAAGTACCACAGACTAACTTGAAATATTAATTTCATTGTAGAGATGGTTGGTATTATATCACATCACATAAGCAAAATGGAGATTTTCTTTTTTATCTGAAAAAAGAAAGACACCAATAAATCATGGAAAATCACATTGTGAATCTTAAGTTCCTTAGCAATTTCTTTTTTCATATTTCCAAACACAGATATTGTTTATGTTAGGAAGTTGTCTAAAAATATGCTTTTCCTTCTTGAATCGGGTTAAAGAAAATCTGGGAGAAATTCAAATGTTTCATATCCGTTAGACCACGTCTGGACATTATGAGCATTGCACAACAGATATTTATTTACTAGCTTTCTTAAAAGCATTTATCAAAATGGTTAGAGGAAAATAATTCACACTGGATCCAACAGTCCAAGAGAGTCACACTCAACATCCCCAGGTCCAACCAGCAGCAAAGCCGAAAATGTATCCTGGGTATAGAGAATGCACAGAGCACATTTATACACCACACATGCATATATACATGGCTGGCCACACAGGTCACAGACAGACACTCATGGTAATGGGTTTCACAACTGGACACTGGGGCTGATGGTCCTGCTGGGACAGCCCTGGCAGGGGGCTTAACAGGTTGTTCAGTTTTCAGGAATCTTTAATTGCGTTCCTCTCTCCCACTGTGCTCATTCTGCAGATGGACCTTTGACGGACTGATAGACCTTGTGATGGGTCTGGGAGTAGTCAGGGTATTATTTGGGCTTCTCCTCCTGCCATCGTTTCTCTGAGCTCCTTTGGGAGTAAGCAGATGAGCTTTATCACATAACCTAACAAGAATCTTGGAAGTATACAAAATCTGTCAAGACATTCCAGATATATAGGCAATTGCTTTTGTAGTCAAAGAAAATTGGAAGGCAGTGTTGGCTATGGAGAAAGAATGCATTCTGCCTGTAGGAATCACTGTTAAAAAAATCATATTGGACACTTTTTTTGAGTGGCTACACACTGAAACTGTAATCAGAATACACTGCAGTAACCTAATCTAATAAATATGATAATTTGAAAACTATATGACAAATTACAAATAGGAATGCTTATGTCTCCGCTAGCACACAAGGCAATCAGCAGACTCTCCCATCAGATGGCAGGAACACTTCAAATATTGCAGGTTGTAACTATGACCAGAACCAGGGCAAAAAGTTAGTAGCTTAACTGGCCATTTTGGGCATCATATATTCCTCCAGAACTATTTCTCCTTCCTCACCATTATGTTCATACTGCAGCCGCAAGATAGCAACATCTCACTGAATTGTACAATCTTCATATGATTATGTAAATCCTCAGAAATTGAGTCAGGGCCTGCAGAAAAAGAAAGCAAAAACCCCTGTAACACAACTTTCTCTAATCTGTTTTGCCAACTTCACTGTCTCACAGAACTCCTGGGAGACATGCTTTGACATGCTTTGAAGGTGGGAAGAACTCCATTATAGGAGATGGAGGAGGGAGGAGATGTTGTAACAACCATGTCTTTTCCAGGCCTCTTAATAGCTGTCTAAATAAATGCAAAACATAAATGATTTATAATTAACATTTAATTATTATTTATAGTTGTATTCAATGCAAAAGAATCGAAGACAATTAGAAAGGATTAAACTCTGCAGAAAGGAAAAGAAGAAAAAAGAGCTGTTAAATACAGCCCTTAGATCAGGAGCTGCATATGGGCCAAGCAGAAGAGAGGGCTGTTATGCCAGACTGAAAGATTCAGAGGGTCCCTGAAGACCCAACTACTAGGAAGCAAGTGAAAGAAACTGAGAAAGTGGCAATAGAAGAGAAGTGCTTAGGAGGAAATAAGGAACAGGGATTATTTATTTATTTCTCTGTCTTAAAATTCTGCCTGCTGAATGAATTGCACCAGCTAATTAAAACAAAAACAATGACAGACACCACCACCTCCCAAACCAACAAAAAATCCGCAAACAATTGCTATGGAATGAGAACAAATCTGGCCCACATCCATAATCAGCAATTAAAGCATGTCAATCCATGACATATGCCATGAAAACTAAAATGACCCTAGGAATGAATAAATAATTTTCTATTGAAGTTACGCGTGTCTCACTGTGGTATTGTAGCCTCAGATTTTCTGGTTACTACAGAGGATCCTACTGTTCACAGATAACTTGTGGCTAAATGGCATAACTCACACCTTGTGCAGACGGCTCAGCAGAATGCAACTGAGGAGAATTGCCTGCAGCTAAAATCAATCCTATGATGAACTGACAGTCAGGGAAGAGATATTATAGTAGTTTGGGGGCTATTTAGTTTAGGTTTTGTCAATAACTGAGCAGTCATACATCAGATGAACTGATTCAGAACCAGAAGGATGTCTAACATCTCCACAAACAGCACTGCTGTAGTCAGTAGCCTGTCAGGAAACAGACACACATCAAATACATTTGCATCCTGAGAAATGAGATACCACCTTAACAATGTTTTCTGTAAGTATAAAAGAAATTTTAATAACGTTGGCTCCCAAATACATGCTGACATTTAGATTCCCAGTACACAGCCAGAGCATTAATTGTTAATTTTGTAGTCAGTAAGATGTAACTTGATATGGAAACAAGAACTTAGAGCCGCTCAGACTTCCAGTGTCTTCTCTGGTTTTTATTACAATTATTTTGAATAATTGTTTTTGTATATCTCAGTGCTATTACACATCTGACCAGATCCCAGCTGAATCAATATTAAGCTTTAATGACTGAGAAATCAGAGCTTCACCAGCCTATCAATGAAAGCTCATCAAATGTATGTGAACATGTTGCCCAGTGGCAACATGTAAATTGGAACTAGTAAATAGGCCAGAAGATGTGGAAAAGTCTCCTGCTGACATAAAATGACATCTGTTAGCTAGGTAAGAGCAGAAGCAATGCAATCAGAGAGCTGCCAGCATGACACTTACATTCAGCTCAATCTAGCATGATATGATGATCAGTTATATCGCTCAGAGTTGGTTTTTGAAGCTTTGTTCTACCCTAAAGATGCAGCTCCATAAAAACGTCACAGTAGGTGTTCACATTTATTGTCTCTAAATGACTGCAGGTCAAAATTGCACATTTTACAGAATTTGTCCTCATTTGTGCCCATAGCTATCCATTTTCATATATCAAACCTTAGGATCTGAAAGTCAAGCTGAGGTATTTTTTTCTTCCTTTTCTTTTTAATAAAAGGTGCCTACTGCTTTGAGGTAAAAGAGCTATGGAACTGGTTATCAAGAAGATTTCAGTTCTGGTTACTGCTTTTATGATATGAGTGTTTGCCACAGCTATATAATTGCTGGACAATAAGTGAGAGAGTACAAATGGCTTGAGAAAGAGCATAATCTGTGATTTGATAAAAAAAAAAAAAAGAAACAAAAGAACCCCTTTACTCACACAGCCTTTAGTACTTCTATGTCCATGTCTCTAAAAGAAACTGACTTCAAAATTAAATACTTCAGGTTAAAAAAAACCCACACAAACAGCAAAACAAACCCCAAAGCATATGCTGGTCTGCTCTGAAATGAGAGTGTTGAACACTTGGTGTGTGTTGTATGTGTTCAACATCCTCTTTTAGTTGTAATGAAAATAGTTCAAGACGTATCTTTGGCCACGTCTTTCTTGTCACTTCTTGTGGTGTTCTTCATTTTGTTGTTTTTCTAATGTTTAGACTAGGCATTTGGATTGCAAGAGGTTGGAGAGCTATTGCACAAGCAGCTAAAACTACATGAAGAGAGGAAATTATTACTTTTGGAAGAGGACAGTGATGAGGACAGGTTAAGATACACAAATGCACACAGAAGGGGATGTGTGAACATACTCCTGTACATCTGCTACTGACATTCACTTACTCCTTTCTGAGGGCTGTGGTGAACATGTAACTGATATTTATTAAAATTTCTTGTATTGTAGTATTGTATTCAAGTATTGTAGAACAGGTTGGCATATCACACCTCTTCTTTTCTAATTTAAGATTAGGAACTCCGTAATGTTTTGTGGGCAACAGCTCATTTTGTGTGTTTTCAGGACCACAGTGGGGCTGCAATATCTCAGAAGACTTGATCCTGGCATCTGCAGAGGCTCCATGGTCTTTATAACACTTACTGAGCCCTCCTAAGGCATGAGTGGAAATGCAGTAGAAGCAGGGAATTATTTCCTGCGGAAGCAAAGCCAGCTGCTCCTTTCCCCCCATGCCCAGCAGGAGTCTGGCTCCACAGAAATTCAGAACCATACTCCTGCATTTCCCTCTCTGCTTCCAGTCTTATTAAAAATGCTACATGCCAGAATATTCATAAAACCTTTCAGAAGAATCTAAAATCCTAAGCAGTTGCCCAGTGAAGAGCTTTTAAGTGCATTACCAGCTTTGCAGAAACTTCAGGGTCAGAAGCTGAGATTTTTCATTAGGGAATTGATAGTGGTGCTTTTGTCTGCTTCCTTTTTATACATTGTTGGCAGCATATAGGTCTGGCCTAAAAATGGATGTCAAGACCTTCCTCCCAAATATCCCTTCATACATAAGTGGAAACATTTGCATTTTTGTATTTAAGAAAATTTCCATTTTTTCTCTTTTTCCATGTATTTTCTGATAAAATACATTTTGAAGTCCAATCCTTTTATTCTAGCCAGACAAATCTCTTATTCTAATCCCACTAGGACATTTGGAAAATTGTTTATAAGGCTAATGAGTTCAACAAAGGTACATAAAAGTATATTTGTCCTTCAGTGTCTTCAAATTGCTGATAACTCACTAATTTAACTACCAGCCTTTCTGCAGAATCTCTGGGACTAGTTGTTAGGTATCAGATCTATTCTTGTATCAAAAGTAAAAACGAGCTACTGAGAGTAACAAACAGAAATATACAAGCCCAAGATACTGTGTTTACTAAGTCTTTTAGCAGGTAAAAATTGGTTATAAAGCTAAGACAATTCAAACCTTAATGTAATGGAATAGCCACTAGTAAAAATTGTCATACCTTTGCAGAGACAAGAATATGCTTTTGAAGAGCAATTCAACAAAACTACGAAGTGTATTAAATACTTTTACACAAGCACCAACTACAGAAACACCAGATTCTAACCATTTCAGCACAGACGTGCTTCTCTATGTTTTTTCAACTTGTGATTTTAATGTGCAAAGGAGGATGGGTGACTGCCTACATACTGGAGGGATGAAGGAAATTTTGTATTTAGTGAAAATAAATAGTTTTGTGACAGATTTTGTTCTGAATCTTCCGTTTTGATCTGCTTAGAGATTTCAAATTTGAAACTGCTGTGGATTTACTCTGAATTCACCCTTTGATGCTTGTTCTTGTTCTGTATTGCTGCATTATATTTCAAATTATGAAATTTTGATTTTTTTTATTGTCATGTCTGTTTACTGATTCAATATTTCTAAAAGCAAAGCTGTACAGCAGTCTTAAAAAGCAAAGAAACCAGTATTTCACCCTATTTTACTGTTCTATTGAATACAAATCAAGTTGTTGTAACTACGGAGAGGAAACAGACTTCAAGTATTAGGTATGAGAATCTAAGATATTTGACCTGATTTCATGATGTAGAGGGTCCTGTGAAGACACGGCATTAAAAATTATTATTAGCATATTTTTATTTACTTCTGATATGTGAAATTAATAACATTCACACTAAAAAATAAAACAAAATATTTAATATGTTTCCAGAATTGCTATAATCTGTCCACAATACCCTTTTAAAAAGAAATTTCACTATTAGAGGTGCAGATATATTACTGTGTTACCTAACAACCCACTGGCCTTGTTTGTTTTTTTTCTTCTCCCAAATGAACACAGTACAAGTGATTTTGTGTGAAATCAAAGTTTACTGTATACAGTTTCTTTTTTCTGTGTAATTCCAAATCATAATGGTTCAAACAGTGTGTGCATATGATTAGCTGTGTCTGATATCACTTAAGGATTTCACCCACCAACTAATCATGAGAATTTTTTTTTTCCTTGAGTCTGCTAGAACAAAGCCTACTGAAACTGTCAGCAGATTGTAGGAAAACTAGAAAAATAAATATCTCTGAATATTTTCTTTGACAAGGTTTAAAAATTGCAGTATATTTGCACTTGCAGCACAGTTCCCATTTCCTATCAATTTTTTACCATAAAGTTAAACTGCTATTGATCTTTATCCCCAGGTTATCAAAACTGAAATACAATAAAGAATTTTCTTCTTACTGACATTTGTTAACAATCATATTTACCTAATGAAGAGTTCAGTGGGAACACCTATCCCATGTATTCCTTACTATGTAAACCACTTTTGTTGAGGAAAACAGTTTACTGGGAATCTTCTTCAGTAATAAAAAAAAAAAAAGTGACACTTTTTGAAAGCGTTGTCAGCTTTGCAGGATAAGTAAAATAATTGTGATCTAATTTTAATCAGTGCTGAGCACCCTTGGTCCCCTCTGAATTCATGGGGAACTGTCAGTTCTTGTGATCAGTAAGTATCTGTCACGCAGGGTTTATACACTTGTTAGTTTGGTGATAGTTATGTAGTGTGGCATTCTTACTAGTTTCACCATCCTCTGCATCTTCTAGTACTTTTTCATCAACTACACAACTGCAATATTTTTTTTCCAATTCAGAGACCATCTCCTGATAAGAAAATTATTTAGAAGACAATAAAATGGGTAATATTTTAAACTGCTACAGTAAATAGTCTAGGGAGTGCTGGTGAGCCAGAGCCAAAGAATCCATTGAACTAAACACAATCATTTATCTTAGCTGGATTACATATGTACCTCACAGTAAAAAAAGAAACCTTTTTCTTTGTTTGGTTTGTTATGAATAGCCCCATGTAAGTAATTTGCAGTCCCTTATACTCTGCCGTTTTAAAGCAAATTCAACTTCAGGTAAATCTTGGTTGTTGGTAGTGTAAATCTGACTTATACAGCATGGTTTTCTTGCAGGAAAGGGATGTTTAGTTGGTTCAGAACGGGAGTCTACCTTTTTCCCTGGATATTGTCAGCTCAGTACCATGATGTCAGCCAGTGGTGCTTGAAATAGCCTAATATATCCAATTGGATATTACAAACATGAGAGAAAATATTTTGGAAAGAGAAAGTGTGAGTTTTCAGTGATAGCAGAACAGCAGCCTCAGGAGAAATTCAGTTAAACATCCAGTCACTTGTACATGTGTGCAAACATTTTATATTAGACTATCATCATTATACATAAAATTAATTACTAGCAAGACATACTTGTTAATAGGCCTGTGTTTTTTTATGACATACCAAAAACTGGAATAATTGAAGTAACTAGTCTACACAAGGATGTGCATATCTATGCACTATGACTGTAGAACTTGGCCTTTATGCATCTTAGAAATATGAGCAGATTTGTAAAATTAATAAAAACTTATACGATATGTGCCATTTAAGATTGTTAGATGAAAGCATAAGAATGTTGCTGAAAAAATATTTTTGTATATACTGTAGGAGTAGATCTTCATAAAGAATGGAGAAACAGTTACTTTACCCAGCTGTCTGTCACAAATGTTAGAGAGAATTTATTATAAAATATGAAAAAATAACAGTCACTAAGAGGTGCCACTATCAGATTTTTAATAAATATCTGCCTTCACAAATAGTTAATTTCACCTTTTCTCAGCTTTCTGAAAGAATTAAATGACTATTATGAAATGAATCAGGTAAAGGATGATAGTAAGACTTCTGCATTATATACTCTTAATTTAAAGCTAGCATACTGATAATAAGTAATTTCTGTTCTTAGTACTTTGTATAGCAAAATAAAGTTGACCGAGGAAAGGGAAAACTGAAATTATGTCATCAACCAAAATGAGCACAAAACCACAGAATTATCATTTTACATGAGCAACTGCTTTTACATGCAAAATTATATACAACAAATATGAATTTATGTACAAAATGTGATAATATTTTCACACATTAAATATAAACATACTCTTTAATAGCTTATTAAATATAATGCAAATAATTAATGATGTAATTTATTTTTCAATTGCCAATATTTTAATACACCAGAAAGGTGTATTCAGTTTTGTACATTGCTTTCCAATCATGCAGTTCAATCTCTTTGATATCTTTGTTGATATAAAAGATCCCTTAAAAATATGAAAAGAATTGTTCACCATTTAACAGAGCATAAAGATTTAATCATACTCCTGTTAACTGCAGAAAAGTACTTAAAAGTTCAGGAACCTCTTGGATTTGGTATTGAGGAAATTAGTTTTCAACTTCACCTATTGTTGGGATAACAATCAGGGACAGAGTCTCACAGAGAATGAAGTATTCAAATAATTTCTAGAATTCAAAGATCAAACTCATGATATGATAGTTCAATTTCCTGTTCTTTGCCATGGTTATATTGTGTAGTATTGCTCATATATATTACAGAGTGAACCTGACTTTCAGCTGGTCATGTGCTGTGCTAGGGAAGAAGTGGAAAATGTGAATTTTTGTCCCTTTATCTATTCTCTTCTTGAGGGCTTCCATTCTGTTATTTTTTATGAGACCTAGGAGGCTGCAGGTGAGTGTTCTGGGGCTGGAAATGTGGTGTGCTTTGTCTGTCTTAAGTGGTAGCAATGTACTACTATAGTAGGTGAATATTGTATTCCCAGTGCACCATCTATCAGCCCAAACTTTGACCTGTAAAGAGCTGGTTAACTCCCAATTTCTTCAAGATCAGCTGTGTGGAAAGGCAGCTTCTCTGTCAAAATTGATTTTGACTAAATGTACAGATTGTTTTGACTTTTGAAAGGGAGACGATCCGCAACCTTTCTGAATAACCCTGTTAAGACTATTTGACTAGTTTTGCGTTACTAGTTTTACATTTCTTGGGAGTCAGTTATCCAGAAATGTATATCTTAAAATCTTTCTCTGCTGTCAACAGTTGTTGAATTTATTGTTTCAAGAAATCAAATAATTTGATTCCTCAGAAGTGAAAACTAAGAGAAATAAGGGTTTCTCAGGAACACATAGCCATGATTTGGAAGGAGACTGTTGTAGAAGAATACAGAAGAATATCCTTCCATTTTCTGAGTGTTCATCTTTCTGTTTTCATACACTGTAGATGCAGAGTAGATGTTCGTCTTTGAAAGTTTACCCAGAGGCACTGAGAAAGTTAAACAGACTTCCTCTTTATAAAAACAATGACAACAACATAAACATAGTGAAAACACTAAATCTGATGGAACTTGATGACCAAAACCCTACTTGTAAGTGCAAGCATTTTCTTGGAATACCTCCCCTCACACACACAAGCATGCATGTTCATACTGTTCCCTGGAAATAATGTCATTTGAGCACACTCATAAAGCATTTATGGGAATTGCAAACTGCTGCTCAAGGCAAGATTTGCAAAGTTCATACTGCAAACAGCAAGAGCAAGCAGACTACAAACCAAAGACTCAATTTACCCAACAGCCTTTTTGTTAGATCTCTCTTCTTTGATGAAAAGTTGGCATCTGAGACATGACTAAGCTCTTCAACTCATTCGGAGAGTTCTCTCTAAGACGTTAACTATGAAAAAACCCAAACCTCAACAACCCAATTTCATCTCCTTCACTTCATTCACACAGAGAACATTATTTGTCTGAGTACCCTTTAATTTTCTTATATTGGCTATATGCAAGCAACAAAATAAAATATATTGTAGATATAAATTCTGTTCATTTGACTGACAATGTTAGTTTAATCTTATAATGGGACTAACTCATTCTTCACTTAAAGGACTACGCTTTGAAATTCAGTCATGATATATATTTCTAATAAACCTTCAATATGATATGATGTTTTTTCACACAGAATTAACTAATGGTTTTATTATAGATTAAATATGTGTGATCATAAATTTGCCTTTTTAACGTGTGCTTTTTTTGATTTTTTTCCTCTTTTGACAGTTGTTTTTTGTACTTTATTCAGACCAAGTGAACGAATGCACAAAAGTATGTATGTGCATGAATGTGTGAAACATTATTTCAAAACCAAAATAGACACTGAATGCAGACATGTGCAAAACATACAAGGCAGATTAAGCATACTTCTCCTATTAATACATTCCAAGGGAGTGTCACGACAGTAGTCTACAACAATGGGCACTGCAATAGGATCCTGCCTTGACAGAGAAAGTCAATGTATGCTTAGCTTTACATGTTGAGTTGTCTGTTTATCATATTGCAGTTCATTACTGAAGACAACGTGGATACTCAGGCTTCAGCACCTTTTTCAATGGGATTTTCATGAAGCAGATGGGATGCATGCTATACTCATGTGTGATCATATTGTATTGTGTGCATGTACAAATTTTTAGTCATCTTCTCAAGACTGTATGTGTTTGTGACCTCTTTGGACAGAAATGGTGACATCAGTGAAGTCTAAAAATATTTTCAAAAAAATGAATGAACAGAAAAAGTTACAAAAAGAGCCAAAAAACCAGAAAAAATAATTAAAGTTTGAATGAATCTTCCCCTTCCACCCGCTGACAATAAAAAAGGATGCTATCCATAGGCAGATGGTGATATAAACACACGTTTACTCACGCCGGTTAGCCACTGTAAGTATATGAACATCTTAACTGATGCAGAATATAAACTCCAACAAATTTATTGTAATGCTTAATTTTTCATAACTAGGAGAAGACGAGCATGGCAAAGAAGTTGCTTGAAATGGATGCTGAATTTTATTTATACATTTTTATCCATGACTTACAGGTATTTACTTTCCATATTCATTGCACTTTTTTCTATTTTTTGCATTTTACTCTAAGGTTTTTTTGTTTTGGAGTCCATACCCTTTTCATCTCTGTATGTTTTGCATCAGCATCAGCTAATATACTGGTAGTGCTGCAGAAACATTGCACTAGCTGTTCCCTGAAAAAATCACAAGAGTTGTAGATGTTTGAATAAAAAAGTAAAAGTTAGCAGTTATTTCTCAAGAACCAGATTTTAATACATTCTCTCATATTGCAGAGCCAAAGAATAGTTCACTAGTGAGCATGTAAAGTATCACAATTTAGCTAAGAGACTCTGAACTGCATGTTCAAATGGATTTATCTTGGCCTCTAATTCTGGGACATATCCAAGCAATATGGATTTTACTGTGGTTTAGTCATAAGCCGTGAGAAAATGGAAATGATTTAGCTACTTGCAGCTTCTTTCTGCTGTCCTAGTTACTCCCTCACATAGTGTAAGAGTTGTACTTGATATTCTTTCTCTTTTGTTGTTGTTGATTACTTTTGTAATCTCTTTAATGAAAAAACCCTGAGATTCACCGTAACTCAACAAATGTGTATTTCTTTTTCTTACTTGTATATTCTTCTGTATTTGCATATGCCAAAGTCAACTGCACAGCGGACAGAGTTGTGCAAACAAAGGCCCACAGGAATGACCTAAAATGGTCATTAAAATGTTTATTTAGTTATTTCTGCTTTAATTCCAGTGACTGGCATTTTGAAGCAGCGTTTGGGGCGAGAGACTGATGAATAAGGAAAAGAACAATCTTAAACTGAGGAAAGCAAACTGAAGTAAAGGAACCAATGCCAATGTCAGTAGTCCTATGCAATGACAAATAACTAATTATGAGTAAGTAAGTTAATAAGATGATTCCAGCAGGTGAGCTCCAGCTCTAGGGAAGGAAAAAAATTTCCTAAAGATCCTTTCAATTTAACTTACAGGCTAATCTATGACCTGCTTCAAATCTTGTGATTATGACTCTGAGCATGGAAGAAAGCCAGGATTTTTTTCTTATCTTACCAAAAATTTCAGTGACTCATGGACAAGTTCCTACCACATAGGCACAATGCAGTAACTCAAATTAGAAATATCTTTGTCGCAGTCAAAGTTTTTCCACAGTGAACTGCAGATTAATTTAATAAAAAAAAAAAAAAAAAAAAAAGAAAAATAAATATTTTGTTTATCTTGTAAACAAACCTTCTTTTAGTAGAGTACGGTCATATTCCTTAGAGATAAATCACTAAATAAGACTCTAAACTATGCTACCAAATGATGCTACCTGAGAACACTGGTCCAATGACTACAGAGATATTTAAGGTTTTATGTATAAGGTGCTAATATTCAACACAGTGACAGCAATTCAGAAGAGTTTTCATACTGACTGAATCTGAATACCTAACTACATATTTGGGAAAAGTATGCAAATATTTCTCAACTATTGTGCTCAGAGGGCCTGTAATTGACTTTTTTCATCTCTCATTTTTACATCAGCATGTGCTAACAAATTAAAAGCAAACATTTGCTTTCCAAATGCCACATTATTTGGCTAAATGCATTTAGAAGTTCTTCTTTTGTTAGTACTAACTGAAAAAGTATGGGTGAAGAAATGATACATTTCAGTAAGGGGTATCTAACACCTTGGAATTCAGTGAGACTGTAGCTCTGAAATAGTTTAGGTAAGAGATTTAGGGAAAGTGCTTGTGCATCTGTACTATAGCAATAAATCTCTAGAGTTGAGAACAATATAATAAAAAAAGTTTTGGAGTGGTATAAGTGGTACTTCAAATTCTCTGGCACTCTCCTGGCTTTACTATGAAGCTTGACTGAAAGAAGCACAAATCAGTAGATCAAAAATATTCCCATCATAATTTTGGGTTCATGATACCTAACTCAAATTTATGAATTATTTCATATATTGCAAAATAAAGAAATGAAATTCTAGAGAATCAAAACAATGGGGTATTAACAGTTCCATGTTTTCTTGCTATTATAAAACTATTTTATTTATAAAGTATAGAATGATTCCTCCTCCCATATTTTTGTCCCACCCATCTATGGTAGTCTTGTTTTCTTTCATATAAGAGACATAATTGTGTGCTAGTACACCTGCACAAGGTCACTTTTGCTTTTGGGATGGTGTAATTGCATATTTTTATTACTATGCTAAAATGATCATTTCTAAAGGGTTTAGTGCTAAAATGATCATTTCTAAAGGGTTTAGTTCTCTGTAAAAAAAAAAGAAAATGCTTTAAAAATCCAAGTTCAAACAAAATGTAATGTTTTGCACTTTTAATACAAGTGGGCATTATTCTTAATTGACTTGAAAGAAAAAATCCCTTGCAAAATAAAAGGTCAACCTCTTAGCAGTCAGATTTTTAAAATATTTTTAGAGGAAGGTGTTATTTTTTGTCTTAATTAAATTCCTTTAAAAATTATTACTCCTCAAAGACTACCCTTTAACTTTTTAATTCCAATTTAAACAATTTAAAGATAAGCATAAAATGTTGTGAAGAAAGATTACATTTCTTTTATATAGTTTAATATCCAAATTTACAAAAGTAGTTAAGTGTGCTTCTTTAGTTATTAACATTTTGAAGTATATTTAAAGAAGTATACCTCATATAAACTTTGAATTTAAGCAATGTCACTGAGAGTTTTTCAGTCACAGAGCAGATTTATTCTGTGGCTCTGACGTCAGCTTTTGCTTCTACCTTGGGAAAGGCACTATGTGCTTCTAGCATGTGATGGTGTCCTGATGGGAAAAAAAAAAAAAAAAGAATAGTCACTCTGTTGGTCAACACGCAGTCTGTATATCACAATGACTGATTCAAAAGTAACATCTATTACGGTAGTAGTTTATCCTCACATTATCCTCTACTGTGGTGGAAAGCCACTATATAAAATATTATTTTTCACTCTTACAATGCAGAGCTGACTCGAAGAGTTGGAAATGACCACCTTTAAGGCAGCCAGATTTCAAGCTGACAGTGAATGTTTTGGCTGGGTAGGTATATAACCACCTTAGTGGCCCATGTGAATGTGCAATACTGGGGCGGCAGTCTAACTAGGCTAACCTTGTTATCTGAAGATAGTGTGTCAATCAACAATATTGACTTTTCTGCTGTGAAAACTTTCTCATAGAAAGTTTTTTTGAGGTACTTTCTGATAAAATATGTGTCGTAGTCCTGACACTGTCATTGACAGTAATACTGTGTTCTCATCATAACGGTATGATAAATGTATTATGATCATATTGCAAAAGAACAGCGTGTATATGGCTTCATCAATCGCATTTTATTAGTATTGAGGGTTTGTGATGACAGCAAGACTGAAAGTACTTTGAAAATAAACTGAATTATCTTTTCAGATTTTGAAAATGAATTGATTTAACTAAATGAATCACACCTAAGTGAATTTGCAAGGCAAAGGAGTTTTACTAAGAGCCATAAAACCAAAACACTCCGAACTACAGAATCATTACATTCTAGGCCCTAATACACTCAGAATCACAGAATGGTTAAGAATTGACATGTTCTCTGGAGGTCATTTTGTCTAACCATCCTGCTCAAGTAGGGTCACCTGGAGCAGGCCAGGTCCTGCCCAGGATTGTGTCCCAGCAGTTTCTGAATAACTCCAAGGATGGAGGCTCCACAACCTCTCTGGGAAACCTGTGTCAGTGCTCAGAACACTGATGTTCTTTGTCATCAGTGATGTAAAATAAACTCCTGTTCTCTGAGTATAACTGTGTTTTAACAAAATTCTGCTGGAAAAGTAATTTGAAGAATGAAATAATCTA
Source organism: Platalea leucorodia (assembly GCF_965183815.1). NCBI lineage: Eukaryota > Metazoa > Chordata > Aves > Pelecaniformes > Threskiornithidae > Platalea > Platalea leucorodia. Next base: position 82,468,917 of record NC_138858.1, read on the forward strand.
AACAGAATATTTCTGTCCTCTGTTTTCTTGTTCCTATAGATGCTATTCCACATCTACTGAATCAATGAGAGTTTTCCTGCTTACTGTTAACTTCAGGAAAGATCAGGTTCTATCTCATTTGCACTCTCAAAAATGTACCTCTGATCTAGAAATCAATATATTGTCTTTCAATATACTATATACCATTTTTCAATGTTTTGATTGACTGTAAGCAGAGGAATAGCAGAATGAAAATGGAAACAGATCCAAAATCAGCATTTTTATCCTAATAAGTATCCAAAAACCTTGGTGAAAGAGAGAGAGAATTGCAGTTTTAAGGATTTCTTGTTTATTTTGCTTTTGATACTTCCATTCTTTTCTCTTTTGGTCTATATATCTCCGTGGGTATCAATTTGTATCATGGAACTAAAACAAACAAGAAAAGAAAGTTCAATTAAAAAAAAAATTAATGTCAGTAGCCATTCTCCAAAGGGATGTTGGCAGTCAATTGTTCCCCATTTCAATCATTTACAAGGTATAATAATAAAAAGAATTTCAGTAAATTTTTGTCAGAATCCCCTCCAATCTCAGACAGGATGTTGTGGACAATTAAAATCGAACTGGAGGTGAAAACTGTGTCCAGTGGGCCTGAGATCAATCTCCCAAACCAAAGCTGAAGTAACCAAAACCTACCAGGTTTACTATTTCACTGACAGGTCTCACTGAAGGAAAGATTTAATTTCAAAGTCTTCTTTACGAAGATGAAAAAAGCAACACTAATGAATCCTTTTTAACAGTCTTCACTTCCCTTAAGTCACTTTTTTTTTTAATATACTGTGTGACTAAGTGCTTTTTTCTAGAATTCTACCACATAGTATATGAGAACAACAAAGTGGATTCAATAAAATTCAACATTAGAGTTAGGCATCATTAATATGGTGATCATAATTTAACACATACTCTTGAAAAGGAGAAGATGATACAGATTATAGATTCCATAAACCAAATTCATTAATATCATTACATTTACACAGTATATGCCATTCTAAGGGATTTTTTGTGTTGCAAATTTTTAGGAGCACCAATTAAAACTAAATTATAAGGCCTTAATATTCAGAAACTGAAGCTGACATCATGACATTTATCAAACAGTAATCTCATTGAACACAACATAAAAGAGAGGAGGATAATAGTTTTATAACCATAATCAGCGTAAATTCCTTAATATGTCCATGTGTCCATCTGGCTGTGTCGTGGTTTAACCCCCTCCAGCAACTCAGCACCATACAGCCACTTGCTCACTCCTGCACAATGGGATGGGGGAGAGAATCGGAAGAGTAAAAGTGAGAAAACTCATGGGTTGAGATAAAGACAGTTTAATAGAGAAAGCAAAAGCTGTGCACACAAGCAAAGCAAAGCAAGGAATTCATTCACTACTTCCCATCAGCAGGCAGACGTTCAGCCATCCCCAGGAAAGCAGGGCTCCATCATGTGTAACAGTTACTTGGGAAGACAAACGCCATCACTTTGAACATCCCCCCCCTTCCTTCTTCTTCCCCCAGCTTTATATACTGAGCATGACGTCATATGTTATGGGATATCCCTTTGGCCAGTCTGGGTCAGCTGTCCTGGCTGTGCTCCCTCCCAGCTTCTTATGCACCTGGCAGAGCACGAGAAGCTGAAAAGTCCTTGACTAGTGTAAACTCTGCTCAGCAAGAACCAAAACATCAGTGTGTTACCAATATTATTCTCATCCTAAATCCAAACCAGAGCACTCTACCAGCTACTAAGAAGAAAATTAACTCTATCCCAGCTGAAACCAGGACAGGCTGGAAAATAAATAAGACAGAATTTGTAGCATTGCATTGAAATGACTGCTGGACAAGGTAATAAATGAAAATTGTATGACAAAGGATGAGTAATAAAAGAGATGGGTAATATTCTTAGTAAATAATTTTCTTTATTTTTTTCGTCTCTTTACTAAGTCAGCTAATGTAATGTCGGTTTGAAGCATTATCAGACTACAGATACTAACTTCAGTCCCAAGGTATTTATATTCCTTTCCTGCATGCTCTTTTTAGAAACGTGTGTCACATAATACCTAAACTCCAATAAACACTTTTGATTTTCACCTCTGATGGATTTATTTATGCATGGCTTTACTTATGCTCATATGCCAACATACTGTTGGCTTCACCTGCCTTATGGGATGGCATCCATTAATACAATTATGATTAAAGATGTACAATTTGGAATAACTTTCCCACTAAAAGAAAAAAAACCACATTTCTAGCACCCACAGAAAACCATGGAAACTTAAAGCACCTTAAAATCAGCAGAAATTTTGCCATAAAGAACAAAAAATTTTATTAAATTAAAACTTCTGCCAAATAGAACCTTTAAAATTAAGGAAGAAACAAAATAATATGAAAATCTCTAAAAAGAAATTCTTTCTCTCCAAACGATTAAAAATCAAAAGCAGTCCACTTTTTTTATAATCTTTATGTGTGAAACACTTTCAAAGAGACTTGATTTCTCCCTGAAATTAATAAACTGAAAAGTTGTTGCATCAGTCTTTCTGGAAATGTGAATGATGCAGTGCATATTCTGGGGTATTATGTCCTAGTCATTAAAAATATTACCAACATGAAATAAAATTCACATAAAAATTGCAAAGATGTGGTTTTCACAAGTTTTTGTCAATTGTCTTTAGAACTTATTTTGGTTTTGTATTTTAAATATGAAAGGTATCATTAAGGTATTCATTTTGTTTTCCTTTAAAATTAAAAGTCCTCAATGCTTCAGCTTTGATATAGAAGAATTATAGCTCTAATTCTCTCTTTCAACTGTAATAAACTGTAAAACAAATTATTTGGTATATCATTCATTCATGATATCACAGATTTGCAGTACAGTTGTAAATGAAGATCACTTTAGCTGTAACATACAGTAACTCCTGAAATTCCTTTTGCAATAAAAGCTAACTAGTTATGGATGTAAATTGTGGTTTTCATTGAAGGAAATGAGATGTAGCAGCATTTTTGTGAGTTTTACTCCCATATTATCTTTTCAGTCAGGATTATTCCTTTTTAGCACAAACCCTAATGCCTAAATTACCTTGAACAATGAAAATCAGTGCCGAAATTTTTCAACTTTTATATATATTTCTGTCTACCTATTAACAGTTCTACTCCTGCTGATCATCAGGAACTTTCTCTCCATTGCCTTTCAGGTGGGAACAAATAATAACAGACCAACCCTTAATAAATTGCTACCTCTTTTACTAGTCCAAATGCCATGTATTTTCTTAGTTGAGGAGGTTTTTTATTTTTATTATTATTATTATTATTATTTACCTTTTTCTTCCAACTGAGGTTAAAATCTCACAAACTATTAAAAAATAATATATTTTATAATTCATTTAATTAAAAGTGGCAATTTGTGAAGACAATTTCTACCAGTACTATCCTCATTAACACTTCCTTTCATTGAAATTTGAAATATGACCAGAAGCCAAAAGATAGGCAACCACTTTGGAAAACAGCATATGTTGGTTTACCATTGAGAGGAGGATACTGAAAAGGAAAAGGAATTTTCTGTACAAGTTTCTGCTATCTATCTAGCTTAAAGGAGCACTTATTTTAGAAGAAAAAAGGTTAAGCACACAGTCAGCTAATTACTATGCTGTACTCCACACAACTGTGGGCAGAAATATCTCCATGATCTTTCCCTGTCTCTGCCAAGAGAAAGATCTCTAGATCTGAGATTGTCTTCCTTTAATATGCTCCAAACTCCTAAACTCCTGTTGTCCAGATAATTTTTTTTTTGCCTACACTTTTGTCTTCTCTTCAACACAATACTAATACTAATAAAAATGCTAATAAAAATACTAATACTAATGAAAAATAATTTCAGATAAAAGATACTTATTCATACTGTATAATGAAAATATAAAATTATGTGGGACTACAAGAAAATCCTTTCTAAAATTGAGAAAAGCCAGCAATATTTTTTCTCATTTCTAGGAAGTTTTATTAATATTTAAAATAACTGTAAACTGTTTTTTAAAACAAAATATTTGTGAGGATATTTTATTTCAGTATTTCAATTTGTCTGAGAAAACTAAAGCACATAATTGGATAAGTCTAAAGTGTATTCTTTTTGCTTGAGTAGTAAGCTGAAAATTCAGTCATTTCCATAGCTCTGTCTCAATGGCATGTGTTTATTTTCTTTTAATTTAATTTTTATTGTTCAAGGTACAGTATTTCACATGCCTAACGGAATGATTTAAATTACCATGGTCCTCATTCAGTCACCACTTCTACATGGCTGAAGCTCTTTCAATGAAACTTTGGGGTTAAAATACGGATTTCCTTATTTTACCGATAACTTACACTGTAGTGGTTTCCTTTAGCCAAAAGGGCCAGTGACATCCTGGCTTGTATCAGGAATAGTGTGGCCAGCAGGACCAGGGGGGTGATAGTGCCCCTGTACTCAGCACTGGTGAGGCTGCACCTCAAATACGGTGTTCAGTTTTGGGCCCTACAATACAAGAAGGGGTGAAACACTGGAACGGGTTGCCCAGAGAGGTGGTAGATGCCCCATCCTTGGAAACATTCAAGGACAGGCTGGATGGGGCTCTGAGCAACCTGATCTAGTTGTAGACGTCCCTGCCCATTGCAGGGAGAATGGACTAGATGACCTTTAAAGGTCCCTTCCATCCCAAAGCATTCTATGATTCTATGATTGAAGAAGGACATTGAGGTGCTGGAGTGTGTTCAGAGAAGGGCAACGAAGCTGGTGAAGGGTCTAGAGGACAAGTCTTATGAGAAGCAGCTGAGGGAGCTGGGGTTGTTTAGTCTGGAGAAGAGGAGGCTGAGGGGAGACCTTATTGCTCTCTACAACTACCTGAAAGGAGGTTGTAGTGAGGTGGGGGTCAGTCTTTTCTCCCAAGTAACAAGTGACAGGACAAGAGGAAATGGGCTCAAGTTGTGCAAGGGTAGGTGTGGGTTAGATATTAGGAAAAATTTCTTCACGGAGAGAGTTGTTAGGCATTGGAACAGACTGCCCAGGGAAGTGGTACAATCACAGTCCCTGGAAGCATTCAAAAAATGTGTGGATGTGGTGCTTAGGGACATGGTTTAGAGGTGGATCAGGCAGTTAGGTTAACCAGTTGGCCTTGATGACCCCGAGGTCCTTTCCAACCTTAACGATTCTATGAAACTCTCTTTAAAGCTCTATACATCTTTCCTAACAAAAGAAACGATCCAGGAATGTTATGGAAGTACAAGAGCAGGTCTATTGAAAATATTTTTTTAGCTGCTTCAGCCTGGAACATGTAATGGTACTCTTATACATACATGGCATAAAAGCAGTTCTATATAGTAGGACAAAATCTTGTTCAAGGTTACTGGAGAATAATCATGTCTTTACTAGACCAAAACTGCTTTTTGCATTACCATAAGACTGTCATTAGAAATTTGTATGTGTATTTAACATATATTTTTTCTTCAGTTCAATTACCATACTGAAAATAATGATTTAAAAAGAGAGAAAAAATCCCACAAAAACACAAGAGAAATCTATATCTAGTCAGTCATTAGTGCCAAGAGGAAGAATAATTGGGAAAAAAAATCATTAAAGACATAGAATACTTTGAGACATTTTAAAGTACGTAAAAAGACAGTGTGAACAGTATTTAATGCAAGAAACAGACTGTGCAACTTTAGTGTCTGAAGCTGTTATTTAGTGTATAGACAACTGAAGGTGGAGAAGTTTTTACCAAAAACGTCTCCTTTCTACGAGTGTCAAATGAGAACCTTCTCTGTCTCGAGCTCTGCCTTCCAGATGCTTTCTGCCTGAGGGCAGGGTCGTACTGTATTTTTGTGTCTTGTATACTATTCCTTGAAATATAATAATGAGCAATAGTAAGAAAAACCAAACAAGCTAAGATCGCAAAATGAATTATCAGATATATCTTTTGTGGCACAGGGCTATCTGCTCTTTGAATATATTCCATAATTATCTACAACCTTGAAGCAGATATTGTCCCCTCATGGAGCAGAAGAGAGGATAAGAGCTTGAATGAAGGAATTGTTGCCTTTCTTCATATACTGAATATTGCAACAGAATTTTTTGTGGTAAAGGCTTTCCACACTGTTCACTTAGCCCTCTTTGCAGCAGGAGATATCTAAAGAATTTATGGTCTTCTATGTAAAATACAATATCAGACTTAATTAGTTCACATGTGATAGAGCCATCTGGGAAACTCAAAGGTTACTTTCAATAACAAAAAAAAACAGCAAACATACTGAATATTCAATGAATTTTGTGCCGTGTCATTGCTCTCTGAATCTGTGATCCAAAGACCATTAAGGAAATAAAAAATGTTCTCAATCAGTAAGTAAGCTATGCTGCAGAGAAGAAAAAATAACAAAAAAAAGCCCTAGCCACTTTCCTATTTTTTGCATATATTTGAAATACTTCTGAAACAATCATTCTTTTAAACATGCCTTTTTCCTAGTGTTTACACACACATATATTTATATATAAAAAAGAGAAAAACAACCCAAAGGAATACACAGAGTCTTGCAAACATAATAAATAAGAAAAAAACCCCACACTTTGAACATACTTGAAGACTCATATCTACACTGGTACTGACAGAGGATTACAGTGGTATCCCCAGAAAGGTAAAGGACAAAAATGCACCAGATCCTCAGCTAGTATATTCACATGTATGACAATACACTGGCTGAGAATATTAGAAATCTTTATAGCAAACCCTTGAATCTCAAGTAAGCTATGCAATGACAACACTGACATGATTCAGGATACTAAATTAAACTCTAAATTGAGATGGTATCATAGTTGCACAGGTATGTATAACAATAAATTATCTGTCTTACACTTTGAATCATTTAATGACTTTGCACCTTATGCTGAAAGCTTTTTAGATTTTATTGCTGCCTGAAGATCCTCTGTTCTAGTTTGTGCATTAGTGGACAAATCAATACTCACGAAGGCATGACAGTAATTCATATTGCCTTTAAGTATAATATTCTAAACACTTAAAAGACTTTTATTTTTGTCTTTCAGAAACTGCTGATTTTAGGATTACAGATTATTTTGTGACCACATTGCATGAAATTCCCTTACCAGGTTCATGAAGAAAAGTTTCTTCTAAGAGACAGCAATTTTACTTCTTGAATACATATAGCAACATTTTAAACCTAAATTATTCTTCTATTTTTTTCTAAATCACTTTTCAGAGAGCATATTTGAAATCTGTTGTTTGTCATAGTTTTTACTCAACACTGATAACCTACAGGTATGTAGAAGTAATTTATGATAAGAATTTATTAAAAAATCTTTATAAAGCACAATAAATACTTATGCTGCTTTTGCATTTTCATGTTTTAACCCTGGTAGGTAGCAAAGCACCCCATAATGGCTCACTCACTCCTCCCCAGTGGGATAGAGAAGAGAATCAGAAGGGCAAATGTGCAAAATCTCATGGGTTGAGATAAAAACTGTTTAATAGATAAAGCAAAAACTGTGTGTGCAAGAAAAGCAAAATAAGGAATTCATTCACTACTTCCTATTGGCAGGCAGATGTTCAGCCATCTCCAGGAAAGCAGGGCTCATGATGAGTAACACCTACTTGGGTAAACACATATCATCAGTCTGAACATCGTCCTTTTCCTCCTTCTTCCTTCCAGCTTTAGTGCTGAGCATGATGTCATATGGTATGGGATATCCCTGAGGTCAGCTGGGATCAGCTATTCCAGCTGTGTCCCCTCTGAATTTCTTGTGCACCCCCAGCCTACTCGCTGGCAGAGGAATGTGAGAAGCAGAAAAGGCCTTGACATTGTGCAAGCACTGCTCAGCAATAACTAAAACATTAGTGTGTTATCAACACAGTTTTCAGCATAAATCCAAAACATAGCCCCATACTAGCTACTATGAAGAAATTTAACTCTGTCCTGGCCAACACCAGTACATGCATTCAGTAGAATTATTGGGGTAGGGGACACAGCTGGGACATATCAAGATTACAAAGTAATATAAAGATTATAAAGAACTACAACCACCACCTTTATTTAAATTGTTCTGAAATGTGTTGGTGAAAATCTTAAGAACAGTCTGTGGATGTAGAATATATTTGCACAACTGATTAATTAAAGCTTAATCTTGCAATAATAGCAATACTAAGAGAAGATAGCACTGCCTTACTAGAAAGGTTTCAGAGCACTCGGTCACAGATAAATGTCTAATTAAGTAATAATTTCAGAATTAATTATATGCCCCTGTTATCTGCCTATCCTTTGCATGCAGAAGGACTCCTGTATCTTTATTAGCTCTGATATATTGTCCTCAATACAGGAATTTATTTCTGAATTCTGGGATAGGATTAAATGAGCGTGATTGACTGCACTGTACCAGAAATATGAAGTTTCTGCTGGAGCTAAGATCACACACTAAAGCTTTCAGTGCTCACTGACTTAACATCTGCATGATAGAAGAAGGTTCTGCACTGTCTGAAGATTTTTTGGCTTTCATAGCAATGCGGTACTAGTTAATGGTTCACTGGATAGGTAGGCATAGCAAGGGGTCTTCACTTGACATGTAACCTTGTCGAACAATCTTCTGTCAGTGCAAAGAGATGATTAGTGCTTTGTGAATAAAAATGATGCATACTTCTTTTGAGAACAAAAACTTACGGAATTAACTGCTAAAATACTGTCTGACTGCTCCTAAGCCATCCTTTCCTCAGGTAGTTATCACCTAATGGTGATCTTTTTGTTCAGTTTAATCATCCATGTGTCTTGTCCAATAGGGTTAAGGGCAAACTAACTGAGGTTGTCTATTAATATGAAGTGGTGTTAATTAATTTGAGAAACATGAGGAAAACTATAGCAAAGACTGTATCTTATGCATATTTAAACATATGCATGTTTAGACTGTGTGCCAGTTACTTGTTTCTTGAATTCACAACCTACAGTTGATACAGCAAATACAGAAGCCATATACATTCACCATTTCCCCAATCTTTTTTCTTTTTATGTAGAGCTTTCAATTTTTCATAAGACAATGTAGCTATGATTCTGGTCTTTACCACAAGATTGCATATGTAGCCTTGTAATATATCTGTTGCTACAGATTAATTACACACAGAAACTGAAATTGCATAAAATACGGAAGCCTACTTATTTGCCCTTGGTCATAATATGCACAGTCTTTGTAAACTAGACTATATGCCTTCTGGGTTGCTTATAGATTTAGAGATGATACTTCATTGTAGATTTTGCTAGATGGATTAAAAATCAACAACTTTAGAAGTATAAACAAGAAATTTAGCTTGTGATACTCTCTATACTTCAGCTAACTTTAGCAATGATGATAGTGAAGCTAGATATTCCTTGTTTCAGAAAGGTGAGGCTCAGGCAGGGTTCCATTCAAGACACACCCATAAAACTTTCATAACCTTCCTCACCCCCTCTCCCTATATTAGTTATTTCAAAGTATTCAGAACCAGTTAAAAACCAATGCTTATAGCTATTTACAGAGATGATCTTTTTGGATGGAAAATATGTAGTCAGCTCCAATATTTGTGGGTAAAAATATTTTTTTCTGAGTTTGGAATTTATATTTATTTGTTTTGTGACTGTTAGTGCAGAGGGGCTTGTGGCTTTATCTTGCATGATTATATTCCCAATTAATATTGATTAGAATCTGGAATAAGTCTTATTTTTATATTTCAGAAATAAATGATAATCAACTTCTAACACAAGCACTTTTACATTGCATTAATAGAAGAAACTATTTATTAGTAAAATATTCCTTTATATTCCTCTTTATATAAATATATACTAGTGAAGAAGAGACAGTCTTATGGAGAGTTGAATCTTAGGTTTAACTGTTTATGATGAATAATCCTGTTGTTTTCTTTGTGATTACCCACAGTGTACACTGCTAAGCTTCTTAATAAATGTGAGCAAGACTCAGAGTCAGAGGGGTATACTATTAGGCAGCTTATGTCATTCTCAAATTTTTATAGTGAGATGGCAGGGCAAAATTAGCTAGCAAGTAAAATGTCATTTGTAACACTATTTTGTAATGAATCATACCAAAGATATGCATATTGAAGTGGTTGCTGCCTACACAAATGCAGGAGTGTGTGCGAATGTGTATGCACAAACACACACAGAAGTGTACATCTGATTATTGCAGTCTGTTTTGGACATCCTTTTTGAACATCAAAAGTCATCATTTCATATTTGATTTTCTCTGGGAGAGAAGAAAGGAAAAAAAGCACTAGAAAGTGGATGGAAGAAGCTAGCTATGCCAGCAACAGCATCTCTACAGTCCCCTGGGTTTTCTTCACCTTCCATGTCTCATTTAGTTTGATTTTGATTTCCAATATAACTAATTTCATAAGAAGCAGTCTGGGACTGTGTACCTCAACACTTCACTATGAATTAGCTATTGCCCCTGCAAAATATCCATTCCTTCTGTCAAACATATGTGGAGCTTGTTTGTACAGAGACAGAAATTTGCTGTAGAATTCAGACACATACCCATACACGTACCACAAAAAAGTAATAGCTTTTCCCCTTTGTTCTACCTTTTCTCTGATGTGTGGTTTTGGGTTTGTTTGTTGTTGGTTTGGTTTTTTTTTTTTTTTTTTCCTGTTTTTTTTCCTAATGTACTATAAGATTTTTTGGAACTAATAGTCATACAAAGTATGTAGGATCCTTCTGTTCATACACATCTGTTCTCCATCCAGAAAATATTTACACCAGCAATAAAAGGAATTTCCAATTGGTGATCATCAGAAAACAGATTTGATTTACACAGGTTATCTATTATCTCGTGGGAGCTGTACAGAAAGGAATGATCCATACATCTGAGAAACCTTTAATATGTCATAATTAAACACCTTTTTTTTTTCCTCTTTTATAGACATGTCCTTCAATCATTTTGATTCTTCTTTTATCTACAATGAATTGACAGGCAACAACGTCGATTGCTGGACAGATTCAGATTCATTCCAACTCTGGGTCATTTTTTCACACTGTCGTATGGAAAAAAAAATGGTATATGACTATGTAATGAAAAAGTATCTCATAAAGCATATCAACAAAAGGACAAAGTTAAAGTTTCCCCCAACCATGTAACTTTTCAGAGTATGGAACAAGAGTTTTGTGGGTCATTTTGGCATTTCATTTATAGGTATTGTAAAACAAATGAATTGGTAACAAATGAATACAGCAATTTCAGCAAAACTGCATCCACTTGAATTACGTACCAATAATACTGAAGGCTTTTAACTAATTGCGTATACCTCTGACATGTAAGTTATCCTCTTTTAATGGCCCGACACTGGGAGAGAGTTGATCGGAGGACAACAGTAGATTTCATAGCTGTTTCCTGACAGAAAGAAAGAAGATGAGACTCAAAAAAACACTCCAAAAGGTCTCATGTTCACTTCTGTCAAACTCGCCATCTAAGCTTTTACCAGTCCAGTCTTCCCTCTTCCCTTTTGTTGCATCCTGCCCCAAACCTATTCTCTTCATAAATTTATGTTCACCATTGTCCTAATCCCAGGTCTATTGCCCAGCAAATCCTACTTGCCTTTCTCCACTTCCCTCACCAGAACTCCACTATTTTTTATTGAACCCTACTCCTCCCACTCAACTGATCTGTTTCTCTTTCTCCCATCCTACTGGACCCTAGCCACTTACAGTACCAATGGAAACATTTGTTTTAGTTAAACTGAGATCATTATCATAATGAATTGTGAAGGTAGTATAAACTATCTCTAATTAATCCACTTCAATTATTCCATTTTTATTTGTTTTGTTTTGTTCATGGCCTTTTTGAGGGTTTTCTTTCATTTTCTTTTCTTTTCTTTTCTTTTCTTTTCTTCTTTTCTCTTCTCTTCTTTTCTCTTCTCTTCTTTTCTTTTCTTTTCTTTTCTTTTCTTTTCTTTTCTTTTCTTTTCTTTTCTTTTCTTTTCTTTTCTTTTCTTTTCTTTTCTTTTCTTTTCTTTTCTTTTCTTTTCTTTTCTTTTCTTTTCTTTTCTTTTCTTTTCTTTTTCTTTTCTTTTCTTTTCTTTTCTTTTCTTTTCTTTTCCTTTCTTTTCCTTTCCT